>NC_134204.1:82690096-83013651 GCF_964188355.1 Buteo buteo | reverse complement strand
ACGAGAGAGCTTGATTGTTTTGCCCATCAAAGTACTCCATCTTTCTGTTGGGGTCATCAAGAGGTATATCATTATCTTACCAATGCTGCGAAACCCCTTTTCTATCTTCTGCCATAAAAACATGGGTGGAAGGAAAGGGGTCCTAGTCATGGCTCTCTTTCCAACTGTAGTAATAGCCTATTTGGGAGCAGACTTCATCAAAGCACTACCGTGTGTACAACATTTTCCTCAGTAGCCTCATGCCTGCCAAGCAGCACATCATCAGAGCAAAATACTTGGATCAACAGCATCATTATTTTGGACAGAGGCAGAGTAAAGCTACAGGTAAAAAGAGAAAACTCATTTTGACAAGTATCAGTAGTACTTGTAATCCCCAGGTACTATGCCCTGAGTGATGGATTGATGTTCATATGGCAATAAACTAGTCTGTTTCCAGTCATTGACAGAAGCCTACCTTTTAGCATTTTCTTTCAGTCTTTAATTCCCCTTGGATAGATTACTGGCACTTAGGAAAAACCATGTACTAATGCAGATGTATGTCAGTTAAGGGGGAAACCATAAGAGTGACTGACAAGCTTATTTCTCATCATCTCCATGCTCCAAACAGCTTTTTGTGCCCATCTACACATTTTAAATTTCTGCTTAAATTCATCTCTGAAGGGGACAGACTCAGTAGGTCATTGGTGGTACTATACTCGTAGCAGAAAGCCAAAGGCCAGTAACACTATGTTAGTATATCTATTTCAACCGAAATTTTTACTACACACAACTCCCAAGTAGGAAGTCACTTAAACCAGATAGGGTTTCTATTCTTTTAATGATTTGCCATATAGAATAAGTAGGAACTTACAGGGGAAAAAAATGATGGCAGACAAATGCATTCAGATGTATTTACTCCATTTTTAAAGAAATACACCTAGACACTATTTTTAGAGCTAAGGAGGAAGGTCTTGGATTAACAAAATCAATTTACTCATTTTGATAGAAAAAAAATGTTCAATGGATATTACATTTTGGTCCATTGATTGACAGAGAGGTGGTGCCTTATTCTATTGACAGCACAGATAATTAGAAGTATGCATGAAATCAATATAAAACAAATGTGCAAACCTAGCTTTCCCATAAAGTTATCAGCCTGCTAATTTTAGCATCAGTAACTTGCATCCTACCCAGACAATACATGAAGTTATTACCCTGCTTTTTTAACGTGAAAGAATTTTGAAATGTATGATCTGGAGTTGGCTGAGGAAGCAGTTGAAAAAATCAAACAATGCTGAAAGCTATTGTTTGTCTTTGACCTAACTCCAATAGGATGTTAAAAAAAACAATCAATGCAAAAAATATACAGGTGGTGACCGTAGCTAAGGAGTGGCTGCTCTCTTGCTAGCTTCTTCCCACAGTAGTCATTGTATTTGTCCGTGCTGACCCATACTGAATACATGGGATCATACTAGTTGGAACTAAATATAATGTTACACCATTGGTGCAAAGGTGTCAGAGCCCCACAGACTAGCTGTTCAGTGGCACTGCAGGGGAGATTTATTGTTTTACATGCAGTATGTTATGATAGAGTTATCTGTTAAATAACAAAAGGATTTTTGTTCTTTGTTATTAACCCTACTGTCTGTCATACAACATGGCAATGGAGAAGAAAGTTGTTTCAACTTTGTGGAAGCTGGAAGGAAGAAAAAAAATCCCATCTGATGATAAATCACATCAAAATAAAAATGAGAGTAAAATCTCCACACTTGTATCATGTTTAATTTTCTCCATGAAAACTTCCATGTAGAGGTTATTTATTTTAGTGAATTTCTACACTGGTTATAGAGTTCTGAATAAAGTGGATTTAAACAATTCAGAGGTCAAGCAGAAATATCTTCAGGAACATCTAACAGAAAAGGGTGACCCTACATACCTGTACCAAAGGCGATTCAAGCAGTAGGATTCCTTTCTGCCTGTTAAAAGAAGATTGAAATGAGCCCAGAGCTCTGGTAGGTCTCAGACTTGGATACGGGAGAAAAATGGTTCCTTTTCTGAGGGCTAGGCAGCAGAAGGTGGGAGAAAAAAGGAGAGACTTTTTGTCCTTTCCTTTTCTCTCCCCCTCCCCTCCCCTCCTCTTCCCTTCCCTTGCTTCCCTTTTCCATCCAGAAATGACGGGATGGAAATAGTTGACAGTCATGAAGCTTATGTGAAGCCAGCATCTTCGATGTGACAATTAAATTTTTTTACAGAATGTCCTTGGTGAGAAAAATACAATAAAGAAAATAATTCCACACTCTATTGAGATGGAAGCATTCAAACAGATAATTTAGTCCTAACACTTAGGAAAGGTTGAGAAGAGTTCAACTTGGATCATTTTTTGTATAGAGTCACTACATACATATTGTTGTGCACCGGTTCATTCTTAATATAAACACTTTGCCCTACCCCAAAATTAGCAACACCATTCAACTCTATCTACAAAGGTAAATTTAGGATTTTTTAATGCATATTCAAATGTATTATTTAGTGCCCTTTGCTGTACGAAAGCTTGATTATCAACCAGTGAAGACACAGATATGCCTTTTGGGTAACATGAAGATAAATTCATAAAAATATTCCTATTCCTCTATAACTTTTGTAGCAGTTTGAATTGTACTTTCTGTGATAAATGTCTTGACCTGCACTTCATTCTTTTATGGAGACAAAGCATAGCTTAATTAAGCTCTCTTCATTACAGTTGCGTGTAGAATTTAAGAAAAAATGTATTTATTTCACGTTTTTAAATTGAGTGTTTTTCCTCTGTTTTACATGGCCCCTGTATGCATTAATATGCATACTAACATCATCATTAAATGCTAGATTAGCAAATACAAACACCCAGTAGTTTTCCAGGCTTCTCCAAATTGTCATAACAAACCAGTATAGGAAAGATGGTCCGTCCACATAATCGAAAGATGTGACAAGACAAGTAGAAATGAGTTGCAAAGCAACCCAAACCACCTTTGCACTACAACTCCTTGATGAATGTGGGATCGGAACAAAGTCTCTGCATTAACTGTCCACTTCCTGTAGCTCTTTTCTTTGCTTGCACCATTACTCTATGAAAAGATAATACCAAACCTCTTCCAGATCCTGCCCATGGCAGATGGAACAATTCCTTTCTAACTCCTGTGCCAAAGATACAGCAGCCCCAGCAGAGCTATATTTCTGTCTGTAAATCCACCATGTCTTTCTGACTTGCTGTTGTTGACAGTCTTTTTCTACCTACTTTCTTTCTGTTCAGTGATCTTTTCTCCATCTTTTTCTCTTGAGCCCTTAAAGTAACTTCTTCTCCAAACTCCTTCATGGTATGGAGCCATTTCTCTTCTAATTGCCAGATGACATGATTTCCTCTTTTTCACTGACAGACTCATATCTCATGTGCAATAACATTTACTTTTCACTCTTCATTAATGGTTCTTTACCTCATCCAATTCTCTGTGATTAAGCTAAAATAATATCCAGATTTTAAAAATAACATCATTCTTACCTAATGTATACTAGAAGCAAGTCCTATAATAAGATCTATGGCTACATAAAAATACAAAGAATTTTCTTTCCACTCATGATACTGATTCCTTAAATCCTTAATGTTTCTCAATCATCCAAATATCTTCAGCAATACAAGGATGACTAATTTTAGAGTGTAATACAGGCACTTGCATTTAGACACCCTTTATTACTTACTGCCTTAACCCTGAATTCAGTGCTGCTGAGATCCAGACACTAGCTCCTCCTCATCAAAAATTTAAACCATGCCTGAAGCAGGACCTGAAACACAGGGCACAGAGGGTCAGTGAAGCAGAAAGTACGGTACACTGAACTGCTGTGCTGACTCCAAGGAAAAGAAAGGTTTGGAAATGTGGCAAAATTCATTAATTTCCACTTAAAATATTTAGTATTCACTCTGGAGGTGTAAGATTGACTGAGGAGAAATACTTTCCCTGAAGTTCATTCTGCTCAGGCTGAGATCTATATTGATAGTTTCATCCTTCTAAAGCCTTGCTGTTAAAAATACCTATGGAGAAGAAATACAGACAAAAAAAACCCAACACATTGCTGTTCCTGATCCATCACACACTCTTGAGTTTTAAGTGCTGTTTTTTCCTGTGGAAGTTAGCTATAAGCTCTCTTAAATGTGAATAAGATTTCTTGTAGTATTTATCTTTTGTGCAGTAGCATCACTTAATGATAAAATTTATAGAACTGTTAATAACAGCTCATGTAAAACTGTTGTGGCTGTTTCATTCCTTTTCAGGTTTCCACCTCCTTATTGAAGGAATAAGATAGTTTATGTAAAGAAAACCAATCTTACAGTCCATAGTAACAACATATTCATTAAATCATGGAACTTATGCATTGGTTAGAAAAAACAAAATTACTAGTTACCTTGGAAAATATAGTAATATTTATTTAACCTCTCTTTCTATATGTAGCAGGTAACTCCTTTCCTTTCCTCCTTTCCTTTCCTTTCCTTTCCTTTCCTTTCCTTCCTTTCCTTTCCTTTCCTTTCCTTTCCTTTCCTTTCCTTTCCTTTCCTTTCCTTTCCTTTCCTTTCCTTTCCTTTCCTTTCCTTTCCTTTCCCTTTCCTTTCCTTTCCTTTCCTTTCCTTTCCTTTCCTTTCCTTTCCTTTCCTTTCCTTTCCTTTCCTTTCCTTTCCTTTCCTTTCCTTTCCTTTCCTTTCCTTTCCTTTCCTTTCCTTTCCTTTCCTTTCCTTTCCTTTCCTTTCCTTTCCTTCCCTTCCCTTCCCTTCCCTTCCCTTCCCTTCCCTTCCCTTCCTTCCCTTCCCTTCCCTTCCCTTCCTTCCCTTCCCTTCCCTTCCCTTCCCTTCCCTTCCCTTTCCTTCCTTTCCTTCCCTTTCCTTCCCTTTCCTTCCCTTTCCTTCCCTTTCCTTCCTTTCCTTTCCTTTCCTTTCCTTTCCTTTCCTTTCCTTTCCTTTCCTTTCCTTTCCTTTCCTTTCCCTTTCCTTTCCTTTCCTTTCCTTTCCTTTCCTTTCCTTTCCTTTCTTTCCTTTCCTTTCCTTTCCTTTCCTTTCCTTTCCTTTCCTTTCCTTTCCTCTTCCTTTCCTTTCCTTTCCTTCCCTTCCCTTCCCTTCCCTTCCCTTCCCTTCCCTTCCCTTCCCTTCCCTTCCCTTCCCTTCCCTTCCTTCCCTTCCCTTCCCTTCCCTTCCCTTCCCTTCCCTTCCCTTCCCTTCCCCTTCCTTCCCTTCCTTCCCTTCCCTTCCCTTCCCTTCCCTTCCCTTCCCTTCCTTCCCTTCCCTTCCCTTCCCTTCCCTTCCCTTCCCTTCCCTTCCCTTCCCTTCCCTTCCCTTCCCTTCCCTTCCCTTCCTTCCCTTCCTTCCTTCCCTTCCCTTCCCTTCCCTTCCCTTCCCTTCCCTTCCCTTCCCTTCCCTTCCTTCCCTTCCCTTCCCTTCCCTTCCCTTCCTTCCCTTCCCTTCCCTTCCCTCCCCTCCTCCCTCCCCTTCCCTCCCCTTCCCTTCCCTTCCCTTCCTTCCCTTCCCTTCCCTTCCCTCCCTTTCCTCCCCTTTCCTTTCCTTCCCTTTCCCCTTCCCTTCCCTTCCCTTCCCTTTCCCTTTCCCTTTCCTTTCCTTTTTTTCTTTTCTTTTCCCCAGATGTTATGCTGTGATACTTGATTTAAAAACTTAACAACAAATACTACATCAAAGCATGCTGTAAGACTAAAAGTTCAGGTGGACCTTCTCATAACTTTTCTTTGCACAGGAAGTAAGCTTTCTAATAGAGAGCCGTAACTAATTTGGCCCTTAATTTTTAAGCAAAACATTCCTCTTTCTCATGCCCTCCTGCTATTACTAAATAAAAATCTTTTCCTTATTCGCGTTTCCTATTTCTTTTTTTTTAAATTGTGTATTAAAACTGTGAGGTTTATGTAACATTTATAGAAATATATCTGAAAAAAAAAATCACACTATTTTGGAGGAAAATGTTGATAAAGTTAAAAAAAGTAACAAGCAGCTGAAGTTAGGAAAGTGCCATCCTGTTCTTACTTAACCAGAAAATAAATATATTGAGTCATTGATTTAAGACAACCTATTTCTTAGGAAAGGAATTTCTTCCTATTACATGTGAGTGTTCAGCACCTGCCCATTTTTTTCCGAAAACACCCCTGCAATCTGTTTTCACTTATAAAATATATTCATTTATAATCACGAAGGGAACAGAACCCAACATGACAATAAATTAGGAGCTATTGTTTCCCTATAGTATTTGCCATTTGTACTAAACACATCAGATTTTTTTTGAGCCTTCTGGTTTCTTTGCATTTTGCATGTTAACAGTAAAAAGAGATGTAAGAGCAGATGTTGGTGCGCTACCCCCTGCCTTCAAAGCAGATTGAATCTTTTGTTATCACCATTTGCAGGCTATTGTGTGCAAACATTTACTCTGAAATTTCCTTAGCAACACTGCAAAGTATGCTTTGTGAGACATATTGGTGGCTGGAAATGTTATTAAATAAATCTTGATACATTTTCCTTTATGCTTTATCTGTATGACATTTTATTAAAATCACTATAAGATAAGAGTTGGTCTATTTTCCATACAGTCACAAAAAAGGCCTGTACAACCTATGCTTAGGTGCAATTTGCACTTGCACTACAGTATCGTATGCACACTTTCCTCACTGCACTACAACTGTCTTCTGTTTCCACCTCAAGTGTATCTTCCTCAAAAATAAACAAATTAAATCCTTAATCTTACTGAGGCTATTGTGCAATTTTAGATATCTTTAATAGTTCCTACAATGATAATTCCCTGCTGTCACATACCATTCACTTATTGGTTGTTATATGACTACTTTGGAAGACCTTATGGATAGCATGGCTTATAAGTCTGTCAAACTTCATTCAATCCTCCTAGCTGGGGTTGTCCTGCAGCAGCATGCATATTACATGTATATTTGACAAAAAGAGTAACCTGCTTCAAAAATTCTTAGAAAAATATCCATAATTGCACAAAAGGAAGGCCCAAGTGTCAAGTCACACTCTAAATAGCTCCATCTGTTAACTTTCAAGGAGAGTCCTGAAAAAATGTGTAAGAAAGAGATCAAACACTGTTTGAATGTAAAATTTCTTCATCTTCTGTTTTATTATACAAGGTATTTCTTGTCATAATTAAAATTAGATTTAATTTTCTAATAAATTATTTGCTTATGGATGTAAAAAATTGTCTACATATTCTAATAATCTAAAATGCAAATTTTAAATTTTGAACAGAAAAAAACCAGAAACCCTTTTAATGCTCTGTGCTTCTTTGTTGTAAGCCAGTTAAATGCATCATATTTGTACTCCCATTTGTACTCTCTGACACTTTACAAAGTGTCAGGAGTAATAAAAATAGGTAAGCCTTGCCGTTCATAGACAGACCTAGAACTGCTGCAGGAAGGAAATCAAGACAGAAATTCGGAGCTGTTTGCTGACACTTTGCCTTTCTCTTGCTTTCTATCCCCTGTTCTGGAATAGAGTTGTTGTGCAACAGCACATGTAACTTACTTGTATCTCAGATTACTCCTTGTTAGTATAAAGTGCTGTTACAGTTATTATTATGACTCAATCTGAATTTTTTGTTTTCACTTGAACATTTTCATTTAACATTTTACTGCAAGAGAATTTATCCATGTCTGATGTAAATTTTAATGCATTTTGTAAATTCTAATTCATTTAGCTTTTGAATGCATTTTGAAATGAGTCACAATAGAAGTGCAACTCTAATACTTTAAGGCTCAACAGCAGGTCTTGAAATATAAGGTGATTTAAAGTACACTTTTGTTGTTTTTTATCAATTAAATAAGGAATTACCTGTTAGTGTGAGGCTTAATTTGTATTCTGTTTACATTTATGGTTCCTTCTTCTAGAGATTCTACACATGAAAAACTATAGACCCGTTCGTAGAAATTTAGAAGCTATAACGTATAAATATTAAAGGAAGACTTTTATGTCTTATTAGAGGGGCAATGATCTCATCCGAGGTTCTGTGGACACTTTTAAATGGGGTAGAGCTGTTCTTTTGGCATACAACTTAGTGCTCTCTGCAAAATCAGAGTGATGATTTTTGAACTGTTTGGAAGTTGACTGAACTGTGTATTCACCAAAAATTCAGTGCTTGACAATAGGTGTCTGGTGTCTCTCAATGCCCTCCAGGTAAGTCTAGCATAGTCACTTTCTCCTGTGTCACCACTGCTAAGGCTTCTTACACCTGTGTCTCTTTCCATACCTTTCTTATTTTGCATTGTTCTATTTAATCCTTTTATCTATCTTACCAAATACCATCCACCAGGTTTCAAAGCTCCTTACGGGCTTTTCTTTCTCTACCAATCATATTTCATTCTGTAATTATATCACAAAAAACAATCACAATCGATCATATGATACTAATGTCACACTCCATCATCTATTTTTTAATTTTTTAAACAGCCATCTTTATTTTTCTTTTTAGGCTGTCTGTCATGCTTGAAAAATTCCTCCCTAAATGTCTGAAGAGTTACCTCTTTCTCTTATTCAAGGTCTCTTCAAATCTCTTTATTCTTAACATCTGTAAAAGGCTATTCAGTACTTAGGCTGCAGATACCTCCTCTTTTCCATCCAATCATCCATGTTTATCTGTTTGTTCATGTGTTAGCATTTAAACAGGATGGATGAAGACCTTTTTTAGTTCCCGGCATGGAATGCCCACAGTAAGGGTGAAGAAACATATTTGAAGAAAACCAGACCTCATCCTAACCTGGGCTGACAATGTCTGATATTTTCAAGCACCTGTGGGCTTCCTTTCTGTCAAAATGGAAGTGCAATTTTTTCAAATTGTAGAAGGATGCATCTGTTTAAGAGCTTTTTCCTTTTGCCACTAATGGCAACAGGATTAATTTTTCATTATTTTCATCTTGACAGGTAAATGTCACTGTACCTGGCAGAACGACTTCTGCAAAGAGGATAGCATCTGCTTTTCCTGAGCATTCTCTGCAGAGCTACTGAGGTACGAAGAGGATGTGAGTCACATTTATTAATCCTATAAGCAGAAACTGCATGCTCATCTGAGGACAGAATTTAGGTTATATTTATTTCCAATGTATAGTCATTTTAAGGACATAGGTGTTAAGTCTTTTCATGAACAAGGCAGAGGAAGGAAGTGGAAAAAAACCCCACAAAGGCAGCACAAGTAATACCTTTGGTATTGTGCAAGTCCAATAAAAAAATTCTTTGAAACATGAAGACTGTAAATATGACTGAGCTCTGAGGATGGGCTATTGAGCTGGAAGGCAAGATGGTCTTTCCAATATATTGTACAATGCAAATGGCCGGTCAGTTGCACAACTCCAGACCTGAACAACTTTATTTTAGTCGCATTTCTCAACTAGTAACAAAGGTCCTAATGCAATCATGTTAGTGAGAAAATGCTAAAATGTATCCTAAGACCAAAAGCTAACTCTCAAGGTGATTTACATTCCAAGAAACCAATGTTCTTACAGAGCTGCAAAATAGCATTATTGTAAATACTCCCTTGGTAGAAATGGAAATCATTTTACTTTCTTGATTTTTTCCTGAATCTAATAAAAACAGCGTCTTGCTTTCATGTCACTGCAGCCTAAGCAAGCCTCAGAAGTTGTTTTCTTTCTTTGGGTGAAAAGGGAAGTTGCACTGAAGTCAAAATAATTTTTATTGAATCAGACCTTGTGAGAGAAGAATGTAGGCAATAAAAGCAAACATTGAAACTAAATTTGAAAATCAGAAGTGTTTCTTTATTTGTTTGCTTTTCCAAATTGTTTTCTTAGTGACATTACCTTCCCCTTCTGAATGGCATCTCACAATACAAAGCCATGTGCCTAAGCTGAGTATGAAGCTGTTGCTTAGGGGATTTTACAGAACAAGGGTAAGGCCAGAGTTTTCCTGGTTATATTTTGCTAATAAAGAAATGAGGTTATGTCATGTGAAAATAACAGAGTCTGATCCTCTGATGAAAAAAAAAAAAAGTTGGTAGATTTTTAGAAAAGAGGGTGTCATGACCCAGACTGGACAGACCAGGGAGTGGTGTTTAATTCAAAGTTGCCTTGGGCTAAATTAAGGTGAAACGACACTAAATGATCAGTTAAAGATTTTATTGATGACATAAACGTAACTAAACTGGGGAGGCATGATAGTAGGTGGCGGGGTTTCTCACAACAGGAATTGGCATGAGACTACTTCTGTAAACTATGTAACCTGTGGTAACTATATACATCAATTCAGGGAAGAAGGAGATCCCTCCTGTTGGGTCACGAGTTTCAGAGCAGACCCCCTTGCTTTCTAGACTCCTCAGAGAGAAACCCAGGGGCAGCTGGATCCACTCCTAGTCCCAGACTTGGTCAACAGTTTATGTCTAAAGGGATGAGGTGTAGGGATTAGGCAAAAGGACAGAGAAAGAAAGAACAAGACAGAGAGAGAAAAAGAGAAAGATTTCACCGGTCCTGGGAACAGCGTTTGTCTAAGGGTCCAGTTCTGGAGGGTGTGCACGTGTGGGGCTTCAGTTTGTGTCCTTTTTATCATCCTTGCCCCTCCTTCAGGTGGGCACTAGAATTTATTAGGTTAATTAGGTGTCATGTATGGTTTGTGCTTCCAGAACCTTTGGGAAATGGGTTGGTGAGCTGGGGGGTTGTTTGGGGAGTAACTTCCCCTTCCCTGCAGATGAGATCTTTGGCTGTGCATGGTGAGCTGCCCTGCTCAGCACATCAGAACAGCATTACCATCAGAGCAGGGAGCTGTGTACCCTCCAGCACCCGTTCCTGATGGGTGCTGGTCGGCTTCTTTTCACCTGGAGTTCCTTGCTAGGCAGAGTGCGGATGTTATGCAGAGTTCGTCCTGAAGTAGAACTTGCCCCACCACAATGTTTGAGATACCAACTCTTTCAGTCTCTCCCAGAGGGATCTCAGGAGTCCAAATACTTTTGCAACAGTTGTACAAATGTTCAGGTTAATGCTGGATAGTGCTAGCGATACGACTAAGAAAGCTGCAAGCAGTTTGTGTGGGCAAACAACATATGATATCAAGCGGGTGTCCTCCTTCACACAGTGGTCCAAGTTGCAACCTGCTTACTGGTTTATGGGCTAGAGCATATAAAATTATACTAACTCTGAGTCAGGGAAAACATTTCCAAGCACATTAATAATGCTGGTATTTCAAAACTGGGAGAATGCCTTGATTGTTTAAAGATGCTGTTGCAATAGTCCCTTGATTGATTCAAGACCCCATTACATTAATCCCCAAGCAAACTTAGAAGTGACCACAGAAATTTTAGAGCTTAGATGGGTGACTGTGAAAAAAGGTTGAGAGGAAATAGGGGTGGTGAGGGGTGAGATTTATCAGTTTATGCTTTGATAACTATATTGACACGTATATATCTGATACAGTCAACAGAGAGAAAAGGGGCATTTCTAGAGCGTAATTAATTTTACCTGTAAATAGGTGTTTAAAATAGGTTAAATAAATGCCTGTTTCTGTCAGACAACTGTAAAAGACATCCAGATAACTGGCTCAGATGTATCTGTGTTATAGATGTCTGACATCAGGTGAGATGAAGAAACTTTTTACAAAGTCACTGAGCATACTAAAGACCGAGCCAGGACTGTACACCACCTCCATCATCCCATGCAACCAAAAATTTGCTTTTTCCATTTAAAGGTGGTCTTTAATATTTTTAATTAAAATGTGAATAATTTCTATATTTTCCTTTGCTTGACTAGACCCAGCTAGGCTGACTAGATTCTGCATATGTTGCTACATAGTTCCAAGTTCCCGGAGTGATGACCTCTGTAGTAATGGATGAAGTTTTCTGGTTGCACTACACAACCTTCACTCTTATGTTAATGTCAGTCACTATTACCATATGCTGTAGCTGGAAAAAGGCATCAAGAAAATAATGTTAGCCATTTTTCAATGTGGTGTCTCATTGTAGAGTCTGGTTCTTCACTATTTTGCTACTATTTTTCATATTTTTTGAGAGCACAATTTGATTAATAATTCATTACATCTCCTAACATAGAGTTATCTTTTGTTTTAATTCAAATTCTATCATTATTCTAGCCCCCAGAACTGAGTAGTTTTAAGTCACGGGGAGTAGTTAATTCAAGCTAAAAATAAAGAAGGATGGAGAAGAAAACAGGAAGGAAATTTAACATAATAGGTTAATAAATAATGTAATAATAAATAACTTATATAACAGTAGTTTGCTTCTCTCTTGTAGATACTATAAATTTGTTAATCCTTTAAAAACTGTCTTATATTTCTTGGCTACAATTGTATTAATATGGAGAAGGCCATGCATTAAGGGAAATACAGGGGATGGTAAGTTCTGAAGTGGTGATGTATCTCTTTAGAACATACATTAGTAGTCAGATAGAAGATTCCTTTTTTGAGGTTATTCTCAGAAGCAGTTTTACAGCTTTCTTTCAGGAACAATCATTATGAATTCAATGAGCTGTTTTTTGTTTAGGCCTTAAAAAGAGTATGAAAGAGGACAGATCCTTTTTGGGGTTTTTTTCACTCATAAATTCAGCATGCATGACATGGCTTATTCAGGTGCTGGTTACACAGGTGCTTTAAATATAGTTTTCTATGCTTGTGTGTAATTCAGTCATGAACAATACATAAGCAGAGATATATTTTCACCTGTCTCTCAACACTCAGTTAAGAACTTTGTGCGAGTACCTGTCCTGAGGACCTGAGAGCATCTGTAAGCCTCCAGGTGTGTTTGTCCTATGTGTAGTAGTTTAAAAGCAAAGAATGACCAAAATTAGAGACCAGGAACCGTAATCATACATTGCTCATTGGTGAGTCCTGTGAATTCACTGACAGACTTATGATGAAAATATTACATACAGAGAAATAATACTATGTATAACTCTTTTACTCCCATTCAGTCTTCACCTCAGTTTACCTCTTTATTGTAACACTGAGTTAATAGCTGTCTCTTCAGAATTTTAAAGAAAGTACTATACCGAGTTATTTATGAAAAACACTAGGAAGAAGATGTTAGGAGTTGCCAGGAAAATTTTGAACATAAATAATCATAAATATTGTAAATAAAAGTTGTGCTAGTGTAAATAATATTAAAATTTTATTTCATAGTAAATCTGATGAAGTTTCTTATTTTAAGAGCTTTATTTTAATGAGGCTTCAAGATACTTTTACCCTTGAAAAATTTAGCACAAATATATAAACATATTCCTCTTGGTCCTCTGTTCAGAAAGGATGCTATTTTCATGGTGAACAATATGAGCTTTTTCATTTGAGCAAAAATGCATCTGTTCTTGGTCACCAAACAAATAAAATCAAGGTCTGCAGAGGCCATTAGTCTTTCAGCTCTTTTCGTTAATTAGTTGTTGGTCTTGTCAGTTACTAACAGACAGAAATCTATACTTAAAATAATACAGAAGATGGAGCCTATCTCTCACGTAAAGTAGATTTTGGTCTTTGTTAACTGGCTACTGGGTCTACAAGATTTTTTTGAGCTCATAAATCCCTTCTCCATGCCACCGGCTGAGGTCTTGCCATGAACTACAAGAGGCACAGGCAGATTTGCTGTATGGAGAATGTTCTATATTGTTGAAGTTCTATACTGGGCAGGCTAATTACTGGCTCAGGTTTTTTTTCTTACTTTTCTGGACCCTTCTCTCTAACATACCTAATCTCCAGACTTTGTATGCTGACACAGAGCATTAATATAAATGTGTTGCTTCCATTTACAAAGGAATTACAAATTATGGTTTTCTGTCGTGGAACCTACATTTTTTACGCATTATGTGTCACCTATGTCAATCTCATTGTGATTTTTCTGCCACTACTTTTGCTCCTTGGTATCAGTTTTCTAAAATCCAGAATGATGCTGATGTAGACATCAGAGAGAAGACCTGAATTTTTCATTAAAAGTTTAAAAGAAGACATCAACATTTCAAAGCAGAGGTGGTGATAGATATTATAAATACAATTCCATATAGAGAAAAAAAAAAAGACAATAAAACCTTGCCCAATTTATAGAGAAGTAATTCAAAATGGGCTGTGAATTTGTTGCCTTTGTTAATGATAAATTTGTTAAATTATTTAATGTCTTGTACCCATCAAATCCTATTGATACACCCAGAAAAGAAACAGTAAACTGAGCATGTCTAGCTTAAAATCTAGTCCAGGATTCAAAAACCTCTTTCTGGTCTAGACTGAAGATCTGAAATAAAATTTAAACTAAACTGAAATTCAACAATTTTTATAAATCAGGTTCCAACTTTTTTCTTATATCCATCGATGTGTACTGTATTTCATGGTTACAATTTCAAAATGCTAATAAAACCAATTTGTCAATATTCATAGGAGCTGTACTTTGTAATGAATTTATAAAAAATAAAATTTCTCACTTGCTCATGTCTTCCTAATTTATGTAAAAGCCCATGACTGTATGCAGATGGGATTACAGGAATAAAATTAAAGAGGTAAGGTAGAGTCATTCCTAGTATGAAAATTTAAGGAAAATTTAAGTCGTAGAATTAGTGTAGTAGAGTAACATGGAAGTGATTATTTTCAATTCATTGTGAATGATACTTATACAGTCTGAGAAAAATAAAAAATAATTCAGACTTAGAAAGTTTTAAAGAGGTATAAAGGAGTATCTGCAAATGAATACAAAAGTCATCCTAGCACTACTTTTGAGACTTGTTTACACTGTCCTTGCTAACCCTGTTTTATCTGAAGTGCTTGGTAAAAACTAACTGCTAGCAAATAACACAAGAACATTTTCCGAAGAAGCTAGCCTCAGAGGATGAAGTCATGAACTTGTTTAAATCTATGGAAAAATATCTTTTGACTACAGGAAGCCCAAGATTCAGACTTGATGTTTTAAATATGTCCATCCTGATTAAGTGCTAAAGGGTAAATGGAGTGCTAGCAGGAGGCCTGATCACATAGTCATAAATATTTAGATAGTCCATTCCAGTTCCCATCAAAGGATAAAAAAATGACACAGAAGGACAAAACTAGACAGTAATGAAAGTCCATCTGTTTCTAAAGTGCCAGAAGGTTACGTGAGAGGTTTTTTCCAAAGGAACAAGAGAGAATAGCTCAGAAATATATGTAAAAATTCATAACGACTCAGGCAAGTGGAGCTTTCAAACACTGACTAATTTTCTTAATTATTTGTAATACTTATGGATCATAAATTATGGCACCATTAACATAAATCTACAACCTTAGATGTGATATTAGTTTTAAATATGTGAATGTAATAGATTTCTACATATATTTTAGAAGTATCCCAACGTTATGTGTTGTGAAAAGCAAATTATAATTGTGTTAGTGAAAGAAAACACAGAACCACTTTTGAAATTGTACTTCAATGTAAGATTCAGAGCATAGTGAAAATACAAATATGGAAAGGAAAGAAAATGTTAAAAATATGTGGTATGACAACAAAATTCTTACAATGTGTGGAAAATAAAATTCCCTTATTGTATATGAAAATCATTTTTCACCTCCTGAGGAAAAAAAAAAAAAATAGAAACTGAGTTTTACCTAAAATGAATACGTACAAAATTGGCCTGTGCTCAGCATTTCCTTGATACAAAGAATTTGTGTTTTTCTGAATTAAGCATTATACACAACCTTTTATTTTGACTGATTGTCATGATTTGGGATAAAATATGAAATTCAGTTAACGTGTGTTAATCCCCAAATGACTATTTTGGGGATTTCATTTATATGATTTAATGATGCACATATGCAAATGTATGGTCATCTGTTTGAATTCTGATTAAGAGATAAAGGATGACTGGCAATTATAGAAAACTTAGCTTATGAAAGGCAATGTTTCCCCGCATTTGTTCAATTTGCTTACTGGGAGTGAAGTTATCAATATAAAGACTCTGCACTCAATCTGATAATGCAGTACCTCTCCAATTGTGGCAATCCCTTAAAAACCGTTTGGGTGACTGTCCTCACTCAGGTCTATAATTTGCTTTGTAATCTAGCTGCTAGTTTTTCTCACAATAAGCATTTTCTCCAGGTTTGATTTCAGCTCCTGACAATCTTGTGTTTCTTTTGAACAAACTAGTCTGGTCATTCTGAACTGTTCCATCATAATCAAAGTTGAGCAAAGAATTGTATTGTGTGCATGCAGCTGGAAGACATACCTTGTAATTGTAGCATGGAGAGACACTTGCACGTTTGTGGTTTTTCGCTGATGTGAGCCTTAAAGGTGCTCCATGGTTTATTATTTTAGATATGTTAAATGGGACATTTACTGAATCTCCTCAGTGAAATGACCAAAATTTAAGCAAATAATTAAACCATCTACCATTATCATATATTCTTTTTCTTCAAAGAACTTTCCTTTGAGTCATAAGAATAGTGAAGGATTTTGCCTTTTTTTTTCATGATGACACAGAGCTTTACATTTTATTTGGACTGCTTGCTTCCTGGTAGGTTGTTTTCTAATGTGAAAAGGACCTTGCTGTGTGATTTAAATTATTTGGTTTGAAATTGGTAAGGCCCTTACCTCTGCACTGTATAAAATTTTGAGTAACATTGGGTTCACACTGAAATTTTACTGTGTGTAAATAGTGCCACATTGCTTCCATTTTTCAGCTGAAGTGATACATATTGTCCTTGATCTGTGGCAGATCATCCAGCACGTTTAGGGTCTGGGGAGGAGGGATGCGGAGGGAACATTATATACCTTTCAGTCCATAAAGGCAAAGACAGAAAAAAGGGAAGAGGAAAGGGAGTTGATATAACCAGAACACTTTATTTGATAACTGAAACATCTGGTTAATTGCATTTATAAATAACATATGCATACAATCATATACCTGTATATGAACTAGTTGCAAATGTCTCATTATCTAAGCATTGTTTAGTCTTTTCTATAGACAAACTCACTTGTGTGTAAGTGGAACTCATCAGAAATAGCCCAGGGTGCAAGAAATAATTTTAAAATACATTTAGTGGTATCTATCATAATTATACCCACTTTTTTAAGAAGAGATGTTCTTTCATTAACAAGTAGGGAGAAAAATGCTCTTCAGAATGAAACATTTTAACTCACTCACTGTGTATTTCAATAGGTCTTTATAACATTAGTCTTTGACAGTGTAAGTATTGGGAACAGAGGATTGTACTTGATTTATAGAACTTGTATTTAACTTTTGCATATCCTGTCTCTGCTCTCATGGAGGTATTCTTAAAGCCATACAGAGTTCAAAAGAGAAAGCTGTAAAATATTTTGTCATCATCTTTCATGGTTGGATATGTTTCATTCTTGTGTACTTAAGTACACCAATATATGGGAGAGGGCTAATTATAAATAAAATGTATACTTGATGATTTATTAGACATATTTTATAGAGCTGTCATTCAAAAAGATTTTCAGTTTTAATGATATCCAGACTTCATTCACTCTATTTTTTGATGTGAAGCAGTTCCTGAAAAATCAGTTTTGAGTTAAACATCTAAACAAAGTACAGAAGACTTTTATGTGGTTTTGTGTAGTTGACACATACAGGGATGTTTAAATTTCTTTAGTAATATTTACATGTACTATTTAAGCCTGTTTATAATGATACTCAGCATCTCGAACATCTCTGTCTCAGTATTCCTTTGAAGTGGCTCAAAACCCCTCAGGTCTTGAAAAATTATTCCTAGTTGTAGGTGTCTGAGTTCTCATCTGAAGTCCCAGGAGATTAATGGTATTTGTTTCTAGGTGTTTACCCAGCTGGTTCTCAAACTGGAGTGTGCAAAGGTCACATTCCACATTTTTCTCTTGGACAGACTGGTTTGCAAATTTTTATGCAGTTACTTTGGAAATGCACAGTAAATTCAGCTTTCAAGGGAAAGATTGGATTTTTATTACACTGGCCCAGAGCTGTGGTGCATCACAGATGCAGTGAGTCTACCAGATGCCTTTGGACACTTCAGCTGCAAGGTGTGGGCTCACTGCAGCCGTAAGCACCTGCACAAGAGAACCGGTGCACCATGACATCTCTACACAGGGAACATGCTCACAAGCTCCGGGCATACCGTGGCCAGGCTGGGACTACTGCATGGGCAGCAGCTGAGCTGCAGATGTTCAGGGGTAGAGGGGCATCAACTGCTCCAGTAATCCAGCACAAGTTTAACTTGCCAGAAAGGAACGAACACATTTGGAAGAAACTGCCTGAAATGGCTTGGATTTTCCTGTTCTGGATTAGTAGTAGGAAATCCAGCTAAAAAAAAAAAAAAATAAAAAAAAATAAAATTGTAAATGCCTCAAAGTATTTTGGAAATTAAACCAAATGAATGTTCAGTTTATGTGCTTGCTGGTCAGATTAGTAAATCCCAACTAATTCATTATTGACATACATTTCTAAGCTCTATTTAAACTTTTTTTCTATGTTTAAAGGGATTTTTGTGACTAATTCAGTCAGCTGTTGAAATTCAGTTTGTTAGGTGCTGTTATGTAAGTGAGTTGGTATTGTCTCTCTACACTTATTAAATGACTGAGAGCAGCTAAAAGAATGCAAACATTGCATTGAAAATGTAATAGGATCCAAAATAGAAATATCTAAGTACTCAGACTTTGCTTTCCATATCCAGTGGAGTGGGAATTTTTGTTTACTTGTAAACATCAGTTACAGATGGGACAGAAATTGTCATAAACAGCTTACAGTCTTTCATTGATGCATCTCTTCTGAACTGCAGTGACTACATTTTCAGAAGCAAGAATTGATTCAGAAACTGTCATTAACCAGACAATATAAAATAGAAGAGTTAGAAGCCCCTGTTCACTTGCAAATTTCCTTCTGACTCCCAATTTATTTTGCTTCAGAAGACTTCAAAATCCAACATCTGAGCATTTATGTTAGGATGTCTTCCATATTGTATTTATTGAGTAAAGGTGGCTATTGAGAGTTTACCTTTTTCATCTGCGTGGGTTTTGTTTTCATTTTTAAAAAATATGAATTAAGTTGTCCAAAGAACAAAAGGTTTAGGAGAGAATAAAGAAGACAGCAAGGGGTTCACTGTTCATATAGATTCCTCTGGCAGCAGTAAGAAATGGTATTTTCTCAAAACTAAGCCTTTGTCAATATACTAGAAATAAGAACATGAGTCACTGTGCAGCAGTGCCATTTTGTTTGCTTTTATATTAGCCTTGTTTTTGTGGTAAATTAGTGCAATTATGTTACTAGCAGACTAATGAAGACTTTTTTTTGGTCTCAGTTTAGCCAAGGAAAACAGCCTCAAAAGTAAGTTCGGTTTTAGGTGATAGACATTTATGTACAAAAGCTGTATAAAATAACCTTGAACCCAGACTGTCAAGTTTCTAACTGACTGTGAAATACAACCCCTACCTGCTAACCCTAGGCCCTGTGAATGCATATTTGACCATTTTTAATTGGATAAATTAACATAGCAATGTCAATTCAGTCTGGTTTTTTTGAAACAAAGTATCTTTTTTTTTGCATTGCCAATTAGCATTTCCAAGGAGAGACTTACTTTTTCAGAAATAGATTTTTTTTTTTAATTAGCATAGATTTTCATGTGGTTTTGGCTTGTGTCTTGTTAGTTGAGTCTTCCATATTTCTTTACCAGCTTAAGATAATGGGAAGAATCTATAAATAGAAGTAAAAAGCCTTAAAATAAGCATAAATGACATTCTTCA
The DNA here is from genome assembly GCF_964188355.1 of Buteo buteo. Lineage (NCBI taxonomy): Eukaryota > Metazoa > Chordata > Aves > Accipitriformes > Accipitridae > Buteo > Buteo buteo. Next base: position 82,993,969 of record NC_134204.1, on the reverse strand, counting down.
GTAGTATATCAGGAATACCATAGGGGCCTTTTGATGGATCCAGAACACTGTCCTAAAAAGTTTCAGGATAAAGATAATTAGCTGTTAATTTACCACTGTGAGCTATGCTGACACCATTACAATCATGCTATACAGGGAATATGAATTTTAATTGCTTCAGCATATTTTCAAATGAAATTATTATTATTTCAAAAGTGCATGTTTGTCTAGCAATCATCACTTATTACTTATATAAATTGAACATACTGCAGCCGAGGCAATTGCATAAGGATGATGTAGTCTAAACAAGCTATGTTCTCTGTGAAACAAATAGTGCAAAAAATATAAAGGTTGCCCAATATGGGCCTGCTAAATAGTGTTTCTGGCCATCTTGCGCACACGATAATCTCAGTTCTGACAATTGGTAGTGGTGTGCAACTAACATAGCATAGTCCAGTGGTTTCTGAGAGTCCACTGAGCCAGAAAGTCTTAGCTATACCATCCTTTATATGCCTTTTTAATGCACCGTGGGGATAATGGCTCTCTTGTGTTGTTATTAATGCCTGCAGCAAAGACAAACTACTTCTCTCATGTTCACAGAAAGCTGATAGAATTGCTATTTGATGCTGTTTAAGGTTTCTTTCTGCCACTACTACACTTCTGAGGCAGGAATACACTGTTTGCAGTGTTTCAGATGCCACTTTGATGCCTCTGGGTCTCACCCCTAGAAGACATCACATTAGAAATGTCAGAGAGTTAATGATTGGAACTGATCATAAGCAGTTTCTTTTTCAAGTCCAAGCTGTTTGTCAAACATAGCTGGCTACTTAAATTTTTCTTAGTCTCCTATTCAAGGCACAATGGCAACCACTTTGAAAATACTTCTAAACAAGTCATGAATACAGGTAGAATTGCATAAGGTAGAAAAATAAAGACGCTGATCTACACCCATGTTGATTTTTTTTTAACCTGTGTATCAAAGTGCTGAAGACATATTATTAAAGAATTATCTATATTTGCTTCCATGCTCTTGCAGGAAATTATGTCAATTAATTTCATAAGCATGCAAAACTTCACAGTACATTTCATACTGAGTGTTTTTCTCCTTGTTATTCTCCATCCCTACCACCTGCTGTATAATATAAAAATTAGGAGAATAAAATTCTGCGCTGATTTTTAATCATCCATCCTAAGTCATCCAGAAGAAATGTCTTATAATAAAATGTCCTAAAATTATTAAAATTACCTAGTCCCTTCAGATACATAATTTCATCTGTGCAATTTTTTCTCCTTGGTTAATTTTTGGGGCAGTGCGATTGTAGCAGTAAAGGCTCTGGAATATAAAAAGATTATTTGTTTTCCCCAAACTAGCATTTCTTTTTTATTACAATTATGTAAAATTACTTACAGACCAAAAGAATTAAAGTGGAAAGAGCACACTGTGTTATACAGAGTCTGAAGCATAAGAAGGAGGAAAAAAGCCTGATTTGGAAAAAAAAGTTTATATCATATGAAATGAGGCAGAATGCAAGAAGTGAAGGAGGAGTATTTGAAAATTGGCATATTCACTCTTTCTTCAGATCACTGAAAGATATGATAAACTTTCTGAAATGAAGAAACTCCTTATGTTGAAGAATAAAGATAGATACATAATGCAGACACCACATCACTGAGATATGAACAGGAGAATTTTGATATACTACTTCATAAAGAAATAGCACATAAAGTATCTATAAACATAGAAGATGCATAGAACTTGCTTATTGAAGTTTCAAACAGCTATAAGATTTGACAAAGGATGAAACTGAATTAAATTGTTACTCCACATCATCACCACCTGACTGCCACTGCTTCTAATGATATCTTATCTGACTTCGCATTATGCTCATTAAAAGTCCCACTCCAAAGGACATCTGCAGACTTAGTGTAGTGAGCTTCTTACCAGTTGCTTTTGAAATGCAGAGGGATTGGCTTTTTTACAACAAAGTGATCTCTCTTGCAGGAGCTTATCATCCTAGGCAAGAAACTGTGTATGTGTCCTGCTAGTAAGGCAGCTATATGGTGGATGTTTCTGGTGTACCTGCACATCCTTGTAGGCAGTAAAGCCTGTCTGGGACAGTAATGTATATGCATACATACTTTGACTGACAGATTCATGGCTTTCAGTGTCACTGGAAAGCTTTTCAAACATCCTGAGCTGGATATCTACTCATCTCAATAATTTTCTGGAGACCAGTGTGGTTGGCACAGTCAAAGGAGCTGACTAGTGTGATACACATTCAGCTTTCTCTCAGTGTGTTCTGGGGAATATGATGAAACGTATTCAAAGTTCCTGCAAAGGAACCACAAAAAAACAGTCCTATAACTGACATCTATTTTGCCTTTTTTCCTGGTTTCCCCCCCTCCCAATTCTGTGTAGGTTTTCCATTTTAAACTTAAGCATGGCATGCTTTTCATATCACACAACCCTTACAAGGTCTCATGTTTGTTATTTTATGGATAACTTATCAAAGTGGCACGATAGAAAAGTATGCTTTTTCTGCTTCTTCTTATCATTACTTCTCACTGAACCTGGGCTCTACAGACTGTGGTAAATTAATTATTCTACATCCATCTCGTAAGACAAGGAGCTTGCTCAGGAGTAACCGGTGGCATTATTTGACGACAAGGAGGGTGTACGGGTCAAGCAGAGTTTGGATTGCAGGTTCAGTTTTTTGTAGTGGACTTAACTGCACAACACACAATAAAATTATCATTAAGGTTAAGATGAGAATTTAAATCACAGTTTGTGTAGTAGTTTCAAATAAACCCTGCTATTCCACACTCTTAACAGATGTAATATCTTTTAAATGAGCAGTCAGGCACTTGCAGCTATAACGTCCCGGACCAATGATGATAGGCTATATAAACAGAAATGAGGAAAACCATGCAAAAGCTGGTAAGATTTTTAGGCCATTTTGACTGCTTTGGGACAGCAGTTTTAAACCTGTCAGCTTCTGGACCTCTGATTTTGTTTTTTTTTGTTTTTGTTTTTTTAAAATTTTAGGCTGCAGGATGCCTTATGAATGTACAGGTATAGATATCTGCATAGCAGCTGTGTTCTAGTTTTCCTTGTAAATTTTCACAGGTAATTCTGAAGTAATCAGAAGGGCTCCTGTGGTTCTAAAAAGTGCAAGCTGGTAATCACTATATTACATGTGAGAGAGTAGCAGAAGACCATTCAGATATTAACAGATATCTCTATACACCATTTCCCAGAAGATCAAAGTTGGGAGAGAAAGGAAAGCATGGACTGATGGGTCTTAGCTCTGTGAGGATGCAAAAGACATATCCAAACGTGACTGCACACCTAAGAGGAGCCCAGGAGCTATGAGGATGACTCAGTAGCTGGGCACACACCTGTCATGGTGCCTGCGAGCATCTCGACGTGAGAGTTGGAGTGCAAATGAGTGAAATCAATCTCCTTCCAAAGTAAAAATCACCTTTCCCTCCTACCAGGCATCATGTTCGCTATGCTGTTGCTACATTATTTCCTACAAACACATAATGAAATGGCAAGCTTCTATACCGTTTATCTTTGTTCATCTCCTAACAGTCAGGAAGGTCACAGAAAAATCACAGAATAAATGTTCACATGCAATATGATAAAAGTAGCTGTTCATAGTAGCTATTCCAGGATGTTGCTCCAATTGGACATTTTGAGCAAACTACTAACTACATCTCAATAACAATAAAATTATACACAGAAATGGGAAAATGTGACAATTTAAGTATTTATTTTTGCAGACTTACCTTTGCTGTTTTTTCAGTTAGCTCTTATGTAACTGATATCTGAAAAAGATAGCATGTAATGCCAAGGATTCCTGAATGCACATTAGAAAACAACAGTCTTTTGTGTAATTGCAATGGAATTTACGTATTGAGGTGTTAATATTTCCTGATTTTTTAAATTTAAAATAATGATAATAAATATCAATAAAACACAACACAGAACAACAAAATTCTATATCAGTTATTATTTTGTATATTATTCTTCATATTAGTGTATATTCTTTTAATGAACCTTAATTTTGGACTGAACTGCAATAAGCAACGACATGAGGCAGTATTACAGAGTGTAAGTGGTTCCATTTAAAATGTGGATATTTCCCTTGCCTTTAAAAGTTGACCTCAGTCAGAACATAGTTCACTGTTTCATGGAAAAATTGTACACTGTGGAATCTTTAAATTGTTCCCAGAAAAAAAAAGGGGGGGGGGAGGGGAGGCTTTCTAAACTAACTTCTTTTCCCTTGATGTATCCTCCTTTTTACTAACATTGCTAAAAGATTTCTGCCTTGTGTTGTCCAAAAATCATTTATTGTGTTTACTTTTCCCTGTGATTCTGTCATAGCTTACTGAAGCATGCTGTCAGTTCTCTAACACAGTTTTAAGGAATGGCTCACATGAATTTCAGATTTTATTCCTGTAAGATAGATTTGCAGAAGCCAAAATTTTATTCAGGGTATACTTTGTTAAAGGAAAATAAACTCTCTGCTCTGAGAACCAAAGCTAAATAACTGAGGCTGCATTTGAGAAACATTAGTTTGGAGAAACAATTCTGCTTATTAAGGAGGAAATAAGTTAGAGATGGAACAAAAGCCATTCCACAATATGGATAGTGCTCATAAGCCAGTTATGAGCTCTTTACTTTCTTACTCCAACTAATTCACTGTGCAGGCATGGCACTTTCAGTTTAAAGCTCTTAGTTTTGTATTACCTCTCTATGACAGCTAAGGCTGCTGACAGAAACCTGGCCATCTCACCTTCTCTCCTTGTCTTGCAGTTCTCCTGGACACAGTTTTGCTATTCCAAAGCCTATTTCATACTTTGAAAAACCTCAGTTTCCATATTCATCTCACAAATATACAAGTACTGGAACTGCATGTTACTGTAGGGAATAAAATATCCTCACTTGTATTGTATAATTCAGTGGACCTTAAAAGGAAAGGTATGTTGACTGTCTACCAAAACTATATTGTCTACTGCATATGGAAATCTCTATTATAGAAGCTGGATACAAGAAAAGATGTGTCTAGCTTTTTTCGTTGTCATATGTTTCATTCGACCCTGAAATCTTGTCATCTGGTCCTTGGCATTGGGGCAGTGCTGGCTGGCATGAGCAACTTCATGTCAGGGAGGGTGGTAAGAGCTGTGTAATGTGGACAATCATATACCAGTGCCCAAGTAAGTCTGTGCCTTGTATAGCTTACTTGTACATATTTATACATATTTATGATAGGGCAGTATATAAATTATTTCAATGTTAGTCTGAAGCACTAATATTCATATATTCTCTGAGGTCATATATGTATACATACACCTTTGCAGAACGTACTGCTGCACCTTACCATTGCGAAAATGTGGACTTTGTATGTAAATAAGTAGTGTTCAACTCTTACTTCTTTGCAGGATTCTGCAGTCTTAATTTGTCTCTGTGACAGTAACACACTCCTTAAAAGAGAATAAGTTTTACTGATACAGAAATAGAGGAATATTGATTTCTACTTCTTCTAATGTATAATCTTATTTGCAATAGAAAAGTGACACGGTTTTTCATTATTGTGCTGCCTGTCTCAATTTCTGCATTAAGTTCCTCAGTTTTTCCAGTTGGCATTTGAATTTTTGAGGGGAGAGGGAAGTGAAGGGAAGATCAAGTTTGTCAAAGCACCACTACTCAATAAATTCTCTATTTGCAGCATTACTGGCTTATTTTCCCCATGTAAGTCAATACAAATGAGTTGGTGTGGTCTGCAGAGTCAGGCAAATTGGATGTATTAGACTCTGTAACTTCACGATGACTCAGTATTTCTTATTTCATACCAATTCTTCTGTGACTCATGGCTGTAGTTTTTTAGGGACAGGTTCAGTGAGTGTTTTTTCTCCTTTTCCTGATCGCTATACAATAAACCAGAGAAGGGGAGATTCTTCTTACTAGCAGGTCTGAAGTGTTATGTCTATGTCAAATCTCTTTGTATTGCTCTTGACAGCAACATGTTTCCCTACAGGGCCCGATAATATATAGTTGGGAAAAATATTTTTTGCCTTAATCACAGTGTTGGGTTTTTTTGTTACTATAAAAATTTCTGTGTTGATGCTTGTTATAGCATATTCTCTGAGTTTTGGTCCAGACAGTCTCTTGAAGACTATATTTAAGATCAATGAAGGAAAAAGCAGAGAATACATCTGGGCTTGGGTGATACCCCCACTTAGTGTGAAAGGTTGGTCAATGGGCTACCACTTAAGAAAGATGTCTTGTAAGCAGCTCACTTTGGTCCAGCAGGATGCACTTTCCCAACAAGCCTAAATGAAAGTCTCAGTGACAGAAAAACCTTTAAAATTATATTACCTCTTGAGAGTAAAGAAGCATATCAATACATTCTGCAGATGTTTTCCTCTCTGAATTGCACACAAACTGTAGGCAAACTTCTCAGAGTTTAATACAATAATCTTTAAATGAATCTTTCTGCTAGAGACTTTAAAGAATGAAATACTCTATGGAATCTTTGATTACACTATGAGCTTTCAAAAATAATTGTTTTTTTCTCATTGTTTGGTCAGTTATTCAGTATATGTATTTCTTTAATGTTCCTCACTGATTGCTACAATAATGTAGTATTACAATTAATTAATTTTTCTTCCTATTAATTTGAGGTGATTTAGGTTATAACGGTGCAATGCTTCCCTCCTTCTTTCTAGTTTGATTCATTTGAGATAGCCTGATTACCTACAAAAATTCTATTCAAGTTAGTGAAACACTCTAAAGTCCATTCTACAGGTTAAACTGTGGGCATAACTTATTATATGTATAGCCATTGTCATGTATTGTAAATAAAAACAAATAGCTATTGAAAAATGTCCCACAATCTTCTATTTTTTAAATAAAATCGCTTCTATAGATTGTCTGTCACCATCCTGTTTGCAATTATTTAAAGAAATTATCTCTGAGAAGTTCAGTGAAAGTGAATATTAAGCAACTGATTCAGAAAGTTTATAAAAATGAATTTGTATTCCCCTCTATTTGCACTGCAAACTTGAATCAGAGATAACTGCTGGCTGTAATGAAAGTCAAATACTCTCTGCAATCCGTGTTGCTAACCCAAACAGCTACAGCTTTAGTGTTCATGGAACTGATCAGCTGAATAATAAGGAAAAATAAGCATGTTTGAATGTGTGAATGCAATCAAGAGGATTGCAATAGAATAATTGCAAATTCTGAAGTACTGGTTTTACATTTGTAAGATTGGTGTTCTCTGGTGTCCTCTGTGTCCTAATTTGTTTCTATTTTCATTGGAATGGAATGTCTTATGTGACTTGCTTCTTTTTTTCCATTTCAGTGTGAAAATTCAGTCTTAGAAGAATTTTTCTTAGGGGATTTTGCCATTTTTGGAATTGAATTGTTAGTATGTAGAATTATAAACCCTTCACTCTCTCCGATTTCACGCTCAGAATGTGTCTGCACTGTATAACATCTGAGGCTTTCATTGAGCTAGCTTGCATAATGGACGTGGAATAACCAAATTATTAGTTCTGTCCAGATTAGTTAAACTTGCTTAGGGAAAGAGAATATTAACACAGAAGGTATTTATTTGGCAAGCAAAAATATTTGCAGAAACAATGAACAACAAATACCATTTTCCAAATATGTGGTTTTAACTACCCATTACTTACCTTTCAAAACATAGTACTTTCTCCTACTGCAATGTACGTTTCTAGAAGAGATTCATGAATTGTGTTGATAAAACAAAATGCAAGAGGTCTAAATATAACTATTAAGGACACATTTGTAAATTATGTTTTCCAAAATCCAGTGAATTTCAGTTGTCTTTGGCTATCCTGTATTATTAATGGTTTCTCCTCTCCTAAAACTACATCAGAGAATATAATGAGAATCAAGAATAAAACCATTTCCAATGGAAGTACAGAAGTGTAAAATTGCTGTAACTGATTAAATGGGCTTGATATCCTCTTCTTTGTTATAAAAGCTGAAATGTGAGTTATATATGAAAAGATTGTATTCTTTCCAGGCTGTAGTTGACTTGAATTTATTCTGTTCATTATTTCAAGTCATCTGTCAAAGGAAAAGCTACAGCATATTCAATTTATGAAGAAATTTTTCCTTTACGGGCATTTAATAATTAAAATAGTTCAGTTGTTTGATTTTTTTTTTTTTTTAATAAAAAATTGTGAAAGACATTTGTCCAGATATTTTCTAAAAAAGCTGACTTGTTTCTTTGTGAAAAAATTTAGAAAAGTAGGTAAGTCCTCTCTGGCATTAGTTGCAATCTTTAAACAAAAGACAACATCAAAAACACCAGACAATATTTGTAACTAATATTTTTCAGGAACTCATTTATACCACATGACTTAAATACTTTTATGTTATATAATAACCTGAGACTTAAAAAAAAAAAAAAAAAAAACTATGAAAAACCAAAAGAAACTTTGGTGTATACAACAACTGTCTCAAGTTATGTTTACAAAGACATGTGCAGTGCTTTGGGGAAAAAAAAGCTTTTCAAGGGATGTAAAGTTCTATAAAAAAAATTAAACTGAACATATTTTTGTGTCGAATGTCTTTCTCAGCTAAATTAACAGGGACATTGAAGCAAAATTGTATCTTGGAATTTAATTCTACTCATCTGAGCTGTACAGTAACCTTTTATTGAACAAAAAGAAAGAAAGAAAGAATAACAGATGTTCCTTCTGAAGACTTTGTTAGTGCTGTTTTTATTCACAGAGTGGTCAGCTCCTTTGTAGCACCAGAAAAGAGCCACTGTAGAAAAATAAATTTTTTGTTGTTGTTCACAGCTGCTGATTTTTTTTTTCATCCAGCACACTGCCTCAAAACCTTGTCTGAGTTCTGTGCAGCCAGTGTTTTCCAGGCATTTCAGCTGCCTTCAATCAGTTTTCTAACTCAATATCTGAACAGCCTGAAAAATAGTCTTTGTTTTGGACAGTGCCAATTATTTTAGATATTCCACCTCAAAAATATGATTTTAAAATTTTTCTTACAATAGATGGTTTCTTCTACTTTAAGAATTTGACATAATAAAACCATTTTTATTAATATGATTTTTATTTTATTCACAAAAATATAGACTATGTACTATTGTTATCTGACATTCATCTGACACAGTGCATTTCATTTTAAGAGTATTAATCAGGAGAGTTCCTAAGAATATATGTGGTCTATTTTAAACTGGAATTAAAGACAAGTTAGAAAATCAAGGTATGCTCATGCATGAATTTGACCTTAGTGTCCATCCTGAGAGTAGGTGAATTTAAACAGTCACTTCAGGGCATGGTTGCTGTGGAAATGGCATAATTAATTTTGAATGGCTTAATTGAAGTGAATGATCTCAGAGTAAGTCAGATCAGACTTAAATTTTTGCCATAAACTCTACAGTCCTATGGTTGAGCAAGTATGAAATTTTTCTGACCACCTATATTAGGATGAATTTCCAAAGCACATATCAACAGAAATAATGTGTCACTTACCCATCCTGAGGGTATCCACTGGATCTCAGTTTCTTTCTGCAGAGTGGGCAGTCTTCACCAGGGCTGGAGGTGAACCACCTAGCCAAAACTACAGGATGGTGAGTTAGCTACCATTCCAGGTGGTGGAAAAGTGAATTTGAACACCTGAATCTTGAGGACAAAAATAAATATTCATTTCCAGAGTGAGATTAGGGCATCATATGAGTATGGGCTCAGTGTCGTGGTCACAATATTAAGATGGAACTCTTCTTCAAGGATCCCAGCACTATCTGTACTTACCTATCACATACATCTTACCTATGTTTTGAAGAGTGTCCCTTATGCGTTGCTCTTCCCCACTAACAGAATATTTCTAAAGGCTTAGGAAGAAGCAAGTTGTGCCCAGGACAGGAACTTCTGGACGTCTCCAAAAAAACCACAATCCAACAAACAAAAAAGGCAGGTTAAACATTTTCCAACCAAGCATTTTCCCATCAAATCTGGATTTACCCAGGTGAATCTGTGTTAGATGGCAGCTGAAATTATGTTTTTGGAGAGTAATTTTAGAGACAGATGCCTAAAGTTTTTCAGTCTTATTTTAGTTTTCTTCTGGTTGGGATCTGGGGCTTTGTCTGTCAAAACTCATACATATCAAATATTAACCATTAATCTGTTCTGAAAAAAAATAGCCTTAAATAAAATTCTTTTTAATTAGATCCATGCTATTATACAGGTTTCCAAGAAAACCAGTATAGTTCACAGAAATGTCTCTCTGAAGAAGTACCGTCGTATGATTTATACTCAGTAGATTCACTTCACTGATCTGAATGTTCTTAAGCAGCCCATATATTTAAATAACCTGAGGCTTTCTTTGTTTATAAACTGATAATAAACTCCTAAGCTATGAGAACTCCACAGTATTTGTTAGCCTTAACCCTGTCTAACAAAATGCAGTCCTGTTTTCAGATGTTACTGTATTTCACTGATTATCTGTCAGATTGAACAACAGGCAAAATGACCTGCATGAAACAGCAATATGATGCAGGTTTCCCATGAAAGTTTGATAGTAAATGGATGGGTATGTCTGTAACAAAATGTATATAGTAAAGTGCCTCCTGTCCTGTTGACTTACAGGAAAACAAAACTATGAATTGATTCTTTGCTGCAGACAACAGGATGGAGCTTGTCTTCATACATTTCTGCTCCCAGGCGTATGGCCAAAATACACAGTGGACTATATGTAACATGAAAGCTTGCTTGTGATTTTTGATCGTTCATCCAATAGGGAGGATGGACAAAGGACGTGTCCAGTGAAGGATGTCTCCACAGAAAAGAAGTTCTGTGGGAGGAATGGAAGTAAGTTAGCGATTTCCTTATGTACAAGCCTGCTCAGAACCCCAGGCTGGAGCTTATTTCACCCATCTGTACCATCTATGATATAGATGTGGACACTGACTTAGTCACCAACCTTCTCTTTACAGTCAACAGATTAAAAAAAAGAGTTCTTAAGCAGAATCTGATTTATTTTCAATTCCTACCTAGTGGTAAGAATTTTTCTTCAATGTCAAGAATCTAGATAAGTAGATAAGAAGGTTTTGACATCTTATATTAAGCAGAAGGTCTGTATTATCTGCTCTGATTCTACATTTGAGAAATTATTGAATTTTATCCAGTTACTTCTGTCCTAAGACACATAATTTGTGACTGAGTGAAAGATAACGTGCTTAAAGCTGTGTGACAGGTATAGCTTTAATTTTATACACATGGGATTGTATCTTAACTAGTAACATTTATTTTGTTTCTGGAACCACTTTATGTACAGATATTGAAATTCAGCACAGAATACTCTGTAAGTTTGAGGGTTGAGTACATTTGTATCAAATAGAGAGTATTTGGTTTCATTTCCTATGTATTTCAAAAGAGTGAGGTAACCACTGACTATATGGCATCACGTGGGTACTATGCCTATAGCTTTTCCGACTTTCATTTAATTTATTCTGTCCCTCCAGAAAAAAAAAAAAAAAGGTTTAGTTTTGATTTATCACATTAAATGAATAACAAACTAAAAATCAATCATTTGAACCACCTTCATGTAAAAAACAAAGAAAATGAAGTATTTACAATTCTTGATTCCCTAGGTTTTCCCTATTAAAAATTATGTGCCTAACTTTTAAATCTTGTATCCTTGGTTTGTCGTCAATCTGGTAAATATTATTCTACTAGGAAGGTCATTTAAATAGGGTTTTTTTTCTGTCTCAAATTTTAAACTGTAAACTATATTATTTAGCATAAGAGTTCGATTTGGAAAAAGGTGATAGTTCTCTCTTTTGGGGATGGGGCAGGGAGCTTTGGATTTATTTTAAAGTCTGTAAGATACAAAGTGTTTTGCATCCACAAAGGAGTCAGTTTCACGGTTGCACTGGTTTTGGCTGACATAAAGATAATTTTCTTTATAGCATTTCCTATGGTGCTATGTTTTGGATTTTTGACCAAAACAGTGTTGATAACATAGGGGTGTTTTAGCTATTGCTGACAGTACTTTCACAGCATCAAGGCCTTCTCTATTTCTCACACTGTCCCACCAGCAGAACTTATGAGGCAACACAGGTGGGACAGATGACCCAAACTGATTGAAGGGATGTCCCATACCATATGGAAAGTTAGAGAGGCTAGAGAGGGCCCACATGAAATTCAACAAGGCCAAGTGCAAGGTCCTGCACCTGGCTCAAGGCGATCCCAAACATGGATACAGGCTGGGCAATGAGTGGATTGAGAGCAGCCCTGTGGAGAAAGACTTGGGGATACTGGTGGATGAAAAACTGGACGTGAGCCAGCAATGTGCGCTTGCAACCCAGAAAGCCAACTGTATGGCTGTATGATGCAGCGTGGGCATTGCCAGGGGCAACCACGGGAGATTTAAATGGCCCCGAGGAGAGCCGGTGACCAGGAGTGCAGCAAACGGGGTGGGCAAACAGGCAGTGGTGCGTCAGAAAGGGCATGGCACGGCAGTTTGTGCAGGCAGGGAGTGCAGGTAGGGCGCAGCCCCCCTCTTCCTCTTCCAAGGTCAAGAAGCCTACTCAAGGTGGGCGTCAGCCCAGAGGGAGACCCAGCTATGGTTGCCACTCGGGTGAAAGCCATTGCTAGGAAAAATGTGGCGACGCAGACAGAGGTCCCGTGTAGACGTGCAGCTGTCCAGGTCTCTGGCTGCGGGGAGTGCCTGAGTCTGTCACTGATGCCGGAGGGCAGCGGGGACACCTCCTGTGTGCGGTGTGACCGGGTGAATGATCTGCTCAGCCTGGTGGTAGAGCTGAAGGAGGCAGCGGAAAGGTTGAGGAGTCTCAGGGAGTGTGAGAGGGAGAGAGACTGGTGGGCCCAGACCCTGCCGTCCCTGAGGCAGAGGCAGCAGATGGAGGCTCTGCAAGAAGCGGAGGTTCCCCTGCCCTCTTGCCACCAGGCAGGAGGGGACCTCAGAGACGGGGGGGAACGGATACAGGTCCCTGCTCGGGGAGGCAGGCGAATCCCCTCCCGGTCTCCCTCACCTTCCCAGTTGCCCCTACACGACAGGTTTGGGGCTCTGGAACTTGAGGACCAGGCCAGTGAAGATCAGGGGGTAGATGAAGCCCTGTCTAGGGAGGTGCCTAGGCCCAGTCGGGCAGCCCCACGCATTCTCACATCCTCTGAAAAAGAAAAAGGAGGGTAATTGTCGTAGGCGACTCCCTTCTGAGGGGGACAGAGGGCCCAATATGCAGACCTGACCCATCCCACAAGGAAGTCTGCTGCCTCCCTGGGGCCCGGGTAAAAGACATTCCCAGGGAACTGCCTGGTCTGCTTTGGACCTCTGATGATTACCCATTGCTGGTTGTGCAGGTTGGCAGTGATGAGATTGCAGAGAGAAATCCAGAGGCAATCAAAAGGGACTTCAGGAAGGAAGGATCAGGAGCACAGGTAGTGTTTTCCTCAATCCCTTCAGTGGCAGGGAAATACACTGAAAGGAACAGGAAAACACACCGGGTTAACATGTGGCTCAGAGGCTGGTGCCATCGGTGGAATTTGGGGTTTTTGGATCAGGGGGAGGTTTACACGGCACCGGGCTTGCTAGCAACAGATGGCATCCAGCTATCTCAAAGGGGTGAGAGAATCCTTGGTCATGAGTTGGTGGGGCTCATAGAGAGGGCTTTAAACTAGGTTTGAAGGGGGTAAGAGATAAAACTAGGTGCACCAGAGATGAGCCTTGGGGTGGCATGCCAATGTTAGGGGTGGATTTGACAACCCAACTCAAATGCATCTATGCCAACACACGCAGCACAGGCAATAAACAGGAGGAGCTGGAAGCCATTGTGCAGCAGGATAGATACGACTTAGTCACCATCACAGAAACATGGTGGGATGACTCCCATGACTGGACTGCTGCAATGGATGGCTACAAGCTCTTCAGAAGGGATAGGCAAGGTAGAAGAGGTGCTGGGGTGCCTCTCTATGTTAGGGAATGTTTTGATTGTACAGAGCTACACAATTCTGATGACAAGGTGGAGTGCTTATGGGTGAGGATGAGAGGGAAGGCCTATAAGCCAGATATCGTGCTGGGAGTCTGTTATAGACCGCCCAACCAGGTTGAAGAGACAGATGAATCATTCTACAAGCGGCTGGCAGTAGTCTCAGAATCGTGTGCCCTTATCCTCGTGGGGGACTTTAACTTTCCAGACGTCATCTGGAAATACAATACAGCAGAGAGTAAACAATCCAGGAGGTTCCTGGAGTGTGTGGAAGATAAATTCCTGACACAGCTGGTAGGTGAGCCAACCAGGGGAGGAGCCTCACTAGATGTACCATTTGCAAACAGTGAAGGACTGGTGGGAGGTGTGATGATCGGAGGCTGTCTCGGGCTTAGCGATCATGAAATAACAGAATTCTCAATTCTTGGTGAGGCAAGGAAGGGGGTCAGCAAAACCACCACTATGGACTTGCGGAGGACAAACTTTGGCCTCTTGAAGGCACTGGTTGAGAGACTCCCTTTGGAGACGGTCCTGAAGGGCAAAGGGGTCCAGGAGGGATGGACATTCTTTAAGAAGGAAATCTTAATGGCTCAGGACCAGGCTATTCCCATGCGCTGCAAGTCGAACTGCTGAGGAAAACGACCGGCCTGGCTAAACAAGGAGCTTTTGTTAGGACACAAGAAGAAAAGCAGAGTTTATCATCTCTGGAAGAAAGGGCAGGCAACTAGGGAGGAGTACAGAGATCTTATTAGATCATACAGAGAGAAAATTAGAAAGGCAAAAGCTCAGCTAGAAATAAAACTGGCCACTATGGTAAGGGACAACAAAAAATGTTTTTACAAATATGTTAACAGTAAAAAGAATCCCAAGAAGAATATCTATCCTTTAATGGATACAGAAGGGAATGTAGCTGCCAGAGATGAGGAAAAGGCTGAGGTACTTAATGCCTTCTTTGCCTCAGTCTTTAATAGGGAGACCAGTTATCCTCAGGGTACTCCACCCCCTGAGCTGGAAGGTGAAGATGAAGAGCAGAATATACCCCTCTTAATCCAGGAGGAAATAGTTAGTGACCTACTACGCCATCTGGACACTCACAAATCTATGGGACCCAATGGGATCCATCCAAGAGTACCGTGGACACTGGCTGAAGTCCTTGCCAAGCCACTCTTCATCATCTATCAGTGATCCTGGTCAACAGGGGCGGTCCCAGAGGACTGCAGGGTTGCCAATGTGACTCCCATTTATAAGAAGGGTCAGAGGGAGGATCTGGGGAACTACAGGCCTGTCAGCCTGACATCGGTACTGGGGAAGATTATGGAACGGTTTGTCTTGAGAGCACTCACATGGCAAGCCCAGGGCAAGCAGGGTATCAGGCCCAGTCAGCATGGGTTTATGAAAGGCAGGTCCTGCTTGACCAACCTGATCTCCTTCTATGACCAGGTGACCCACTTAGTGGATGAGGGGAAGGCTGTGGATGTTATCTTCCTTGACTTCAGCAAGGCCTTTGACACTGTGTCTCATGGCATACTCCTTAAGAAGCTGGTGGCTCATGACTTGGACAAGTGTACTCTTCACTGAGTGAAAAACTGACTGGATGGACAAACCCAGAGGGTTGTGGTGAATGGGGTGAAATCCAGTTGGCGGCAGGTCACAAGTGGTGTTCCCCAGGGCTCGGTGTTGGGCCCCGTTCTGTTTAATATCTTTATCAATGATTTGGATGAGGGGATTGAGTGCACACTCAGCAAGTTTGCAGACAAGACCAAGTTGGGCGGGAGGGTCAATCTGCTTGAGGGTAGGGAGACTCTACAGAGGGGTCTGGACAGGCTGGATCGATGGGCTGAGGCCAACTGTATGAGGTTCAACAAGGCCAAGTGCCGGGTCCTGCACTTGGGTCACAACAACCCCACGCAGCGCTGCAGGCTTGGGGAAGAGTGGCTGGAAAGCTGCCTGGCAGAGAAAGACCTGGGGGTGCTGGTCGACAGCCGGCTGAATATGAGCCAGCAGTGTGCCCAGGTGGCCAAGAAGGCCAACGGCATCCTGGCCTGTACCAGAAATGGTGTGGCCAGCAGGAGCAGGGCAGGGATCGTCCCCCTGTACTGGGCACTGGTGAGGCCGCCCCTCGAGTCCTGTGTTCAGTTTTGGGCCCCTCACTGCAGGAAAGACATGGAGGTGCTGGAGCGTGTCCAGAGAAGGGCAACCGAGCTGGTGAGGGGCCTGGAGCACAAGTCTGATGAGGAGCGGCTGAGGGAACTGGGGCTGTTTAGTCTGGAGAAAAGGAGGCTGAGGGGAGACCTGATCGCTCTCTACAACTACCTGAAAGGAGGCTGTAGGGAGGTGGGTGCTGGTCTCTTCTGTCAGGTGGCTGGAGACAGGACGAGAGGAAATGGCCTCAAGTTGTGGCAGGGGAGATTTGGGTTAGTTATTAGGAAAAATTTCTTTACTGAGAGGGTTGTCAGGCGTTGGAACAGGCTGCTTAGGGAAGTGGCTTAGTCACCATCCCTGCAGGTATTCAAGAAGTGCGTAGACAAGGCAGTTCAGGACAGGGTTTAGTGGGCATGGTTGATGGTTGGACTTGGTGATCTTGAAGGTCTTTTCCAACCTAAATGATTCTAGGATTCTATGTACCCTGGGCTGCATCAAAAGCAGTGTAGCCAGCAGGTCAAGGGAGGTGATCCTGCCCCTCTACCTCTCTCTAGTGAGACCCCACCTGCAGGACTACGTCCAGCTCTGGGGACCCCAATATAAGAATGACATGGACCTGCTGGAGTGGGTCCAGAGGAGGGCCACAAAAATGATCAGAAGGGTGGAACACCTGCCTTATGAGGACAGGCTGTGTTGAGTTGTTCAGCTTGGAGAAGAGAAGGTTCTGGAGAGACCTTATAGCGGCATTCCAATACTTAAAGAGGGGCTACAGGAAAGATGGGAGGGACTCTTTATCAACGAATGTAGTGATAGGATTAGGGGTAATGGTTTTAAACTGAAAGGGAGTAGATTTAGATTAGATATAAAGAAATTTTTCACGATGAGAGTGGTGAGGCACTGGAACAGTTTGCCCAGGGAACTTCTGGATGCACCCTGCTGGAAGTTTTCGAGGCCAGACTGGATGGGTCTTTTAGCAACTTGGTCTAGAGGAAGGTCCCTTTCAACCCAAACCATTCTATGATTCTACAATTCTATGACATCATGCTCAGCAATAAAAGCTGGGGAAAGAAAGAGGATGGGGGAATGGTTCAGAGTTATGGTGTCTGGCTTCCCAAGTAACCATTGTGTCTGCATACACAGTTTTTGCTTGACCTGTTGAACTGCCTTTATCTCAACCCATGAGATTTCTCATTTCAACCCTTCTGACTCTCTTTCCCATCCCACTGGCAATGAGTGAGCGAGTGGCTGGTGGGGCTGAGATGCTGGCCAGGGTTGAACTACAGCAGAGGTTTTGGGCCTGTCTATTGCACCAACAGACTGTACCAATATACCAGTGCAGCTTTTGTTCTTTGCAGAATGGTATGTACACTTACAGGTCTTTAATCTTCAAAAGATATCTGCACACTTTCAGAATAAAGCACATACTTACAGATTTTTCTGGGCCAGTGTGAAGACAAGGATTAACATAAGAATGACTAACATTTACATGAATCGACCCTACTCTTAGTGCAGGATTTCACCCTCAGCCTTTTTAAAATCAGAGAAAAAAAACGTTTTTCCTATATCTTGGTTCTGGTTATGTTTAAAAAAATGTTTAAAAATTTATGGCAAGAGTTGCAGTTGACAACAAAATTATTACGCTTAGATTTACCCTACTCTCCTACCAACTATTTCTCAACTAAACTTTCCTGTTAAGAATTACTTTTAATTCTGCATTTTTCTAGTAACAAGTGGCATTTTCTACAAATTTTATAAAAGCTTTCATTTACTATTCTACTTGAACATCGAACATACTTATTGTTCTACACATTCTTCTTTTTCTCTTTACAAACATGTGTTGCCATCCACTAATCATTATTTTGTCTGGCCTGTCAAATAAAATAAAAAAATATACACTGCATTTCATTACATTAGTGAAGCAAAACCACTGTGCTTTTAACTCAAGCATTTACCTGTGGAGAATTCAAATCAGTTAATCACCCTACATCTATATTTCACAGATTTTTTCAGGCTGCTTTGACAAATTCTTATGTTTTCCAGCATACAATTTTTAAGCTTTTCTTCTATGATCTATTCTTATTTTTAACATTTCCTGTGGAGAACAAACTAGAAACACTGACTACATCCAGACTATAACAGTAACATCTATCCTTTTATAAAACCCCCAACACATGAATTTTAGCAGTGTGTAAATTTGGGAAAGCAAAATGTGGTGAAAGATAGAATCATAGAATCCTAGAATCATTTAAGTTGGAAAAGACCTTCAAGATCACCAAGTCCAACCATCAACCATGCCCACTAAACCCTGTCCTGAACTGCCTTGTCTACGCACTTCTTGAATACCTGCAGGGATGGTGACTAAGCCACTTCCCTAAGCAGCCTGTTCCAATGCCTGACAACCCTCTCAGTAAAGAAATTTTTCCTAATAACTAACCCAAATCTCCCCTGCCACAACTTGAGGCCATTTCCTCTCATTCTGTCTCCAGCCACCTGACAGAAGAGACCAGCACCCGCCTCACTACAGCCCCCCTTTCAGGTAGTTGTAGAGAGCGATCAGGTCTCCTCTCAGCCTCCTTTTCTCCAGGCTAAACAACCCCAGCTCCCTCAGCAACTCCTCATAGGACTTGTGCTCCAGGTCCCTCACCAACTCGGTTGCCCTTCTCTGGACACGCTCCAGCACCTCCATGTCTTTCCTGTAGTGAGGGGCCCAAAACTGAACACAGGACTCGAGGGGCGGCCTCACCAATGCTGATGATATCTTACATTAAGCTAACCATCACAAAAGTAAAAAATAAAATAATCTTGTAACATACATCCTATTTTGATTCAATATAAAGACTATTGTAGTTGATACTGCAAAGCTATACACTACCAAAAGTACACACATTGCATTTCATAGTTGCCTAAAATACAAAGTCAAAATGCATTACAGCATTATTGTTATTATAAGAAAATAGAACTCATTTAGCAATTGATATGAAACATACATTATAAAAGCCATATGAATGTGTACAGTAAGAGATATATTGAAGTTAGGAAAAAAGAAATAAATAAAAATTTTGCAATTTATGCAGCAGTTTATAAAAAAAATAAGAGACAGTGGTTAAGCTCTCTCTTCAGATGATGCCATTGGCCACCTTCCCTGCTTTCAACAAAATATCTTAAAATGCAGTCCTGTGGCTTTCTTTGTTATTTAATTTTTACCTTAAGCAAAGACTTAAGGAATTAGTTAAACCTGAATGTTTGAATTAACTTTTTAGGAACTATTTTGCTTATTTTTTTTTTCTTACTAATATAATGACTTCATTTAGAAATTATATTTTTGGTCAGCAGAGTAATTTCACTGGATATTACCACCTTTTGTGGCACTGAAATTTAGTGGCCTAAGTAGGTCAATTTTAATAACTGCTAGAACTTCCAGACTGCTGAACCTTTTTCTAGTGAGCCCACATCCAAACCAGCTGGCCTGCAAGACATCATTAAATGCCAATACATAGTATAATGCAGGGATTTTTTTTCTTTCTTTTTTCTTTCTTTCTTTTTTTTTTTTTTTTTTTTGTAAAATAATGGGGTTTGGGGACAGAGTTGGAGCTGCTACACCTCTGCAATATGAAAAATATATGATGCTAAATCGTTCCATTCTAACACTCCATTAGTTGAATGCTAACTCACTCTGATAACCTACATATGGTTATTCTGACTCGTAAATGCAGTATATCCTAGGAATTCATAACCATGCACCATTTAATAGGTAGCTATGAGAACTATAAGTTAATTTCATAATTCTATAAATAAATTCCAGCAAAATACCTTTATCAGCTCACAGCATAGCTACTTTTTGGAAGGAGTGGTTGAGGGAAGACCAAAAATATCATGCAGTCAGCTTTTAGTTTACTTTTCACAGAATCATAGAATGGTTTGGGTTGGAGGGAAACTTTAAAGCTCATCTAGTCCAACCTGCAATGAGCTGGGACATTTTCAACTAGATCAGATTGCTCAAAGCCTTGTCCAACCTGAACTTGAATGTTTCCAGGGTTTGGGCATCTGCAGCCCCTCCAGGCAACCTTTTCCAGTGTTTCACCACCCCTACCATGAAAAATTTCTTCCATATATCTAGTCTGAATCTGCTCTCTTCTAGTTTAAAACCATTACACCCTGTCCTATTGCTACAAGCCCTACTAAAAAGTCTGTCCCCATCTTTTTTACAAGCTCCCTTTAAGTACTGAAAGGCAGCAGTAAGGTGTCCCCGGAGCCTTCTCTTCTCCAGGCTGAACAACCCCAACTCTCTCAGCCTGTCCTCACAGGAGAGGTGTTCCATCCCTCTGATCATTTTTGTGGTCTCTTCTGGACCAGCTCCAGCAGGTCCATGTCTTTATTGTGCTGAGGACTCCAGAGCTGGATGCAGTACTGCAGGTGGGGTCTCACCGGAGTGGAGTAGAGGGGCAGGATCACCTCCCTCAACCTGCTGGCTACGCTGCTTTTGATGCAGCCCAGGATACGGTTGGCTTTCTGGGCTGCAAGCACACATTGCTGGGTCATGTTGAACTTCTCATCAACCAACACCCCCAAGTCCTTCTCATCAGGGCTATTCTCAATCCCTTCATGTCCCAGCCTGTATTGATACAGGGGTTGCCCCGACCCATGTGCAGGAGCTTGTACTTGGCCTTGTTGAACCTCATGAATATTGAACCTCATGAGGTTTGCAAGGGCCCACTTCTCAAGCTTGTCCAGGTCCCTCTGAATGGCATCCCATCCCTCAGGTCTGCCAACCTCACCACTCAGCTTGGTATCACCTGCAAATTCACAGAGTGTGTACTCAATCCCACTGTCTATGTCGCTGATGAAGATATTAAACACTACTGGTCCCAATATGGACCCTGAGGGACACGACTCATCACTGATCTCCATCTGGACACTTAGCTATTGACCACTCAATGGTCTCAATGTGACCATCCAGTCAATTCCTTATCCACTGAATAGTCCATCCCTCAAATCCATACCTCTCTAATTTAGAAGGAAGGTTGTTGTGGGAGGTGGTGTCAAAGGCCTTACAGAAGTCTATATCGATGACATCCATAGCTCTTCCCTTGTCCACTGTTGTCACTCCATTATAGAAGACCACTAGGTTGGTGAGGCAAGACTTGCCAAGTCCCTGCCTTGAGGTCCCTCCTTTCTTTCACATCTTGAGGTGTGGGAAGAGAGATTGCCACTGATGATTGAGGCAAAAACATTGTTGAGTACCTCAGCCCTCTCCTTGTCCATTGTTATCAGTTTCCCAGCCATGTTCACTGTGGGGGGTACACTTTCTTTGACTTTCCTTTTCTGGCTGACAAACCTATAGAAGCTCTTATTATTTTTCGCATCCCTTGTCAAGTTCATCTCCAGTTGCACTTTGGCTTTCCTGACCCCATCCCTACACAACCAGGCAGCGTCCCTATACTATTCCCAGGATACCTGTCCCTGCTTCCACTGCCTGTTTCCTTCTTGCCCTTTAGTTTAACCAACAGGCCTTGGCTCATCCGTGCTGGTCTCTTGCCTTCTTTCCTGATTTCTTACACCTGGGGATCGAGAGCTCTTGTCCTCTGTGGAAGGCATCCTTAAAGATCTGCCAGTTCTGTTCTGTTCCCTCGTCCCTCAGGGCAGCTTCCCAGGGGGTCCTATTGTCTAACTCCTTTAACAGCTGGAAGCTTGTTTTCCTTAAAATCAGGGTTCTAACTTTACTCTTCACCTGTCCCATCTCTCTCAGGACTGCGAACTCCACCAGTGCATAACCACTGCAGCCCAGGCTGCCTCCAATCTTGACGTCACCCATTAGCTCACTTGTGTTGGTAACCAACAGGTCCAGTAAATGTTGAGAATTAAGATTGAGAGTGTTTGTTTACTTAACTGAGTTTTAGCACAGGATATAGCAGTTTTATTACTGACTCTCCATTTAAAAATCTGGTTTTGTCTGGATATATGCTTCCTTACGTTTGAGTTAAGTATGTATGGAACTATATAAATAATAATGGAAAAACTAAAGGTCGTATTTGAGGCTACCATTATATTGTTTAAAATATCTGGAAAAAAGAACATTGGTGTAGTATTTCAACCATGAAGTTGGAGTATCCTTTATAGCCAAAATGATTATTTAAGTGAAATTCTGTTTATTTTGGTAAAGCAGTAGATCACAGTATTTCTCAAAGATTTAAGATAATTAGCTGCATGTATTCTATAAAAGTCATAATTCTTTTTTTAATAGAAATTGTTGCCTATAGGTATATTATAATTCCTGCATGTATTTTACAATAATTGTTTTTGTCACACATCTGGCCACCAGGGTGTTTTTTAATATTGCCAAGTACTTAGTTTCTTTTCCATATATCTAGGATAAATATAGCTCTCTTTAAATGGCTGCAAAGTTGTTATCCTGTCATTATGAATACTTCTACTCTATAATTTTAAAGACAAAAAGAATATTGATCCAAAAGGAATGTCCCTCTGCAAATAACAGCCTTTGCTATTTTGAGACTGTAAGTTGCTTTCTGATCTACTTATCAAAATCAACTTTAAAAAAAAATAATGTTTTTATCTACATGTGTTCTTTTGCATAGAGTTATGGCATGGACAAAGAGCAAAGCCAAATATATGGATACAAATTAGGATTTTTATCTTATTGTGGCTTTAATGAACCGTTACAAAGTGCAAGGACTCTTCATTATAAGTGACATAAAGAATTAACTCTTTGGTTTGTACTGGCACTGATTGAATTCCCTGGTAAATTGAGGCAATCCTGAATGACACCAGTCAGGTGTTAACATTGAGCCCTTAAAAAATGGCTTACTTAACTAGAGGAGAACTAAAGATGTTAATATATCTTAATATGGAATGGCTAATGATAGGTGAAATGGCTAGACTTTGGATTACATACATTTTTGTTCTGTTCACTCTATTAATTTCAAGGCATTTCTGAAAATTTTTCTTTCAGCCTTTTTTGTAATATAAGTATGAGTAATTTTCTGGAAAACTTCTGCAAACTGACCATTAGCACAAATGTTTTGGTTTTTTTTTTAAGTATAGACTGTCCTACTGTTTTTCAAAGTTTTTTCTTTTAGTTCAGCAGGTCAGGAGCTAGTTATTTTTAAGTAGGCCTAACAGCACTTATAACTAAGCCAGTGCATGGTGTTACCTGAGTCTGAACATGTAATGTGCCATAGAAAGTTCATGAGTGTAGTCTGCTAAACTCTGAAAGTCTCTGAACTAACTTGTAAGTGTCCTACTTTTGCAGAACTGTCCCAGATGGTTGCGTTTCTGAGGTACATGCCTGGTTTGCTTTGTTCTTGGGAAGTCCTCACTGGTAGGCATTTTCAGGATGTATTCTGTTGCAGCAGTGGAGCAAAAGGCAGGGCAATCCAAAGTCAGCACTGCCTTTACAAGAGCAGGAATAAAAGAAACCATGTTTTATATCTCTTCAGTTTAAAAGTTAAGGCTGCTGCAGAAGAGCTGGAAATCTCTTAGCCTTCAGTGCAGTTTGGGTTAGAATATAGGAATCGTAAGTCATCCATGAAGAGACTGATCAGCAGCTGTAAACTCATCTACTGCAGGGAGACTGATGCATGGTGGCTTGAAGCAGACCGGCTGTGGTTTAGGGTAAGATGAGGATAGGAAGCTGTTCCAGCAAAATAGCTTCAGATTGCATCTTTTCAGCAGTGGGTAAGAGCTACATATTATGAATCTGATAACCAGTATTTTGCAGAAGGGTATTCTGCGTGTAACCTGGAATACTGAGGCATTCGTACCTTTGGTGGGAGAGAACAGCTCTTTGGTTCTGTACGCAAGGGTCTCTCTGGTGACTTGTGTAGGGGCTCCATGCTGGCTGCTCTGCAGTTATGGGGAGAAGTCTGGCTATATCTGAAAAACTTATGGTGCAAGGGTTACTAAGGAGATGCTGACTGCAGTATTTCCATGAAACTAGTAGGTTTGGTTTCACACCTTTTGAATTGCTCTACAAATGCTGAGGTACTGTTCATTTAGTATTTAACAGGTTGCTGTGAAAAAATAAGGATCTTTCTGATTTTGTACCTTATTTATTCCCCTGGATAAATAAAAACATGTACAAAAGCATTAAGAAAAAAATGCTTTTGTACATATTTTAAAATAAATTTTATTTATCCACCTAGATAAATAAAAACATTAAGAAAAAATTGAGAGGTGAGACAGAGATGGGTGCTTACCCTAGACTACTGACACTCACCGTATGAGGGTCATCCCCTCAGTAGCCCCTGTTAGTAAGTCATGCAGCACTAGTGACTGGGAAAACTTTCTAGCAGATGCATCTGGCCAGGCGGGTGCACCAAGATATAAACCTGGTTTCCAGGACTCATTTCTCTGTCTCTTGGGGATAGCCTACAACAATTCACTGTTATTAATTGGGAAATATAAATAGGCCAGGTACTGCATTGCAGGTTGATGAATAGCTGTATCTCAGTGGTTGCTCATTTTCTGCACTTTAGTTTGGACCATGTGAGATGCTACCATGGGGACAGAAGCTGCCCCTTTTTCCACACCAGCTGGCCTCCACTGTGCTGAGGAAGCATCTGAGCTCAGTCCTGGTTTATGTTTGGGGTGGAGGGTCACTAGCTTTGGAAATGGCTCTGTGCTTACCAACTGAAATAAATACAAATTTGTTGGTCTTCAGTGTTGACAGCAGACATATCTGCTCACATGAGCTGCTGCATGTGGATCAGAAAGACAAGACTTTTTTTTTCTGAGAGTATTTTAGTGTATGCACATGTATTCTATATCCTTATTTACATTCTATTAGAACTAATTGATACAATACCATAGACACTGATTTCTGTGAACTTATATTGACTTCAACATTTGACTTACACCCACCTCTGGTATCAGTAAATTGCACCTTTTGATGCAACTCACTGACAGAGACTCATTTCTAAAAGTCTTAAGAATAAAATCCATCAGAAAAGAAACTTTTCACTGTTTTCAGGAAGTAAATAAAGTGCTTAAGAAATGTAACTTTGTAAGATTTATCTATTACAGTTTAAATTTAAAATAAAAAACCAAACACATATTCAGCTCATTTTTTTTTTTAATAAAATGACACCGTCCCACAGATGCTCTGCCTCTGTCCTCCACTGTCAGGTGGACCTTTGTCACACATGGGAAGCTGGTGAAATCTTTGCAGCCACTCTAGTCTGCTTGCTCCATTCATGTGATAAACAAGAGCTGCAGTGGCATCCCACCTAGCTGAGCCTCAGTGGTCGCCTCAAAATAAATCACCTTCTGAGTTAGTCTGTACCAACACCAGCTGCTGCTTTTCTCAGTGCTGAGGCTGTGACCACATCTGGCAAGCACAGAGTGGTTTTAGCTACAAGCTGAGCTGGCTGCTGCTGTGACTGGCAGCCACCTGTGCTGCTTTGCTTGCAGTCCCGAGGGGTCCAGTGCTCCTCTGCCAGTGGTGAGCTTCATGGTGCTGGCTCCACTTCAGACAGAGTACCCTTCTGTCAAAGCATGAAAAAGAAAATAATTTTTTTAAGACACTCAGCTTTGGAGAAGCAGAAGGGAAAAATAAAGTCACTGAAACTGTACTTATTCATGTAACCTTATTCATAAAAACCTTATTCATAAAAAAGGTTTTTACTGAAGCTAAACATGTTTTTCTTAGGAAGCAAAATAGCTATACTACTTGCTATAGAAGTGAAATTTAGAAATAAAATTTAAAGAAGATTAGAATAAACATGTGTACAAATATTAGATTGGATAGACTAGAGAGCTGGGCAATCGCTAACTGTATGAAACTTAACAAAAGCAAGTGCCAAATTCTCCACCTGGGATGGGATAATCCTGGTCATACATACAAGTTGGGGGATGAGAGGCTGGAGAGCAGCCCCGTGGAAAGAGATCTGGGAGTTTGGGTTGATGGCAAGTTGAATATGAGTTAAGTGTGCCCTGGCAGCCTTTTGGGCCAACTGTGTCCTGGGATGCATCAAGCACAGCAGAGCTAGCTGGTTGAGGGAGGTAATTGCCCCACTCTACACTGAACTGGTATGGCCCCACCTCCAGTACTGTGTGCAGTTTGGGGTGGCTCAATATAAGAAGGACATCAAACTATTAGAGTGTGTCCAGACGAGGGACACCAAGATGGTGAAAGGTCTCAAGGGCAAGATTTACAAGCAGTGGCTGAGGTCACTTGGATTGTTCAGATTGGAGAAGAGAAGGCTGAGGGGTGACCTCATCACTGAGGGGTGACCTCATTGCAGTCTACATCTTCCTCAAGGGGGGCAGCGAAGGGGGAGGTGCTGATCTCTCTCTGGTGAACAGTGACAGGATGCAATGAAATGGAATGACACTGTGTCAGGGGAAGTTCAGGTTGGACGTTAGGAAATGATTCTTCACTGAGAGTGTGGACAGTCACTGGGACAGTCTCCCCAGGGAAGTGGTCACAGCACCAAGTCTGTCAGAGTTCAAGGAGCATCTGGATAAGGTTCTTGGTCACACTGTTTAGTTTTAAGTAGTCCTGTGAGCAGCAGGGAGTTGGACTCGATGATCCTTATGAGTTCCTTGAAATATGCTATGATTCTATGATTAGTGAATTCACTGTCTATGTCTTTAATGTTTCTAAATAGTGGGACTTTTCTTGTCTGTGAAGCAAAGTGTTTAACACATTTTGAACTTCAGCGAAAACAAGGAGCTAATAGTTCTCCAGTATTCAGAAAAATTGCATTTAGAAAGATTTCCTGTTATTTGCTGTGTACAGCCTTATTTCATCTTAGAGTATTGCTTTCAATGAGTCTGTGTTGTGAAATGAATTACCTTTTGTTATGGTGCCTTCCACACAATTACGGATATTGCTTTTCTAAAGATAATTTTAGCTTAATTATCTCAATGAAATGGAGAACACTATTGCAATTTTAAGAAAATTCTTCTGTAACTTCCACAGTGTATTCCCTTTCTTATCTTCAAAAGAATATACATCAAACCTTTGTATGTTGCATGGGTGGGATACGGTTCATACTTGGACTTTTTAAGCTTTTTGGAAATAGTTGACTGCAGACAGCTTAGAGTTCTGAGATACTTTTTCCTCTCTTTCTTTCACAAAAGGTAATTTCAATTAAGTAAAGTGGGCTGTTTTATTGGGCTAGTTTTACAAGAAGAATTTGGGATGTGCTTGTGTTTGCTGGGCAATGCTGTAGTGATCCTTCATCCTGCTCTGGGATCTAGCATATCGCCATGGGGTAAAAGCATATCAAGGAACAATATTAACTCCACTTTTAGAGGTAGTGTACTCTGCCTCTTAACAAGACTAATTGGTTTAGACTTGGCTCTGTGCTGGATACAGTGATATTGTGGCCAGGAGCTAATTACACACTTACTTAATTCATGCTTACACTTGAATAATAGTTATGAATAAGTATTTCTTTTTTTTTTTATTTGCAGAGATTTGTCTGATGGAGCTTCTCCATGGATGTACAGTCCTGTGCAAAAGACAGAAGAAGAGTTCTCCATTTACAAAGTAAACTGGTGCTAGAGCACTCCAGTACAGAAATTTTGGGTTTAAAGCCCACCTTTAAGGAAGCATGAAGCTATATTCTGGGAAGGTCTCCTTTCCCCTGTGCAGAACCCCCCATATTTTAAAGCCAGTTACATATTAGTCAGAAAAGTCACGCAGTTCTCTCTTCAACTGAAATATTTTTTCCTACTCCTTGTGAAAATGGTATATCATATACTAAAGGGACTGCACATCATCCTTTTGAAAGAAAGGACATTTTTTTTTCCCTTGAAGAGGGAATTTAGATGCCCATCTATAAAGGAAAGCTCAAAGACATTTATCTCTTCTTGAGATTTATATCTAAATCCCTGAAAGTGTCTCTGGTGCTTAAAAGCCACTTTTTGCCTCACTAGTAAAGCTATAGATTCCTTCTTCATTCACTTGTTCACTGTGAGTCTTGCAGTTACTAGTTTGATTAATTTTGTTTTATAAATGGGTGTCTTCAATTAAAAGGTGCCTTATCTTGTCTCAACAACACATATTTCCTTGATGCTTAAATCCCCACTTATGAATCTAGGCAAGATTTCCAAATATGTTTCTGTGACTGCTTCCCTTTGGTCATGGAAAAAGCTTTGTGTTCCAGGCTTTTCATTAAAGAACTGCTCCTATGAGGCTTTTGAGATCCTTAAATATACAGGGTTCTTTATGGATAATTGGACAAATCGTGTTCAATTGCATTCCAAATGATACAACTGAAATAGGCAATAGAGAATAGTTGTAGAAGCATAAAAAGGTGCATGGAAAAGCAGAGTTGTCTTTCACATCCAATACAGTAGGGAGATTTGGAAAGGGAAAAGTTGTCTTCTGAATCAAGGAGACAATATTGTTATTCATTTACGCTGGATCTTAATGCTTCCTATGTCCTTATAAGATGCGTTCTCTGGGATGGCTTTTATTTCTTTTACACTGTATATTTGTAAAAGTCAGGTTGTTCCAGAAAGTACTATTCAAATTGCTCAAAATAGGGAAATGTCCAGAATAAATACCAGGTAATATTTCTATGTCGAAAAAGTGCTTTGCTTGTACATATGTAAACTAGAAAATGAATTTGTTCTTACTACATAAGGCAAGTCAGATTGTATATTTTCTTAACTGCCTGGCCAACAAGAGATGAAAACCCTTTTTTTTTTTTTTTTCTGAAAAGACAACCTATATTACCTCTGTATCTGCAAATAATGTGCAAATAGTAGGACATCTCAAAGTTATTTGTGATTTTTTTTTCCTGCTTTAAAAGCAGACAGACATTCTACCAAAATAACAGATTCAGGGGCTAAGTTGAAGATCAAATAATGAATAGCTTGTCAAAAAATAGTACAGAAGAGAGGGTGGAAAAAAAATCCATTCATTCACAGCTACAGTATGTGTGGCTGTTCATGTTATAATTCAGTAAACACTCTGGTGGGGAAAAATGTTCATTCTACTTGTGGACCTGGAATAAATTCCAGAAGATAAAGGACAGAAATTAACTAAGTTAGTAGAAAAGTGCTAAATGTTGCATGACTCAGATAATCAGATCAGAATACTGCCAGTGAGGAATGCATGTCTTTTAAATAAAGGTATAATACTTAAGGTAATTGTTTGATTTAAAAAAAAAAAAAAGCCAACTCCAAAAGATGTATTTAATCGAGTTCTTTATGTTTTTAAACCATTCTGTAGCAATTTTTAGCTCAACGCTTCAGAAAGAATAAATAAATCAGATTTTGTGTCTTGAAACCTTCCTCCCTCGATGTAGCAAAACCCAGTGTGAGGATATTTAAATACTGTCCAGGCAGGGAGACAGAGCTGTAGCCCTGAGCTAAGGATTTCTTCCTCCCAGGCTGTCTCCTCAGCAATAAGAAAACAGCTTATGCGATCCTGCTGGCATGCTAGAAATTGATGTCCACCCTCTAGTACTCCTGTGGCACTTGCTGTCACCATTTGAGAAAATGTGGTAAAGTGTAATTCAGAAAAGCTAGTAAAGAAAACCTGGCAACAAGCCACTCTATTTAAGCAATACGAAATGCTGATTGCAGGACTGGGAATGTAGTTGCACCTCCTCTGTAAGGTAAAACCTCTTACTGAGAGCTCCAACAAATGTCTCCATAATCCCTAGGGCAAGACTGAATATTTGTATTGAGAGCAAAGCTTTTGTAAGAAGGCCTTATTCAAGAAAAAAATCATTTTCTTTGACTGCTTGAATATAACTACTTTTACGGTCAAGTGGTCAAATTACTTATTTGCAAGCTATGATTCCCAGTGTTTGCTAACAGGCCTCTGGCTGGATTTTTTGGCCAACCCAATGACTTGTAAAAAGTCTTAAAAGCATGAAATAGGATACGAGGTCTTTTTCTGCTTACAGTGAAAGAGTCTCTTTTTAAATAATGAGACCTGTATGGCTACTCTGTGATGCTGTGCTGGGAAGGGAAAGGAAATGTGTGCTCTCTTCCTCTGTTACCTTGCTGTCACAGCAAGAAAAAGCAGGCTTATGGGTTAGGGGGAAACTGTGGAAGGACTGATAGTCAAATCTTCATTCTTTATTTATTTGCAATGCGTGACTATCACAATGTGCATTCAAAATGTTTTTCTGATGTTCCTGTGCAACCCACAGGGTTTATTTTGACATGTCCCTGGAAAGCCACAAAGCAAAGATTGTTACCAATGGTTTGATGATACAAATGTGTATGCAAATGTGGGTAAAGAAGTAACTTTTTTTTCCCCCAAATGTATTTTCTTGCACCAAAGCTAAATAGGAAACATTCTCTGAGGATGCTTCAAGAGGGATATAAGATGCTCCAGGTGTGTGAAATTTCTTTTCCTCTTGATAGACAGAAAAATAAGCACCATCTCTTTGCTTTGAGGGACCTCTT
The DNA here is from genome assembly GCF_964188355.1 of Buteo buteo. Classification (NCBI taxonomy): domain Eukaryota; kingdom Metazoa; phylum Chordata; class Aves; order Accipitriformes; family Accipitridae; genus Buteo; species Buteo buteo. The sequence goes on along the minus strand of NC_134204.1, from coordinate 82,963,445 downwards.
GCCCAGGGGGGACCCCTATCAGCTGCCAGCAAGAGATGTGGGGATCATCAGGACAAAAGAAAAATAGCCAGAAACCAAGTGCTGCAACATTAGAGGGAGCTTGACAGCAAAACAAATAAGTTTCTGGAGAAAATCAGGTGGATGAAGAAGGTGAGTTATTATTGGCACATTGCTGCCACAAGGGAGCATGACAGAAAGCTGCAACATAAACAGCAAATTTAGCATGAGGAGGTGATGGCGCAGCTACCTGACACACAAAACCTACATTTGCTGCCTCTCCTCTGACCCACAGACTTTGCAGGTAAGGTCAGCTCAGCACCTCACTGAACATAAAACACAGGTACTCCTTCACTGCATGGAAAGTGCAGCAAAAGGGAGGAAAAGCATACCTAGAACTGCATGACTGCATGTGACAAAAGCATAGAGGGAGCTCTTGTAGGATTTGTATTTACTCAAGACGTAATCATTTTAATCTACTAGTTTTGCAAATGATATTTCCTCCTCCCAATCTGTTGCTGCCCTTTGCTGCTCAGCTGGTTGATAGCTTTGTCTGCACTTCCTATCCAGATTTTTTTATGCATTTATTTAGTTTTGTTTTGCAGGGTGGAATAAGAAGGGATTCAAATGAGAAGTGTTTTTTTGCTTTTATTTCCATGTGATTGCTTACTCTCTCTGTGAATGTAAACTGTTGGCTGTACTGTTGCATTTTATAACTTGGAAATAAGGAATATAACTAAGGAAGCATTAATTAAAATAAAATTCTTCCTTTAATAAATTCTTACATACATTTGACTACTTCAGCCCTATTTAAAAAAAAAAAAGAAGAAAGAGAGAGAGAGGAAAAAAAAAAACACAACAAAAAAGAACCCCCGAAAGCAATCTGTCAAGTCAGAGATACATTGCTGAAGTTGCATTATCCATTATGACATCTCCTCCCTGGCCAACATTTCACATTGTTATGATAATTTGATCTGCAAAACAAGCATGTGGGCACATACGGCATCCCATTATTTCTTTTGTTTTCTTGGAGTCAGACCCTGTTATCACAGGTGCATTTTCTGGCTGCCTCCTCCTTCTGTGTAAATGAACACTGCCATCAACCCACTCCTGGGAAATGCTCACCACCTCTTTCTTGCAAATGTTATGCGGTGCAAAGGACTCCCCTGCAACACATGGCAATTCTACTCTTTTGCATTCAGTCAGTTGTGTAAGCAGCCTCAAGTTGCCTGTAATTGCCCAAATGCACATTTTACAACCATCCTGCAATTAATTGCAGCTTAGTGTGCAATTAAACCTCCTTCTGCCAGGTGCTCTCACATCAGGACCATACTTCATCAGCCAGGGCACAGGCGAATCAGCCAGGTTTTGGGAACTCTCTGGCTTCTCACATCCTTCTCACAGTTGATCATGGCAGTCAACAGATATCCGCTCTCATCGGCATTTTTCTCATCAGCACCATTAAAGGCGAGATCATGGGCACATATGTACTATGATAGGCCCTGCATAATTCATGAAACCCTTTCACATATAGCCTAATCTTGGTATGCTATCAATCCTCACTGCCGAGTGCAGTCAGCTTCATAACTGTCTGACAAACCTCTGCAGCAGCACTGTCGGCTGATCAACAAATGCTGCAAATGGTGGGAGGCAGAATGAGTCAGATTTCTAATAGCACCCTGTTCTGGCAGAACCTCTTTCATTGATGTGACTGTTAAATGAAGGAATGGGGCAAAGTTTATTCCAGGGAGGTGGCTTGTGCAGCCACCCTGGTGACCATATCACTGCGTGATAATAGTCCCACCATTCTTTGCTTCTCAGTCTTCATCAGAGCCACAGATCAGTAAATATCTCCAATGTTGTTTTGGACCATGCATGCAATTCCATTGCTCTCTCTCTGCATCCAGCAGATATGGATTTCTTAATAAAACACGTAGTAGGTAGATCAGACCGACAGGATGTTATCAGTGTGCCCCTGACACTGTCTCAGACTTTGCCTATTTGATTTTCACCAAAAGAGTTCTAAAAGCTAGAACATCTCCTAAACATGGAAGCAATCCCTTGTCAGGGATGCTGCTGCTGATTTTCCTAGGAGAAGTGCATTTCTGCATTGGATTACAGGGAGAATTTATGCATCACACTTTGCAAAATAATTAAGATGTTTGCTTAGAACTAAGGTCAGTGCAGTATATTGCTGTAGAGCCTATAACTCTGTCCCACACACAGTTTCTTGGTTACTTTTTTGCTGAGGCTTAACTCTAAAAAAACTGTATGCTGCATAGACACACACATACACACATAAAGTCTGAAGTCTCACTCTATGTTCTACAGAAATAAGGATTTCTAGGTGTCAATCTGTGCTCCAGTACTGTCCTTTGAGGCTGGAGTATAGTCCACACAGAAGAGACAGGATTCTGTATCTCAAATGCATTAAATGTTTAAAATGGCTGATAATGTATCCATTAAAATGACTGATTGCTAGAAATAAGTCCTAAAAGTCACTGCAAACAGTTCTGTCTTCAGAAACTTATGCTACTATTATGAGGTAATCCTTCACCTAGCATGAAGATGATCAAGTCTGGAAATCATATAAACAAAATGCAGATACTGCCTAATCCAGTGACAATTGGTTTATAAATCTGACATTCTTTAGAAGGGAATAATATATCTTCAACACTATTCAAAGAATAAAACATGAAGTCTCAAAATCTTGCCAGCAGTTATTTGGGTGCTTGTATCTGTTATCTGAGAAGGAAGAGAGGCTGTTAATGTTTCTGGCATAGTTACAATACAACCTAGTAAACAAGTATTGCTGAATTTGCCAATCTCAAAGCAATCCGTATCTTAAAGATTATATGTAGCTTCACATCTTTGCGAATTATCTTCTCATCAGAAATAACTTCTTATGGCTTTTGAATCAGAAAATCTTTAAAGATCTGTGGGTATATATAAGTACCACACCTCCATGAGTTTAAGGGGAAGTAGTGAATACTGGAGGAGAAATATTTGTTGAAGATTATTAAACACTTGTAAACATATCCAGCTCAGGATGATCTGAAATACCTTCTTCCTCTGCAGGCATCTGAATATAATATTGTCCTCTAAGGCAGATGGAGCAATAAGTGCTTCCCTCTATGGTTTGGGGAGGATTCACAGTAAATGGAAGTCAAGACCCAAAGCATCAAGAAAATCAAAGTTATTATTTGTGCTGCTGGCTTGTGTGGTGAGGGAGCAGACCAGAGAGTGGAGGAAGAGAGCCCTATATAAAGAAAAGTGTAGCTGAAAAAATATAGATGAATATTTTTTGAACTCCACAGACTGTAAGTAGCGAGACTGATGAATGACCCCTCATGTTTGCAGTGGACCTGGGGCATATCTACCACTTCAAACACATGTTGCCTAACATGCTGTTCCAAAATATGAGCTTGCATTTGTATATCTATGATGTGCCCACATTTTCATGATTTCTCAGGCAGCAAACTGGCTCTTTTCTCATATAATTATTGTCTTCTCATATAATTTAAGCAAGCAGATGGTCACACAGTTTGTACACACAGATTTCCAAATGTTCCTAGTGTTTGACTCTTGTTGATGGTCACAATCAACAACACCAAATAGGATCCTCTCCAAATTGTGATAAAGCAAAATGACCATTAAGTTGGATCAAAGGCAGTTATTCATTTAGGTTTAGTAGAGTGTTCATTATAGTCATTATAGTAATACACATTATATTACATAAATAGAAGCACTGTGTTAATAGCCCAATTCTGCAACAATTTATTTAAAGGAGCAGGAAAAAAACTTCTAAGTGAGATACCTCACAATGAGACTGCCCAACGTGAGGCATGTAATTTGCAGGAGTAACAGAGTAGTGGTGACTACCCTGTCACAACTGCAGTTCATAAGGTGTTTAACTGTGTGTGGACATACTCAGGAGTACAAGAAATCACCTGGGTCGTGGTTAAGCTTGTCATATGAACCAATAGTCATGTTTTGGAAAAACTCTTTTCAAGGTAGTTCAATTATATTGCTTTTCAGAGTTTGAGGTAAACTTATTTCTATTTTTAGAATAGATATTGATATTGTTTTGTCTTGTTTTAGGGATTACAGAAAGGCATTTGATTAGCATGTCAGTAGTTTGTAAGTGAATATATATATATATATATTGCAGTCTCTAAATTTTGTTAAATTCATAAAACTTTTAACATACCAGTAAATAAATTCCTTTATGCAGTTTTTTGACTGTAACTCCCAATAGTTCTCCCCTGGAGTCAATAATAATCCAAAGGATTTAAGAACATAAGAAATCTCCTCCTTGGTGAGATCAGTGGTCCATCTAGCCTAACACACTATTTACAGAAGTAGCAATGTGAGATGCTATTTAGTGAGGCTTTATGAATTTAGTTGATTTCTTGGTTTTAATGATTAATAGAATGCATTAATAAATGCAGTAGTGTTTCATATATGGTAAAGGAGCAAGAAAATTCTTTAATGTGAGAAGGTAAAATTACCTTTGCTTTCCCACTAGCTATTTATTTATTCAGTAAATGTATAAAATCAGAATTTAAATAAACATGCCTTCCCCATGTGTGTCAAAATGTATGAGTCTTTTTGAATGCTGGAAGTGCAAAGAAGGCTGAAAATAGGCAGCAAAACTGTGAGAGAGAAAGTACAACTGCATTCACTGAGTGTCCTTTGCAACCAGCAGGAAATGCTATTTCCCTTCAGGAATGTGTGGTGAACCTGAAGCATTATTATGAACTCCACACACAATCAGGGTCATGGTGATCCTGAAAGTAAATAATAAAAGAAAGTCAGCAGAACAGTGGCAAGACTTTCTGTCTTCATTCCCAGCAGGGTTCCTGTCTCTTTCCCTTGTTGTTAAAGCATAGCCAAGGTATTACTTATTCTGACCTGTACATCCACATGTAGCCAGAGCTTGCTTTGAACACATGCTCTGGGTATACACGGGTACTAAGGAATGCCACTCTGTTAACTGTCGCTGCTGCTCCCCTTCCCTCTCTGAATCCCAAATGTAAGGATAATGCTAATTTCCTTCTCAGTGATGGTCGACTTATTCTTCATATTGCCTAAGTCCCCCCCAACCTCATAACAAAACCCCCACACACACATTCAAAAAGGGCAAGGACTACAGTGATGGTCTGCTAGGAGCTTTTTGCAGTTATTCATTTTGCTTTGCTTTGCTTTGCTTTAAAAGAAAGGGCAAAGAGGAGTACCAAATGGAGTATTTTCCCCAACAGTGAAGAACAGGATAAGATTGTAACCCCCTTGCCTTAAACACCCATGGAGAAAGCAGAGCACAAGGGCTGCATAAAAGTGGTGGTAAAAGTGGGATAATATCATAACTGAAGACTGTAAAGAGAAACTGGAGCTGCTTTAATTTCTTCACTTGTGCAAAGCTATTTCCTCCTATGCAAAGACCTATTTCTGATACAGATAGGTAGCAATGAAGAATGGTTTCATTAATATGTGACTCTGTGCTAGGAATGTTGCTTTGCCAAATGCTTCATCTCACTGAGTCATAGCAAGCAAAGGCTTACTGATTACATTGTCATCTGCCATGAGAAAAGAGCAATACACAAGGCAGCTGGTATCTAGCATAATAGCCAGAGAGTGAATGGAGGTGCTCTAGAGTGCTGTTTAGAGCAGAGTATTCAAAATCACCTTTTGTAGTAGCTCACATCTCATCACTGCACTGAACAAGACTAGCTTCCTAAGTCGTATGCTGTGAATCTTTACTGTAGTTACACCATACTGGGAACACCCTCAAGACCAAATTAATTCAAATTACAAATCCTCCTCTTGCCTCTGCCTGTCAGTGACTGAGAAGAAGTTATCTCATGGTGTTTGTGTGAAGCATATTTGTTTACCTTTTCTTTGTTTTCAACTGAAAGGCCTTTTACTTACATTTGTCAGCAGTGGCAGGATATCGTCCCACTCCTCCACATTGTGTGGTGGGTGAACATCACCTGTTTACTGTGCTTCAGACAGTGGAAGAATGAATAGACTGAATATGTATCTGTAACGATGGCACTGAGGTCTGAATAAACTGGGCAGTGCAGCCCTAGAGTGTGTGGGGTTTTTCTCCTGTCTTTAGCTGATAGTTCTGAAAACTAACCTTAGAGTCTGAAAGAGAGTTTATTTCCTCTTAGTTTTTTATAATCAGGTGTACTGGATTTGTGTGGCAAGATTTTGGTAGGGGGGGAGGGGGGGCGGTTATAGGGGTGACTTCTGTAAGAAGCTGCTAGAACCTTCCCCCATGTCTGAGACAATACCAGACAGCTGCAAGACAGACCCGCCACTAGCCAAGGCTGAGCCCATCAATGATGGTGGTAGTGCCTCTGGGAGAACAGATTTAAGAAGGGGTAAAAAACTGTGCAACATAAATTGCAGTCAGAGAGAGGAGTGAGAACATGTGAGAGTAACAGCCCTGCAGCCCCCCAGGTCAGTGCAGAAGGAGGGGAGGAGATGCTCCAGGCGCCGGAGCAGAGATTCCCCTGCAGCCCGTGGGGAAGACCATGGTGAGGCAGGCTGTCCCCCTGCAGCCCAGGGAGGTCCACGGGGGAGCAGATGGCCACCTGGAGGACCCCATGCTGGAGCAGGGGGATGCCGGAAGGAGGTTGTGACCCCGTGGGAAGCCCACGCTGGAGCAGGCTCCTGGCAGGAGCTGTGGCCCCGTGGAGAGAGGACCCCACGCTGGAGCAGGTTTTCTGGCAGGACTTGTGACCCCGTGGGGGACCCACGCTGGAGCAGTCTGTGCCTGAAGGACTGCAGCCTGTGGGAGGGACCCACACTGGAGAAGTTTGTGGAGGACTGTCTCCAGTGGGAGGAACACCATGGTGGAGCGGGGCAAGAGTGAGGAGTCCTGCCCCTGTGCAGGAGGGAGTGGCAGAGACAACGTGTGATGAACTGACCCTGACCCTCATTCCCCGTCCCCCTGTGCTGCTGGGGGGAAGAGGTGGAGAAATCAGGACTGGAGTTGAGCTGGGAAGGAGGGATTTCTGGGGGGAAGGTGTTTTAAGATTTGGGTTTATTTCTCATTATCCTACTCTAACATTATTGGTAATAAATTAAACTAATTTCCCCAAAATGAATCTGTTTTGCCCATGAGGGTAATGGGTGAGCGATCTCTCCCTGTCCTTATATCAACCCATGAGCCTTTCATTATTTTTTCTCTCCTCTGTCCAGCTAAGGAAGGGAGTGGTAGAGCGGCTTTGGTGGCACTTGGCCTCCAGCCAGGGTCAACCCAGCACATCAGCTCACAATATTGTTCAAGTTGCACTCATTGAGTTCATTTGGAAACTTTGATATGTCTTTGGAAATCCATATAAGGCAGATGGATTGATGAACACCCCCCCTCCCCCCAAAGAAAGAAAATACACTTTAAAAATTACCAACACAGTAATTGTACAATTGGGAGTGATGGATAATGGTTAGCTCTTTAGCTGATTTCCCACTCTATATTCCCCAGCACATTCTTTTTGGTGTTTCATGATGACAATTTACTTTGTATCATGTGGTTAGCACATAAAACTTTTGATCAGTCTTCATACAGATGCCTATTCTTATCAGTAATGGACAAAGTCACAGTTTTAAAAAGTCAGAAATGGCAAGCAAAGTAGTATTGAGCCCTTGAGAACAAACCTGCAATACTTTTTGATTTTACAATTTTCTTTTGCAAGTAATTATTAAGAAGAATTTGTATAATATGTAAGATATTATGCATGTTATTACTGTAAGTTAAAGCGAAGATCTTACAATGAAAAAATGTGTGCTGCTAAGTTCTCAAAAGTGTCTGCTGTTATATTTCATCATGTTGTGGTTTAAGCCCAGCCTGCAACAAAACACCATGCGGCTGCTCGCTCACTCCTCTCCTGCGGTGGGATGGGGGGAAGAACTGGGAGAAAAAAAAAGTAGGGGGCTAAGATAAGGACAGTTTACTGGGACAACAGAAGGAGACAAGAAACAATAATACTAATAAAAGAATATGTAAAGCTAATGATGCATTATGCAATTGCTCACCACCCAGAACCCGATGCTCAGTCCCTTTCCAAGCTGCAATTCCTGCACCCCCCAGCCAGCTTTCAAATTATGTACTGAGCATGACATCATAAGGTATTGAATATCCCCTTAGCTAGTTCAGGTGAGCTGTCCTGGCTATGCCCCCTCCCAGCTTCTTCTGAAACTTCTGAAACTATCCCAGTCAAATGCAGGACATATCAAAACCCATGTTTTGAAAAAAAAAACAAACCAAAAAATACCTCATGCTTCAGAACTTAAGGCAAGGTGCAATGAAAATGAAATGGAAGATGTTGTGCAACATTTCCAAATTCCAGGGTCTCTCCCCTTTTCTACGTCATTTAGAAATGCCTTTTGTTGAGTGTGTTGTATATATGTTTGTGTATACTACTGTCTGATAACTCTTCCCAAGCTCTTACAGCAGGTTGGATTCCTCCCTTGAATTCAAGCTCCAGTGCAAGCCAAAGCCCATTTTCATGCCTGAGGTTCCCCGTCGGGGGAACTGGCTGCCTCACTTGAGCCATAGGGTGAGCCAAGATATGCTCATTGCAGATAATTGGAGAATTTCAGCTTGAGGGCAAACATGAAGTCAGTGTAATCAGTTCATAATTCATAACAGTATCTAAACAACTCCAATTTGAGAACTCTAATAGAAATGTATTCCCAAGGATACCACACCATTTTATGAGCTCTACATCTTTTTCTCTATGAAGTCAAGGGAAAAATGGAGACAGAATTTTGTTTTTATAATAATCTTATTCTGAAGATTAACTGTATGACCCACTTAGAATTAATCTTGGCATAAATGCATCTCTTAAGACTTCAAGGACCTCCAGTGAAATCAGATGATTCAGCATCAGCTCCCAAGTTCCCAAAATAATGGAAGTATATAAATATAAAAGAGAACAATGTTAGAATAAAGAAACAAAATTATTAATATACATTAGCTGTGTTAAATCATGAAAATCTGAGAAAGACATGAATTAAAATTCAGTATTTGTGAATGAGCAGTGAGAAGCAGGTGTGTGTAGCAGAGGGCACTACCTACTGGACCAACAGGCAGTGAAAATATATTGGGGAAAAAAGTAATTTGAAGTAGAATGGAAATAAATAAAAATGACTGATATAACATTTTCTCAGGGAAAAAAAAAAAGATGAAAGAAAGTGGGGGTGGAAAAAGAGGTGAAACCTAACATGTTGGTACTAATCTTTATTGGGTTGTGTGTGTAAGCAGAAAAGTTAATGAGCTGGGAAAAAAGCTCAGTATTTCAGTGCTGTGAGACAACTGCAAACTCCCTAAGCAGATGGGTCATCAATATAAAGATTAAAGTCTTGGACAATCAAACAGTTTCCAAAAGAACCCCTCAAAGTGTCAAGAGATGAAAAAATTCTGTAGTAATTGATCCAACCAGCTTCAGGGTACAATAACCATTAAGTAGTAAAACAGACATGAGAAGTAATGCAAAGTTTCAAGTAAGGTACTTGGACTTCTTGTTTTTTCATTAGCTTGTTCTAAGCAATCTGACAGGACTCTAGAAAAAAGTACATTTCAAATATTGCTAGACATTGCTACTTCAGGATTTCAAAGTCACATGCCATTGTCTGCTTCACAGACTGTAGGAGGGAGTATTCCTCCAGGACAAGCCATTACGCATACTCACTAATTCCTACACTCCACCCCTGCTGTGTTGCATTAGTTTCAATTTATTATACATCATGTTTAAAATTTAGGTACTCTAGATGGCTCTGACAAAGGACTTCATCATGTTCATGTTGAATCAATGATTAATTAATTTACTTAATCTACTTGCTTAATTTTGAATAATAGAGCCTTGGATAAAGATTGACTCCCTCTGCCTGGACATTTATATGACTTTAACATTTAGTCTCTGCCTATTTTATTTAATAAATATCTGTCTTTCAGAAGAAATGCTGAATCACTACAGCAATAACAATAGCTGTGAAAATTATACTCAATGCATTTCATTAGCACTTCTTTTAACTAGGCACTTTGAAATAAATTAGCATTGCCCTGTACCTGAGAAAGAAATTCACTGATTTCTTCAAGGTCAGTTTGTAGAATGAATTGTTCAGTAGTTCTGGTGGCCCCCACTTTGATTGTCAGTATTTGGACTCTGTGTATTTTGTTATCTTTCTTTGCCTCGACAGTTCAGAGGACGGCAATGAGTTTGATAGCAGGCTAGTGCTAAAATACTTTAGTAAACTGAACTGTAAAATACACACTGTAAAAACAAAGGGTTTGAAAAATCTCTTGACACATGGAGGTCAATCACTTGCCACACTGTATAATCTATCATAGGGGTATTTGTCTCTGTTCTTGGATACAGAGTAATTTTTCACTAACCTTCCTTAAAAAAAATTGCTGTTTTATTGGAAACATTTATTTAATTCCAAGCTTAAATACCGTGATCAATGTATTCTCCTTTGCCTTTGTGCACATGTTGGGCCAAATATTGTTCTAGAGTTTATCTAGCATTTCTCTTACATTCCACCTTCTGAGGTACCTGTACAGAGACTTTTTGTCTGATTTTATGTCTATTTTCCAATTATGGACAAGTAGAACTTTTCTTTTCTCAGTCGTCTTCTGTATCCTGTGATCTAATTCCTCTGGGCTTCCCAGCAGCTTTTTTGCACTCTTTTGAGTTTGATCTTCTTTTCCCTAAACCTTCAACCAGAACTGAGCACAGGGTTCAAGTTTCCTTCTAGATTGTGTACAAATTATTAACAGGTGGCTGATGAACAAACCTCTCTATTTCTCTACTGGTTTTTGGCTTCTAAGTTTGTAGTATATATACTTGTTATTAGACTCCAATTAAATTGCTTTTTAATTATAGGTTTCATTCTTTCTGCAATTTTAGTTTTCAAAATCACACAGTACTTCCCATGTTCCACTATATAATGCGTTTCCCAAGGACTTCAATAGCTGTGCAAAATCCAGTTGCGAGTTATTGATTTTGATGACAACAGGACTAACATAAATCAATAGAATGAACAGAAAGCTGGCACCAAGGATAAGAAATTTAGATTAAAATCCCAACCTTGAAATGAAACAAAACGGTACTGCAAAATAAAATAGAGCACTTACTTAATTTCTTACAATTTCCTGAAACTTTTTTTGTTGCAAGCTTCGTTTAGATTGTAGCCATCTTTGTTTCAGGTAGGGGGGGGGAAAAAAGAAGATAAAAAAACAGATATCTTCTGAGTGGGTTTATTTAAAGGCCTTCACAGATATTTTCTCCAGTGAGTTTCCAAAGTTTCTTGCCATTGATTTGGATAGTAATTGTCTATCCATACACTTATGAAAAATGGTGTCTTAGGTACTTAAACACATGATTAAACTCTCCCTGGGTGGATAAAAGTGTTTATAAAATTTCTCTCCAGTTGAAATGTTTTCTAGAACTATTCCACTGATTTTATTTAAGGAGTTTTTTTTAACCAGAGTGATTTATGACAGTCTTGTTAAAATGTACATTGTAAAGCAGCAATCGAGACTTAATGTTTTCCCTGGGCTGCAGTCTTCACAATCTCACAGAATCTAGCTACTGACATCTGTAGAAGTTGAAAAATTGGTCTAAGACTTAGTTGATAGCAATAGTTTATGAAGGACTTTCAAAGACATCAGTGTAAGTCCAGCATTCAGGAATTTCCAAATACCTGATGTATATTTAAAACTGATATCTCTTTGGATTATTTTTTTCAATGTTAACCATGGTATTGCATTATTAATTAAAACTGGGAAATATTTCTGGAAGTTTTGTTAGCGAGTCAAGGCATTTTGAGTGTTATGAAGTTTGCACTTTAGAATTTTCTTTCAGCAAAACCATTGTAGCCTCCTTGGTTATTTTTGACAGAAACTGTCAGCCTTTGCCCACTTTATCTTTTCCTCCAATATCAGAACACTTATGAAGTTCTGAATTTAAAATATCTACTTGTAATTTTAAAGTGTTTGCTTGTCATGTCTTTTGATAAAATGAGAGAAAAATTAATTAACTCAATATCATGTGATAATTTTTTTTTTAAACCACAATTGTTTACCAGCATTATTAGAAAGTGCAGTAGTTTCAAAGAAACAAATATTAATTTTGGAGACTAAATTTTTGCTTAGCTTTCTTTGGGGAGTTTTTTGTGTCCTTAACTTGCACCACTCTAAAGACTGAAGAAAATGTGCCACTCATTATTGATCTTGCATGCAAGGATAGAAAGGAAGATATATTGGATTGCAACGCACCTCTTGAAGAGCTGGTCAAGGCATATTACTGCTTGATTCATAGATGCCCATGCAATGTGGCTAGGCTTAGCTAGCAGCCTTCATCATAAGGTACATAATGTTATACATACGTCTTATCCTTGTGCTTTTACTTAGATTCATTTCAAGCTATATGTTCAGTGACACTGAATGCATTATTATGCAAATGAAGTGACTATGATTTGTTTATATCATTTTTGTATCTTTTTCTTTCATTCTCAGAAATAAACCTTTTTTTCCATTGAATTATCACCACTGCAAAATTTTTCATGTTTCAGATAAGAGCTCTATTAACATTAGGCTATGGACCATAAAAAATAAACATTTATAAAACTATGTAATTAGGAATCTTTTCATGTTTCTAAATGGCACAGTAATTACATGCTTTGGAGTATGGGGAGATGGTTCAAGAAGCATTGAGGACTATACCCAAAAAACTTACACAAAATTATTGTATTCATGGTCTGCTGTCATTGGTCACCAATAGGTTTGGGAGTATTTGATGTTGATTCAGAAAATAAAGTCCTTTTCACCCTCTGTTATGTTCTGATTCCTTTTTAGAGGAAAAGTCTCTTGATATTGTGCAGTGTGCAGGTTGTAGACAATAGAGATGTGGCTACATATTATACATGAAAAAGCCTAATTCTAGGAACTCTTTGAGAGGGGCTGGGGACAAGGAGGTACTATGAGACTCTAAGCCTATTGTTTTCTGGTTTTTAATCAAAATATATTTAAATTTTCCTAAAATAATGTTATTAATCTCTAGTTCCTTCCTAATAATGAGATAATCAATTTTAGAATATGAGTATTTCCTACTCAGGAAACAGAAACCTAACTTTATTTGCCTAAATGGTCCAAAGGAATTGGGTAAACTTCTTCTTTCAAAGACTTTCCAGTGTTCACAGATTCAAAATATCTTTTTTTAAAGATCCTTTCCATCAGCTCTGACTTTCATTGTTAGAGAGCAGTTACTGCTGAAAGCTGGGCCAGCAGAAACACAAATGACCTTTTTTCTAGAATAGACTTTCTGTGTTATTTTAGGGCATGGTCTGGAGTGGTATTTTCACACACTGGCACAAATAAAACCTCTTATTGGATTATGAAAAGCATGTGGCATTGACCTAACATTGTTCTCATTCTGATTAAGGTATTGAGGCCAACAGTAGCAGGGCTTGCTCAATACTGAACACTTCCAGAAATCACTTCTAAATACACAGTTGAAGTAGGTAGGATTTCTCAATTATTCTACTTATTTGTTTCCATATAATATAAGGGCTTGTGCAGTTATTTTATACTACAATAAATTCCAGCATTAGGTATGAGAACTTAAAATGCGCCTGAAACAACTACTTTGCTGTCATCATCTTACAGAAAAGACAGCCTATTCTTAATAATATCTGTTCAAAAAAGTGACACTGTATTAATTAACATCATGGTGAAGGACATTACTGTAAAGCATGGCTAAGCAAGGCTGTTAGAAAATATGGTCAGCAAGCAACTCACAATCCACTAACTCAAGAAAATCATAATGCTCATTTGGTCAGAGTTATGGACTATATTCAAGGCTATAATTAATAAGATAAGGTAGCAAAAATTGTTTAATAATGCAGTTATCTGTGCTCTTGTGGAAGAATTCCCTAATTAAAAATGTAGCAGATAGGAACCATGCAGGCTATAGAGTTTTGCTGGGTTTTTTTGTTTTGTTTTTGTTTTTGGGTTTTTTTTTTCCCCTAGGATAAACAAGATAAATTATAACATAATTATAACATAGTTAATAATTTCATTTTTCCAAGGACATTTTTCATCAAATTACTCCATTCAGTCATGCAAATGAATAGGCAATATTTTTAATATTTACATCCAATAATTTATATATCTATTTCAATTAGATATTTATTTCTAAGGAAATCACTAGCAAAACTGACAAATTTTCAGTCATAGAGACAGGAAAGATCAAGTCAAGTGATTTACCAAGCCAAAAAAAAAGTTGGTAAAATTGTGTATTCTAGACCATGCTTTTCACAGTATGAATTATTCCTTTTCTACAGAGCCACTCCAGCATTTGTGTCTTAGTTACCGAATAAATGATTATTAAAATTATAGGACACATTTCTCAAAAGCTCAGAAACAACAATGATAGTATTAGTCATGCAATCATAATTTGTAGTAGAGCATGGTTGATATGCTGTGGGAAAAGAAACTTTAAGTCAAAATTTCTGGTGTTGAACTGTTTTGTGTAGGGTTTTTTGTATGCTGTGGCAACATGTTGGAAACAGAAATCTATTGTTTCTTCCAAATACAACACAAAAGTAAATCAAACCCAAATAACCAAATGACAGCTAAGACTTATGAGCAGCAGATGGCAGTAGGTTATTTATTATTTTTACACTATGTTGCACTGGATCTATGTTTCAGTATATCATTTCTAGAAATTGCAAGCAATAGGTGCATATTAAGTAATGAGTGTTCTAAATCCTTTTGTATTGTTTACCGTTGTTTTGGGTTTGTGTGGCTGGGTTTCGGTAGCGGGGGACAGGCCGCAGGGCCGGCTCCTGAGAGAAGCTGCCAGAAGCTTCCCCGGCTGCAAGTGGGACCCGCCGCTGGCCAAGGCCGAGCCCGTCAGCGATGGCGGGAGCCCTCTGGGAGAACAGGTTGAAGAAGGGGAACCTGCAGCGGGGGAGGAGAGCGGGATGTGAGAGAAAGCCCTGTGCAGGCAGCACGGTCAGCGAGGAAGGAGGGGAGGGGAGGAGGTGCGCCGGAGGAGGTGGATGCCCCCGCAGCCCGTGGTGAGGCGGCAGGCTGTCCCCCCCCAGCCCACGGAGGGGAGCGGGGCAGCAGATGCCCGCCCGCAGCCCGGGGAGAGAGGGACGGATGCCCCCAAGATGGCGGCGGCTCCAGAGGAAAGCCGGCGCAGGGGGACGGATGCCCCCAAGATGGCGGCGGCTCCAGAGGAAAGCCCGCGCCGGCGCAGGGGGACGGATGCCTCCAAGATGGCGGCTGCTCCAGAGGAAAGCCTGTGACTGAAGATGGGTCGGTGGCAAGGACCCCCGCCAGGGAAGTTTGTGAGGAACTGTGGCCTGTGTGAGGAACTGCACCCCATGGGAAGGATCCATTTTGGCAAAGTTTGTGGAGAACTGTCTCCTGTGGGAGGGACCCCATGCTGTAGCAGGGGATGAGTGAGGAGTCCTCCCCCTGAGGAGGAAGGAGAAGCAGAGGCAACGTGTGATGAACGGACCCCGACCCACGTTCCCTGTCCCCCTGCGCTGCTCCAGGGGAGGAGGTGGACAAAACCGGGAGTGAAGCTGTGCCTGGGAAGGAGGGAGGGGTGGAGGGAGGGTGTTTTGAGATTTGGTTTTACTTCACATTATCCTTGTTTTGATTTGATTGGTAGCAAATTAAATTGATTTTGTATTTTCCCCAAGTTGAGTCTAGTTTTTGCCCATGGCCGTAAGTGATGAGTGATATCTCCCTGTCCCCGTCTCAACCCACAAGTGTTTCTCTATATTTTCTCCTTCTTACCCCACCAGGGCCAGGCAGGGGAGGACTGACCGAGCAGTTTCATGATGCTTTGTTACTGGCTAGGCTTAAACCACAACAACTACTGACATATGCATCCTGTCTCCTCATCCTAGTACTGGAATTCCTCAATCTGAAAGTACAGGGAAGGTGATCTCACTAATAACATAATGCATTGCCAGAGCCATTTTACATACCTTTATAATTTCTACTTGTTGCTACCTTTTTGTATGATAGATATCTGCACCTGTCTTACAAAGCACTTTCAGAAGTTAGAGGGATAATACAGGACATGTCCTTACTTTAGGAAACTACCATGCCATATGTAGCAACACACATACTGATGGATCAGAGCCATTGCTAGCAGCAGCTACAGTAAGTGAAGGAAATAAGTGACTAGAACTAATATGTCTGAGAGGAGAGCAAAGACGGTATCAATAATATGAGTATACTTGTGGGAATGATAGCAATTCACTCTAAACAGTCTTGCCCAAAATTCCCAGTAATTTTGAGGAAATTACAATGCTGCTCAAGACTTGTGTGATAGTGCTTTATGAGAATATGCAATTGAACTGTAGAATGGGGAAATAATGGTAGTCATCGGTAGTAGCTTACTATATAATAAATGTCGCTTTAAAGTCATGACTGCAGTAGGGAAAGCATTAGAGAAGCACTGATTTTTGAAGTGTGACATTCTAATTAGATAAAGAAAATGCAGAAACTTTTTGAGGGAGGACAAATAGCACTTGTGCTTCATATCATTTCATGTAAACATATTTTCTCTGTAATTTTGGTGATGATGGTATTTTTTATTATAGAGAAAGCTATTTCTTTCTGTTCTCTTTAATTGCATGTGGCAGCCTCTTTTGGTTATAGCTATTTGAGCAAAGAGGAATCTTAAAAAATTTGCAAAAGAAGGAGTATCCAGGTCACGTCTACCTGCTGACAACAGTCTATGTTAGAACGAATATGTGCAATATGTCTTGGAATAGAGGAAACTCTGATTACTTTGATAAGGGTTCTACTTAAGAAATATGCTCTCTCTACATTTTGGAGCACTTACATGAAAACTGAGTGAAAAGGCAAAGTAGGAATTTATGGGAAACAGTTCTTATTGGTAACCACTACTCTTCAGATCTGTATGTGTGTATTGCTTTTAAAGCCACAGGAGAGTGTAGAAGACTCTCATTTAAAATGGAGTATATTTGACACTCATGACTGTAAAAAGAATAAATGGTCTTGAAACCCAAACTTTCCTTCCGAACACTAGAAAAACTATGACTTGGTACAAATATATACTGGAAATGATAGCTATTAAGGTCAAATTTGAATTTGATGATGTTACGTGTAATGTAAATAAGTAAGGCTTTCTTCACATATCTGTTCCACATAATGATCATCTATGCATCTATAAAGAATAATAATAATGGTTAATATATGGTAACAATAAAGTTACTCTTGATAATCTGTTTTTCATCTGAACATGCAGTTATTGGAATAAAGATTTTATATCACATAAAAGTCTGATTTTAGTATATCCTGGATGTACAGTAACTTACTTTACATATTCCAGTTTCATTTAGTAGTATAGTTTAATGCTTGGTGAGAAGGCCTTGAATAGACCTTACTACATGACAACCTCTTTTATTTCAAGATATTAAAACACAAGTAAGATGTGGGGGATTTATATTACTCAAGTTCCATTGTCTGAAAAAACAAGACTGCAAGTCCCTGATTCAGCTGAACAGCCCGCATAGATGTTATATTCAAATTGATTACGCTCACTGAATTCCGTAGTCACAAGATAAGATGAGGTGTGAGGCTAAGGTGATCCATGGGATTCAGTCACGCAGATGAGAGACTAAATGAAGGCGATATAATAGCTGTTAAAGTTCAAGTTGTATGTTTGATTTTGCAAAGTAGGTGAGTGTAGGTTTAAATCCAGCCTCCTTGGCCAAGGAACACTATCCTTGCTTAGGTCACAGAACACAAGGACTAAACCATGTCCCACACCATGAAGAGCAAGAGAGGTCACTGACTTGATGCAGGACCTCTGGAGGTCCCAGACCTGATTCTCACATGCATAAGAAGACTGCCAATACTATATCAGATCATGTGGATTGTCTAGTCCAGTCTTGAAAACCTCCAAGCACTAAGAATATAAATAAACTGAAATAAAAGCATTTCATAACATACATTTATCTGTACATTTTTTTGAATATGATGTCTAACATTATGTTAGTTTGTGGAATTAACTAGTTAAATGAAAACATGTGCCCAAACAATATTTGACTTAATTTTGAGGAGGAAAAGGCATATACTTCATTTTGTTAACTAGTATTGTCACAGCCAAATAACCAAACAAAGCCAACCATTTTGACTTTATCTTGTCTAATATTGAAATGGTTGTCTACCCTAAACCCGCAGAATTAATAGAAGAGTCATGTAAGATCATAATTTCCTAAGTGTCATGAAGTTTTATTTGAGTTCCTAGAACTCATAGATTTCTGATGACCAGAAGCTCACAAATATCTTACGAATATTGGAAGTAAATCCTAGGTTATGATTCATAGCATGTCTGTAAGTTGAAGAATATTTATTTGGTATGTCCTTATTATTATTATTTTTGCTTTTTGAATGTTAAAACCAGTGCTTTCTGCTTACATTAGATCTGGTTTCTCACAAATACAGTTACTTGTTCCTCTCACTGATTTAGAGTGCTTCGTATTAGAATAGCTTGCTACGCTAATTGTCTGATTTCTCTAAAGATATGCAACCCACATACACCTTACATGCAGTGCAAATGATCTGTAACTACTAATAGCTTCATAAATAAAATAAAATAATATCAAAGAGGGAAAGTTATTTCTTGAAAATTAATTCTGATGGAATTTTAATTACGCATCAGCCATATTTACCCATAGTTTTCAGTAGATATTCAACAAGTTATGTTTTACTAAGCACAAGTGTTCACAAAAGGATTTCTTTAAAAGTATAAACATTCAAATCATTGTTAAGACAAATTTCAGGTTGACAGTTTACACAGTGTTTTGTATACACTTGCATATTGAAATAATCAAGCCTGAGAAAAGAGTCAATATTAAATAATCATGTAACCAAACACACCTTGAATGTTGTGGGCATACAGGACACATATTCTAGTTTATTTTCTTGACAAGTTAATATGGGCAATACTGCATAAATCATCTATTAGATCGTAGTATTTACTATTTGCTTTTCATTTTATTTGAGTATGTTCTTAAATCTTTAATCAGAAAATAAAAATAGTATTGCCCACTACTGTAACAATGAAAACAGGGAAAATTCTGAATTTTCAGGAAAATGCTGTTTGGTAATTATTAGGTGCTAAAGAAAAACTCAAGTAATAATAAGTTGGGCAGCTTGCATGTGTTTGTGAATGCTTTGTAATATGAGGCATACAAGTAGAGACAATGCCTTTTAGTCTCTGGGGATGCTGGCTTCTGATTTGTATTCAGGTGTCCACATCCCTCTGGCTTTGCAGGCTCTTATATTGGAATTAGGTACCTACATATCTCTAAGGAGGCTGTTGTCATCTATTTGAAGACAGGGTTGTCATCCATTAAAATAATCCTTATAAATAGTTCATTCAGGTTTCACCAGCCTATTCCTCTTCCAATTTTTGTGAGCAGAGTTTTTCTCTAGGTACACTGAGCTACTGTCCAAAGGTGGCATATAATTGTTAATCAGACAGGATTTTGCTAGTGCAGGAAATCAGTCACAGCCAGGGAGCAGTTACAAGCTTCTGATAATAAAAGTGCCACTGGCACTCAGGACAGAGATGGGTGTTTTTGCACCTACCAGTGCTGTAATGCTACAACCATCATCTCCTTCCCTGCTAAGAATGACACACACACCCACTTACACACTCTCCTCCATTTCTTCTCATTCTGCCACTAAAATGACTCCCATTCCCACTGACCTGCTCTTGTCCGTCTGCTGTTCACAATCCTATTGTATCCAGAATTATTTTCTTTATTTTTAGTGTTATGTTGTTTTACATATTTGTTTGTTAAATGATCAGGAACTTTGAAATTTTTCTGACGTTAAACTGAAATGTAAATGTTTTACATTTTTATTCACAGTAGTGTTGAAAGACAAAGAATATTTGAAAGCTGGTTTGGTTTTTGGTTTGGGTTTTTTTTTTTCACTTATTAATTCTAGGGTTCTAATGTTGGGATTTAGTCCCTTCAGCTTAACTGTCCAAAAAGAGCTTTAAGCTTGTGATTTTAAAAAGCTGTGTTTAGACAATGAATGTATTATAGTAATTAGCTTTGTCTGAAAAACAAAACAAAACAAAACAACAAAAAACCCCAACACTCAAACACAAAATGCCCCCAAAACACAACAAACCAAAAAAACACCCTGAACCAAACCACATAATTTAGTGTAAGTGATCCTCCTTGTTTATTTATTAGCATAGTAAATATATGTGGCACGCTAACATTTTTATTCACTTATAACATTTAAAGATGTGTCTAAGAAGACACAGTAAGTAAAGCTCAGGGCATGTTAATATCCAGTAGTAAGTGAGATCTAAGGTGAAAATTATTTGTAAAGTGGGTGCAACACTGGTAGTGAGCAGGTGACACAAGATAGATGAAATGAGGTTCCTGGCACTTGTACTGTAACAAACATCTGACAAACACAGCTGCAGTGGTGGTCTGCAGCTGCAGGAAGATGGAAAGGTCCCCAAAGTTGAGGACATCTCCAAGGTCAAGGAGAAAAAACCATTAGCAACTGAAATGAGGAAGTCATTAAGTCAGCGGAGGAGAGCAATTTCCTTGCAAAGGCCACAGAAAAATCCCGATTAAAATCAGTCAAGGGTATTGTTGTGTGCAAAACGATTTCTGTGGTGGTAAAAGGCTACTTCCAGACTTTTTTTTTCTGGGAACACAAAAATTAGAGAAGAGGTTTTTGTAAAATAGAATGTCTTCAAGGTCAAGTGAGATTTTTAAAGGAGTTGTCGTTCTGTAACTTATTTCTTTCACTATTTTTTCCTTCGGTTTATCATACCTACAACATTAAAATAGGTAAAATGTAAATGCAGATAGATCATGGAACATGTTGAGAAGACAGTAGAAGAACAGCCATTAACAACAGTAATAGTAAAAGAAAAAACGTTAAAAACAAGCACGCTGTAAAAAGTTGTGCAGCTTTATAAAACTGCCTGATAACTAAGTGAAGCAAATCATGGGAGAGGTATAAATGAGACATGACTGACTGCAAACATTACAACATAGGGAAATTTTGGAAATAGGTCAATTTTGCATTTTCCTTTGATAATAAGTAAAAGTTGGAGAATATTTCAACAACAGAAAAGTTCCCACAGGGCTGACGTGTCCTGTATGTACAAAACTGGAGGGAAAAAAGGAACTGACAAGGCACTGTTAGAAGGGAATGTAACATATAAGAGAGATAATATGTGCTTGGGGAATATGTGCATCCAGGTATTTCTCAAAGGTCACAGTGACTGTATGTAGTCATGTATTACAGTGTTGTTATGTAGGAAGTGATTAAAAGAATAAAGTCTGCAGAGCTGTGAGGCAGTTATCTAGGGAAAGGGAGAGATTAGAAGATGTTACTGGGGGATTATAAATATCTAATAATACCAAACTTTTCTGTAATTAGCAGAGTGGAATTAAAAAAGTAAAACAAAAAAAAATAGGTAACATAGTACAAATAATGACCAGCTTCTGACATTTTGTGTATAAAGAGCTCAGAAAAATAAATCCAAAGGTAAATATATTTACTTATTTTAACTTGATAATATTTCTGTCAAAAATGTTTACCTTTTGGCTAATTCCTCAGCTCATTTTGCGTGAGTCCATGTTCCTCCCAATTTAACTATGATTTTATTAGTATTTTGAACGTATACTGAGACTGCTAAAACAATTCATATAGTAGGTAGACTATCATAGTCATTACTGTCTTGCAAAAGACACTCAAATGCTTAGACCTGGTGAATATAACAGGATTGTTAAAGCTAGAATTTCTGACTGAACTTTCTTCTTCTGTCAAATTAATTTTATAATTATTTTTTCAGACTTTTTGATGATTACCCAGTGCCATGTGTAAACTGAAGCAGTTTCATATGCTCTTGTACATATATTTCTTCAAATGGTGTTCACCATAAGAAGTAATAAAAATATCTTGTACAGCTGGATGTCTTTAACAATGTCAAATAATGTCTTCTGCTAAACATCCAGTAATACCTGATATTCTTTCTCATACTGCTTGTAACCTCTGTGAGGGAGTTCTTGCCACTCTATGCAAACGGACTGGTCGCAAGGTATGTGTAGGTGAGTTCGAAAGAACATCTAAAAAAATCAAAAAAACTAAATATGAAGTTTCTTATTAAAATATTATCCATTATACAGGCCTTTAATATGAAACATGTTTTGATATATACATATATAAATATATACATACATAAGTATGCTACACATTATTTCATTTTATATCTTAATATTTTATATTCTATACTTATGTGTGCATTTACATACATTGAATCAGTACTTTTTTCAATTATATAAAAGAATCTATGAATATAATGGTCGGATATATAAGCTTTCCTCTTTATATTAAAAATGCAAATAGAATAGTGGAGAAATGAGCAGGAGTATACTGTCAGCAAAGAGATTGAACTTGTCTTATCTAGTGCTAGTGACAGGCTTGAATTAAATACTTGCAGGAGGGTACACTAAAGGCTAGTGCTTCCATTGAATGGTTCCAAAACAAATGGCAGGAATGATAAAAAATAAGACAAGGTTGTTACTATTGACTGTTAACAATGTTCAGACTAGGACATTTCACTCATGTGTGTTTGAAAAATTTATGATGTCCTTCATAATACTATGGGTTTTGGGGATTTTTTTTCTTTTTTTAAACTGTTCCATTTAGTGGTCTACCTTGAATATATTAAACCTTAAGAATAGCTCAAATTGCCATTCTATTAGAGATTCATACATACATTTAAACAAAAGGGAAAGGGAAATTAGAATAACATGAGCAGAATTATTTTCTGTTGAATGTCTATCTACATGTAGATTATTATTCTAGAGAATAACGTATGTATATCTTAAAAAAAAATCTCTCATTTTCTGCATAACAGAAGACATTATAATTCCCAGTGTATTTTTTTTTGTATTAACAGTGATTTATTCTTTTTGCCGAAGATCAAAAAATATTCTATCAGCTTTTCCTAGATTTTTTACTTTCTTGATATTTCTCCATAGTATTGGTACACCATGTGGTCTTTTAGTTTTGCCAGCACCCTCTAGGACAGTGAGCTAAAAGACCATATAAGAAACTTTACCATGTTAGTTGAAAGAATATGTGAGAGATGTGAACAGCCTCAAGATTTCTCTAACTATTCAAGCCACTAAATGATCTTCGCTCTTCTTATTCTTGTTTTCTGTTAATTTTTATGTTGCTTTGCTCTACAAAAAACCCCACAAATGAATGCACACAACAGTTAATCAGAAAAATGTATATTACATTAGTGGTAGAGATAGTAATCAAAAGATAGTTGTACTTCTAAGATTAGAAATTGGGCAGAGTATCTTCTAAGCACAGCATTCTCTATATGTATCATGAAATTTTTCTGTTTTTATATTCCGCACTGTTTTGCTTGCAATCTGGAGACCAATTATTGATTTCAGATTTATTCTCAGAATAATCAAGTCATTGAATTCAGCTATTTCCATAGAGGAAGTTTGCTTCCTACTGGAGTAAGTGCTTTGTAAAGGAGACAGTAAATGTACAATGTATTTTTATAGCAAAGAAGTTTCAGTGCATGATTATGTTATCATTGTAGGCCCTTTAATTCTCAGCCATATTTCCCAGAAAATAAGAACAACCGAATTCTGTTTTTCACACATCTGGATTGAAGGCCTTTTGCAGTGTTATTACTGTAGTAGAAGTAACAGTATACAAAATTGTCTTCTAGAAATGAATGGAAATAATGACAAATGTGCAGGTTACCAGGATACTAGAAAGAAAAAAGGAAAGAAATCTTTTTTTTTGTCAAAATAAAATTGAAAAAGAAATAAAAAATAAACCCACTTTCATTATGTAATAATCATTATATTTACTGGAAATCATTTCATCATCTGCCATAATATAATAAGGTACCTTTAAAAAGTTTTTTGGTTACCTAAATAAATAGAGATCATAGTTATATCTTTTTACAGGAAATTACTATATTTGTTTTATTTAAAGTTTTATGGTAGTTTATTTTATGGTGTTAGCGTCACTTTCAAAAAATGTTTACCATTTCCTCTCTTTCTGACTTCTATAAATTCCACCACTGAAGTCAATGTCATTTCTTTGGAAGTAGCTATGCAAAGCTTTGGAAAGAAAACAATTGTAAACCAATCTGAATGTCAGTAGTTAGAGATGAAACAAATAATTCCTGGACATTATGGAGGTAGGACACCGTTCTTCATGTCCAGGCAGTATATCCTATATCAGAGTGCCCATTAACAGCAACGTCTAGAAGAGGATCTCCAGGAAGTTTTGTGTTGTATCTGCTAACTCCTTTGACCACCTCTCGTGGCATCATGAGGCGATAATCTAGAGCAGCTGCAGCTGAAGTCAAAACTTAGCTCTTCACTGAAAAATACTTAATGAAAACTGCCTTAGTTGAATTAGAATTAGAAAAATCATGATGGTAAATGAATAGATATGTGAGTAGAGAAGCTTCTCTTTGTCCAACATGGCAGACAATTTGAAAATCACATTTTTAGGGGGATGGGTGTAGCACAAGCTAATAAAATTGCTGCTGAGCATCTGATTTTAACAGAGGTCCTAAGTTTAACAGGAATCTCCTTTTGTGTTTGCAGTTCTTTTCAAGTTGGGGCAGAACCTTTTTAATGTCCTCTATCATTCCCACAGGCATAAAAAAATGAAAACCAGATGCTACAACACTTGATCATATTATCCAAATGGCACCATCCATCTGATCAAATGTCATTTTTTTTTTGCTCACAGCTGGCCAAGACTTTCTGTTCAGCACTGCAAAATTCTGCTGAAAAGGAACAAAAATATTCATGCAGCTCACACTTATGTCCATAAAAAGAACTGTGATAAATGCTTGCAGTATGAACAACTGAAGAAAACTTTCAGAAAAAAAACCAAAAACAACAAACGAGTGCTTTTTAACAGTTGGTGGTTAACTCAAGCAGTTTGTCTAACATGTTACTGATTCTACTGGGCATAAAAAAAGTGTATATGTGTTTGGAAAGGACCTGTGAGCCCTTACCCTAACCCCGCCCTCCCCTAGTCAAAGCAGGTCTAACTTTTATCAAGTTGCTTTGGGCCTCATGCAGGCAAGTTTTGAATATTTCCAAGGGTGAATATTTCACAACCTCTCTGGGCAACTTGTTGTAATATTTAATCACCCTCAATATTGAAAAAGTTTTTCCCTTCATCTAATTGTAATTTCTAACACCACAGCTCCTGCCTGTTCTTTCTTGCTCTGCCACTGGTGTCTGCCTATTCATTTTGAAATAATACAATGAAACGTGTTAAATTCATTGCGAGTAAGCCAAATTCTTACTAGTCAAGAGTTTGTACAAAATAATGGCTTTCTGAATCTCATGGTTTTTTTGAGAAGAGGAGGAGAAATGTGAGTGAGAGCCTCCTGCTCACTCCCACCCATGTGTTCAATCAACACATGCAGGTGATTCAGATGTGCTGAAAAAGGTAAGAGAGGTAGAAGTAATTGAACCAAGAGGAGCAGCAAAACAAAAAGAGAAAATTACCCCAGCTGATGTGCAAACTGGAGGAAATAAATATAGCAAAGCTGATTGAGTAAACACAGTTTTTGCTACTCAGTTAAAATTTTGTAGCAGAAATAGGTCCTTGTGAAAGCGTATCCTTTGTGTGTATGTGCATATACTCTCTCGAAAGCTAAAGATCTTAAGGCAGTGTGTATTTGATTGATGGTTCTTTGATTACCAGGTAACCAGGAGGCATCCTACAGCTTTCATCTCAGCTTCTCTGATGATTGCCACTTTGAGGAGACTTAGTTGCTGCAGTCAAATCATTATACCATATTTACAGTTATATTTGCATTATCACTGTCACTTGTAAAGCTAGTTTAGAAAACATCTTGGATTTTGGTGGTGGTTTATAGTTTTACCATTGTTTGCTGCTCCTGTATCAATGAGCTCATTGCTATCTTAAATGTCAAAAGTGGAATTCTCATATCTATTCTACAGAACCTCTTATGGCTTTTGCATAAATAACTGCTGCTTTATTGTGCCTAGCTACAAAGCATTGAATAATTTAATGGCATGCCACTATACAGGCTGAATTTTTGCAGTCATTAAAGTGTTATTATCTTCTACCATCTGCCTGTATCTTGTTGATTTTTCCACTTGAACATTTCCGTAGATAAGGAAAATCTCAAATGTTCCTTAGAAAAGCTGTGCCATTACTTGCAGTGTCAGAAACAACAGTAAAGGACCCAGTGTTCTTCGGATTGCGCTGAAAACTACAGCAAATGACAGAGGAGATTGACTTTCTGAATGGAATTTTTTAAAAGCTTTATGCATGGGGCATTAAGATGTTTTCCTGTGATTCTTTCCTGAGCTTCATGACTTGGCATTGTAATGGCTTATAACAAAATGAGTAATCCCCTTGCAAATATCTCATGAGGAAATAATAGCTCCCATTATTTTGCACAGACAGTAAACTGCTGAAAGACAGGACTCAAATTCTGGTTAAAGAGAAGGAAAGTGAGAATGTATGTTTCAGAATATGGAAATCAATTACTTCTCTTTTCCTCTCTTCCTAAACTGAACTATTCTCTCAGAACTAATTGCTTGCCTCTGTATAAAAAATGTTTCCATCTGGTGCCAAAAAACATAAAATCCACAAAAAATGTTGTTAATATATTTAATTTTAATGTCATTTGGGCCTTGATCACCATGATATTCCCCAGTGGAAAAACAGTCATTACTTTCCAATAGTTGTTTAGTCTTTGTACAAACCCATAGTTACTGAGGAGGAGAGCTGCTATGAGCCCCTTCTTTCATTCTATTTTCTTTTTGCCTGGGCCTCACAAGACAGTAAGTGAGGTCAATCCCATGGATGGAGCTGTAGTTTTCATACATACAGTGCCATTGGATGACATAGCTTTTTAAAAAAAGTTATTCTAATGTCACATGACACTTTCTACGTCTATACCTCTGCATATTTTTATGTGATACATACAAAGAATAAGGCTGGACATAGCATAATAATGATTTCTATTTTGCATTAAACTGTAAGAATACCCACACCCTAAGTATACCCTAGATACCCTAAGTATAACCCATATGTCAGTAGTATTTACTACTTGTTCTTGGGAGCAAATGGTGAAGAAAGGACAGTTTGTGCACCAAAAATCTTCTGGTCACACTCTTCATAGATAAATAGTTTTATCTGCCTAAAACTTCAGTGAAACCATCTGGGCTCCAGCCATGGGTGGGAGACTGCTCATATGGAGCTTATTGAATCTCGAACCTTGCCTGCATACTGTATGTTTTACTGCATAATTGCTGCACTTACTACTGTTATTTTTATTGTTACTATTTACTGTACTTACTCTTAGTATTGCTATTACTACTGCCATTACTATGACATAGTTACTACTTATTACATAAGTAGTATATTACTAATACATTCACTACACAATTGCATTTTGCAAGTTTTTGTCAAGATATGGTGCTAAAACTGTATAAGCCTTGTCTAGAATTAGCCCCAGTTGCTGTAACTTTGTAGATACTTTTTTTAAAAATGAAAGACTGTAGATTCCTGTTAAAAATATGGAGCTTTGGCTACCTAACTTTTACTTAGAGAGTTGTTATGGAAAAACACACAGAAAGCAGGTGATTGTCAGAGTGGTGTGCTCCTGCTGAGGAGTACAGATTTCCTACAACAAACATACACTGCAAACGTGACAAGCTATGTCAGCATCAGTGTGCATGACTGCTGCATTGCAACTAAAGGTGGGTCAAACCCTTGTAGGACATAATCTTCAGAAAAGCCACCTGAGCAGTTTTGCCAGATCTATGAAATGTTTTTCCTTCAGAGACTATCAGACTAGCCAGCTAAAGTAGTTGTCAGACACTTCAGTTAAGTGGCCTTCCTTGAAATGTTATATATTGAGGCTTTATTTAGTTTGGGGTGGGGAAGAACATGGTGGCTTGATTTTGTTTATTTGGGGAGGATGTTGGTTGGTTGGTTCATTTGGTTTTTTTCTGGTGGAGAACTGTTGCTGCCTATGAGAATGGCAATGTGAGGAAGAATTAGTTATGGGATGAACTTCTCCCATAGTCTACAATGCCTTGGTAAACCAACTGTTCTCAGTCCCATCTTCCTCTAGGATGATTTATCATGTGATGTTTTAGTAGCACTACATTTCTTTGGATTTTTGTTTGATTATGATTACTTAAAAGAGAATTACTGCCAAAAATTAATACAATCTGGCAGATCACACAAAATATATTCTAGATACAGTCATGCTGATGCTGGCAGTTACACGGGACTACATTGTCTAATACTGTCTTGTATCAGATATGAGTTTTTAACTTCTGGCTATATTAAAGACATTTGTCTGTTAATATTATACCTATGTGTAAAACCATATAGTGAAGTGTTACTGCATGTTTTATAGGCAAAAAAAAAGAAACTTTACAACTGGCATAGAAATGTGCTCTTTGCATATACAAAGTATACACAAAATGTCACTAATACCATCTGGAAAGTCATGTTAAGTATATCACATTTTATGGTATAGAATATCACCATTTAATAGACTACATTTTACATGTTGGACTGAAGATTTATATTGTGATTATCTAGTGTAATTTAACTACCATCACCTAATATTTTATTACTGGGTACTCATACAAGCATTACTTTTGTCAGAGAGCTCTGAAAAGGTTCTTGTCTTTTAAGACATAGTTATGAAAATAGGCCAAAACCATACTCTGGCCAACAGGCCGAATGGTGTATCCTGGCTTAGGTTCATGTGAACAAAAAGAATGACTGTGCTTAAAGTTCGTGCTAGGAAGGGTCACTGACAGATCATCCCGACCACACTTTGGTCAGCATGATTCACGTGTTCATTTGGAAGAGTCAATTAGCTGACAGAGACCAAACTCATGCTAAAATATGGACAGCCATGGAGCCCACAGTAACCCATTTCATGTAAGAGTACAGAGGTATCTTATCTGCACAGTGTATTTTAAGTTTACATTTTAATTTACTATTGCTCAGTGTTCTATTTATCCTTGACCATGTAGAGCCATGATTCACATTGCTCCTCAATTCAGCAGGTTTTAAGAAAAGTAGATGTCTTGGAGGCAATCCTGACTTAGTCCAATAAAAAAGGGTACAGCGAATTGACTCTTTTCACTGCCTTTTGTAGGACCCTTACAATTCAGTAAGTTTGGGGACACCTGGCCATCAGGAGCCACAGAGGGGATGCCATGCAAAATGCCATAGTTCCTTACTGCATGGAATGCAGGCTCTGCCTTCACCTGGAAAATAACTCAAAAAACAGGTGGTTCTCAGAGCCACGTGTTCATACTGAGGGGCACAGATTTCCTACAGTTTGTCTAAGATGGATTTACTACTTCCTCGGTGTTTTGGAAGCTCAATTAACCAATTTGTGCATCATTGTACTTGAAGAATAGTTCCTCTGAAGTTTAGAGTGATGTGCATCTAAGAGAAAGGAGAGTAAGACCATATGGAGGAGGGAAGAAGTAAAAGGCCACAGAGATGCTGTGTTTTTAAATGTGACTCTTTAAAGCACTGTCTAAATCAATTTTTTTTATTATTTTAAGCTTGTGTGTTGCATTTAAGTTTGAACATTTGCAACTGGTGATGGGGCACAGTGCTTGGTATTGTACAAAACACAGGAGGAGCCAATTCCTGCTCTGCTGTGTAAAACCTGAAGGACCTTCTCTTCCTGTGAGCAAATATTCATGTTTATTTGCTTTAATATTATTGCAAGTCTTATATTCATAAATCAGTTCAGGCAGGAAAATACACATTTACATATTGCAATATAAATCTCACTTTACCAGCTTCATTCTGATTTTTTTTAAAAAATATTTATTATGTCTCATTTCATTTGTGTTTTCGTAGGAATTTTGAAACATCAGAGATGTCATGCAAACATGCCGTAAGAAAATGAGGATCTAAATTGCTTGGGAGATTTTGTGAATTTTGTTTTAGAGCAAAGAAAAAAAAAAAAAGAAAAAGTACTTCAGAATTTTTCAAAGCAAGTCTCTCACACCTCATAATCCATCAGACTGAGTTTTGGGCTCCTTCAGTATATATACCAGAATACTTGCATATAGAGATCGTCTCTTAACACAACTGTAGAAATAAAGTATGCCCTATCCCTGGGGTTTAAAACATGATCTGCATAGATGGGACACTGAATGCTACTACTTTTCTATATGATCACCCTCTAGCTTCTTTCAAAAGAAGGTGTAAGCAACAGCAAAACTCCAGCAAATGGAATTACAGATTAAGACCAAAAACTTTATAATGTAAGTTGAAAAAGAAAACCAAAACAAGCTGATTTTCTTAACTTTATTAATCTCTCTGTTCAACAACATTAGTTTTCAAGAAATTACGAACATTAATGCTCAGCTCCCATCAATGGACTGAGCACATAAGTAGTCTTATCAGCTTAAAATTGTTTCCAATTATTTGGGTATGTGTGTGAGCAGGGGCTTGAGGCATGAATTTATCATTGTTCCATGTGAGTTTAGGAGCTCAACTCTTTCCTGAACATTTTCCACAAAATCTAACTCAAAAAAAAAAAAAAAAAAAAAAGTTTTATCTTCAGATTTCCTTGAGCAGGACAAGTATATATGATGTCATATGTCCATATTTGCTTAATTAGAGAAGTGCAATTTTACCTTCTCATCTCATTCAATGTCTCACAAACTTCACAGAGGTGCAGGTAAATAATTTTGCTATTTTTCTTCAGTGCTAGGGATTCCCGCATTTCTTCAAAGACTGTAGGATGCTGTGAATAGAAATATAATTTCTGTTTTCCTCCACCCCAGAAGTGCCCACAAGTCTTGGGAAAATCTAGGCAGAGAAACTGAAAAATTCTTGGATAAAGCAAGATAAAGCAAATAAAGTTTAATGAATGCTGGCAGTATAGGTGAGCTGAAACCATGTTTGAAGTATTTAGTTAGGCATCACATTGAAGGACAAGGACTACATTCTCTACTGATTGAAAATTTAATGAAAACAGTATTAAATACCTACTAAAAGATAATTACACTTACATAAACAAACAAACACTGTACTTACTGTACTTCAGAGGAAAGTAAGCTAGCTGGTGGTACAACAGTAACTTTTTGAACAGTTTCTAAAAGTGTTGTCGGTACAGTTTCTTTATCTTAAAAGATAAGTTTATCTTTAAGACCTGGTAATTAGCAGCAGCTCTTAAACAATCTTCATCTTTGGTTTTCAATTAAAGAACAATAGTCATCTAATAGTGGTATTCGTCTAAATGATATTGTAGTGGAATTAGTATTAAACAAAAGACAAGTTAGAAATTAAGTAAAGAGTACAGAAGTAATTATTACAGCCCTGTGTATAGTATTAAAGCCTGAAGATGTTATAGCTGAATATTCAGAAAAAAAGACACAAGGTACTCTTTTCCCATATAATTTTCAAAGTTTATATTTTTGGTGACAGCTGTGCAAATAAAAGGCTGGTTAGTTTTTAGTTTACAAAAGGCAGCTTCTTGAAAAAACAAGGTATGTTCTTAAGCTGTTTGTGTTTAGTTACACCATTATATTAGAGCTTAAGTTCTGAAAGCAGTAATCTTTCTTTTCCCTCCCATTCTTCCCTTCATTGAAAAAAAGTAGGTGAAAGTAAGAAGTTTTGCAAAGAGTTTAGTTATGAAGAAATGTTGATCATGGCTAATATATCATCTAAAGTTTTAACTTCAGTCTGTAATAAAGGGTGTGAGAAAAAACCTGCAAGGAAGTTGTTCTGGTTATTTTCGAAACACAGCACTGGGCCATCAAAAGTATGAGTCATTGCAAATGACACTGGCAATTGTAAAAATAAATATTTTTCTTTTAATATTTTACATTATAAGTCTAAATGAGTAGGCAGATTTTGCAAGGATGTAGTCCATGGGATTGACCTCAAACTACTGTTGTAGAAATAGATATGGCTGAGGGTCAGAATCTGCCACTTTTCCTTTGATGGTAATTTCAGTCTTTTATTCTGCAGTGACTAAACATGGCAAGAATGAGAGATCAATGGCTATTTTTGTCTAATCTCCAGTCAATTACTGAAATAAAGGAGAAAATTATTTCCCTTATGGCTCCTCAAGTTCCCCTGTTTCTGAAATACACAAAGGTCCACGGATAGTCATAAGGTTTACAGCTGTATAATGCAACAAGTGATGGTGACCACAGAGATTCTTGAAATTTATAAATTTTGTAGTAGAATAAAGATTATTTTATTTTTTGAGAGAAAGACAAGTCTAGCTCTTTTCCGGCTCCCTTTTAGTCTATATTACTTACATAGCATTCTTTATAATGTGTTCTCTTTTTACCTTATATGCTTTTCCATACTGATTTTTCATGATTGAACTGTAAGACTGGAAGCAAATGACTTCATGGTGGCAGGAAGAGGGGCATCTGAGCAAGTTAAAATTATTAAAGTCCAATTAAAATAAGGATAATTTGTACTTTTCATTTGCAAGAACAAATGTAGCAAAAATCCTACACAAACTGAGTGAAGAAATGTTATCTGATAAATATTCTCTCTTTGTACATCCTATAATCAAGGGTTTAGTATTACAGCCTATTCTAGGTTTTCCTGATGCAATTTTTTATTACAGCTTAACAGGCCTGTGGTTCAGTAGTAAAATCCCTGAGTATAGTTTCCTAAAAAAAATAAAAAAATAAGAAAGAGTAGCATGATTTCAATACTTAATGATTTTGCATAATATTTTTATAACTGCAGTGTTATTCTCATAATATAATTCAACTATAGTTTATAGGTTTGCTGCAATCACTATTTGCTGCTCAGCTAATTTTTTAAATGTAGTCAGAGAATCTGGTATTTAAATTAATTCAGTAAAATTCTGTTCTTTCCACTTCCTAAGTATGTCTAGAAAGTACGTGTTAGATATATTAGGTTAAAATTAAATTCCTTTTCTCAGTCTATTGCTGGTTACAGTAAAATTCTTAATTTTAAAAGAAAGGTTTATTTCTGGAATCTCTTCTACCACAGACATCTCTGCTGATATCTGCAGCTGGCACTCTTATGCTGGTGTATCCTTCCCCTACACTCTCCCAGCAGGTAGATCAATTGTGACAACTGAAAAATGTCAGAGTATGTTTTCATAGTATAAAGATAAGCAATGCTGTCACTGCTCCTAAACACATTTATTTACAATGCATTCAAGCAACTTAGTGATTGCAATTTTCCTCCCAATTTTTACGGTCCCACCTTCTTTAGCTGTAGGTCCATGAAGATGGGCCACCACTCTCCACCCTGTTGTTCATGCAGGTGGGCTCCCCATCCACAGACAGGGTCATTAGGCTTATCTCCAGGCAGGATCCAGACTGCAGTTCTTCAACACCAGTAATTCGGACTTCTCAGGACAGGGAGGGAGAAATAGGCAAACTGTAAGCTCTACATAAACCTGGATCAGCTCATGTTGTAGTGCAAAAACATCCTCAGTTGCAGGCCACAACTTTGCTCCTAGCTCAGCGTAGAACTGTGCAAAAGAGCTTTATCAAAAGCATGCAAAGTAAAACCCTGATGGTATCAAACAACAGTTAGCATTTCTTCATGAAATAGGGTGAGGACTCTCAAGTAAGAAGGAGGCTGCCAATCTTGTAGCTGCTCAGTTTGGGCTAGAAACACATGTTAAAAAACTCCATTAGCATGTTGTCAACTGCACAGTAGAGGCAGACCTCTTGTATCTGTACTTTCCACCTTGCCAGCAATTTCACTGACAGTCAGTGTCATGTTTGTCAGGGCGTAGATCCAGACACTTGGTCTCTTTTCCAGTGCTAGTTATCTTTCACTATTCCGATGTCTTGCTGACAAAGATTTGTTGTGTGATCCTCTTGGGAAGGACACTAAAGAAGACAAAGATTCATTTGCAAAGATTAATTTTAGTGAGCAGGACACAAAAAAAAAGCTGCTTCACAATGAATTGCACATGGAAAACCTAGGAAAGAATAGTATACGATTTTCCTCCTTTTTTTTCTTTTTGCTGTATATTTCATTACAGGGTCATCGTTTAAGAGGGAATTTGCAATATTTTTAATTTCGATGTTTCCTCCCAAACACAGGAAACCTCCAGTAGAAAACTACAAGAGTAGAAAGAGAAACTCATTGCTAAACTCCAAAAGGAGCTGAAAGAAGTGAAACAAAATCTTAGGTAAGAGAGCTGGACAGACAGCTCGTGTTTTTGTCTGAGGTCCTGGCCAGAGAAAGAATTGTCACCAGCGCACCCTGAGACAGCTGTTGATGCAGATTTCTTCCTCCAGGCATATTTCGGCTGGGTGCCCAGAGGATTAAAGACAGACAAGCCAGGATCTCTGGAAACATCTGCTTTCTACATGAAAGGACCATGATGATCTGGAGACAGAACAGAGAATGTGAGTGGAGCTGGGGGGAAAGCCTGGCAAAAGGACATGGTGGGGAGCTGTGTCACTGTGGTCCTGCAGATTCTTCTATTCTATAAGGTTATTTGTAGTTGTTTTGTTTGGTTTGGTTTAGGTTTTTTTGATTGCTGGTTGATTTACTTGATTATTTTGTATTACATACTGGATTTATGGAATGGCTTACTAGATAAAAATATTTTGATTTCTTGGAAATGAAAGAGTGACAGAAACCCTCATGTTAACTTCTCTGGAATTAAGAAAGGGACTGTCTTCATGTGTGTTGTTTTTCACAATAAGAAAACTTCTTACATTTACTGAGGGTGCCTGTCCACTCAGAGATGAACCATCCCTCCCTACTTAGGTTCACAGTTCACATATTCTGCTATTCACAATTCATATTAGTCTGAGATAGCATTCTGGGATAACTGAGACCCTATCTAAATGATCTCTGTGTGTTTCCTCATTGAGACTGTTGTATTCCAAAATAAAATGTAATTCCTAATGAGCAATATTCAGGTGGGAGGATCTATTTTGAACGGGTACTGTTCTCAACTCTGTGGTCAAAAAAGTACAATTGCTGGACAATCCTGTTTCTAAAGAAAGTGTAGCATGTGCAAATGTTTTGTTAGCCTAGGGTCTCCAAGGCAAAGGAAGGGACTTGTTATGGGAGAGGGAAGAAGGGGATGATTGACTTTGGATGGAAAAGGAAATCCTATTTGTAGCAGGTTTGGACTGGTCAAAGGCAAGCTGCTGAAACAGAAGCTCTCATAGTGGAGGGGTTTTAGCTTTTCTTATGTTGTCATGGGCCCTGAAGGTAGTCTATATCCAGCTTATCAGTGGGGATTGTACAGTTCCAGAAACCACATCAAGAAAAACCTCTGGTGCTTTCAGTAACGCACTTGCTTCCAACCAGAAACAATGGGCTGTGCTAGGTGGCACCGGGCATCTCTGAAGATTTCCGTAGCAGACTTCCTCACTCCAGGCAGTTTTCTTAATAAGACTCCATGTGGCAATGAGTATCCTCTTGATGGAGCAATGTGTGAGAATTTCAGGTCAAATCCTGGCATCTGCTGTCAATGCTCCCCAACCTGAATGGTTGCTCATGGCTTTGGTGCAGAATATGTGGCTTACCTGGAGCACAGATTGTAGGATTTGGTGCCTCCTTTTGCATCTCGACAGCCAGGAAGGGTAAGTGCGTTGCAGACTAGATGATCTAAGCCTGCATCCCAAATGATATTACTGCACACAGATGTGCAATATAATTAATACACTTTAATTCACTGCCACAGTGTTCATGAATAAAAAGTGCAAGACGGTCACTTGGTTCAGTGACCTTGAGTCTGAATTTAAAAGCCAATATTAAAAACCAGTGCAGATACACCTCTGTACTGTACTGTACTGTCCAAAGCCAGTATTTACTGTTCTAAGTATGCTTCAACTCATATCCTTCAAATCAGTGAGGATTTTCTCTGCATTTGAATGGGACCAGAATGACAATTGCAAGTAGATAATTACATTTCTGCACCATATACACTTGAATCCCTAGCCTAACTTACAATTTCTCTTCTTCATAATTTATTTTGAATTTCTAGAGAACATCTGAAGTGTATCAATTTAATATGGGCTGATTGATGCTGCTTATCAAAAAATCATTGTGATGTTATTGTTTTTCTTAACTCATATAAATATGGCATAATTGCTTTCCTAGTCCATAATGAAGTCTTGGCAAGTTAATACTATTTTATTTTACGGTATTTTGACTTAGTATTTAATTTATCAGGTCATTAACATATCAGACAATTTGTGAGCTATAAGATATCATTTGTTTGTGTTAGTAGTCAGTTTCCATTCCCACTCAGCAGATGTATGAGACAAGTCATTCTTTGATATTTGTTCTCATTTTTTGTGACAAACCTAAAATTTTATATCCCTTTGATAGTCACCATGAGTTCTATTATTACATTCTTTTTCCACATGCCAGAATAAGCCCATGGGTTAATTGGTATCTACACAGTTCTGCAAAACAATGCAAAAATCTTGCATGAAATACATAATTATCTGTAGGTTTGAGATTTTGAAAAAACACATAAATGAATTTTCCTTAGACCTCTGACATGGTGCTTGTCTTCAGGAGGTAGAGCAAGAAGTTAATATTCTTTGGAAGATGGTAAAAAGTTTTTACATTTTTTAAAGCTTGTTCAGGTATTCCTATTGGTGAGGAGAGGTAAGCCCAGATTTGAGAAGTTCCTGAACAGTACAGGTGTAAAAGAAGGGCTGTTTTGGGGGTGCTTTGCTTGCATCATGTGGAAGCATTGAGATGATCTTTCCAAATTATTAACTGAAACCACTTTGACATCTATTATTATATCAGTCCTTTTTTGTTTGACTTTTAAATTAAGCTGAACTCTATTAACCCGATATGGACAAACTTTTATAATAAAACAGTACTGTTAGTTAAATATAGTTTTGAGCACATTACATTCCTAACTTAATAATCTATGAAAACTGATAGAAATAAGAGAATAGTTAACTGTGTTCTAGCAGAGAACAGAGCAATGACAATGGACGTGCAACTGCAGGTAACATTCAGCACTCACATAAAATGCATAAAAAGGTGACTGGATTGACAGTGTTGGGTCTGCAGTGGTATCCAGTATGGATCAAAGTATGTTAGAGTCAGTTTTCATCAAAATTAAAGACAATTAATATGATTTTAAAATACATATTATAGATACATATAACTACAAAGGTGTATAAGTACGTCTGCCATAGATCATGTAACCTGACTGACTTTAGAAAACAGGAAAAAATAAACAGTGACAGAACAGGTAATATTTCTTTAAGCACTGGTTATGGGTGGAAGCAAAAGCTGTTTTATATTCCTATAGGATTGGTTCTGCTTTTCTGTTTTGGGGAAAATATTTCAAGGTAAAAATTTAACACTTGTCTCTACTATTTTTTTCTTTTTTTCTTGTTTTCTGAAAAGCTTTATGAAGTTATTCCTTTGTTGACTTCATGCATTTCGATGTCCAAGCATTTCTAGCTTATTCTACATCCTTCCTTTTCTGACTTTTCTTGGGAGCATAACCACTTCTCTCTCACAACGCATTGATCTATGTCTCCAGCTTGCAGCACAGAGCTGCTGCAGGTTCTGTTTTTGTATTTCTCAGTTGTATTGCAGTATTGTCTGTTCTTCTTAAAGTTTATCTCTAAAAAAATCATAGTGTCTCTTTACCATTTGTCCATTGAAATTTGGAGGAGGTTTTTCACCCTTCCAGACTTCTTGGACTGATAAGACAGATTTTATTGACAGCGAAAATCTGCTAAAATATCAGGTTCATATCTTTTACTGTAAGTTTGAAAAAAAACCTAGTTTTGGATTTCAGACTTCAAGACAGTCTGTCTTTTAGATCCATTCCTCCATGCTCCTCCCTAACTAACCCTGCTGACACTGCATCAGTTGGGAAGATATTGACCCTTAAATATGCTTTAAAACCTATCTTAAAATTGGTAAACTGTTACACCTTAAAATAAGTAGCAGCAATTACTTTGGCATTACCCTGGGAAGTTTAGTGGCCTGACAAAATAAATCTTCTGAGTGATGATAACAGAGAAAACAAGCAAAACTAATTTTCTTATATTAATGGCAAAATATTTTGATATCAGTTCAAAAGATGCCTAGATGAAAAAAATATTACTAGTAAAAAATTGTATTACCCACCATAATATCCCCTTTTATTTTCATACCAAATTTAACCACAGCTTTGCAGTTCTAAAATCCAAGTACAAGATTTGCCAAGAAAGTAACAAAGTAACAGAGAATTGAGAATCACTTATTTAAAACAAATGTTTTAACAGTGACGTCCAAACTTTGCTACTTCCTTTTATCACAAAGATTTAGTTAACTTTAGTGCATTATTACTCTATGTTCTTAACAGTAGGTTGTATGTAGTTCTGTTTAATAAGAGTTTATCAAATGCTCATCATTTGCATAAAAAATTATCTTTACTTCCTTTTTATCAGGTAACGTTTTCCCAGCCTGACTTGAAACTCTTTTCAATTTTGTCTGCCAATAGAAGGAGCTCCTGCCTTAAGCAACAAGCTGAAGCTCCCAGGAGAACCTTTCCTCTGATCCAGACAGATGGATTCTGGCTTTTTGTACTGTGTGATGTGTACAAAAATTTTGATTACACTTTTGGTACAAACTAGCCAGTCATATTGCAAACAAACCCTGTGAGATTATTGCCAGATATGAACACAGCACTGTTTAGAGGAAGGCCTATTCAGGGGAAAAAATAATCAGTTAGGTTTATCTCCTTGTATCTTGTCAAACTGCAGTGGCTGGAAGCACTCTGCTGTAGAGGGGTGGTCAGCCTTGCCCCTGCTCTTTGTGATAAAGGACATTTCTCGACTGCAAACGTAAGCTACAGAGTGGTATTAGAGAAATGTTGAGGACCAGAGCAACATAAAACACCAGTTCCTAAGGATTTTAGAGGTGTTGCTGGTATGAATAGGGGAAAGCAAACACATGTACTTTCTGTGTGGAAAGGGTGTGATGGCCCTGGAAGAAAGTGAAATAGGCACTGATTCAGCAAGATATATTCCAGTGTGCAACAGGAGATTTTCATATTTAGTTAACCGATGGATGTTGTCAAAATGTTCTAAGGACACGAAGAATTTTGAGTATGTTGTTCGGGCAAAACAGATGTATTGTTTAAGCTGATTTTGAAATAGCTTCGCAGAAGCACATTGTACACTATTTAGCCTGTTTTCTGAAAATCTTAATTTCATTAGTTGGGTCCAGATTTCGTAACTAATTCTGATAGAGTTTCATTTTTATGAGGCACAGCTGTCTTCTCCTATCTGCTTTTACTTTCAATGTTACTTTCATTAACTGTTGTCTCATTCTTTTCATACAGAATTTCTTAATGACAAGCAATTCCTAGCTATTAATACCCAATGTGCCCTGCATTATCTTCCAAGTAATAGAAAATTCTTCAGAAAATATGTGATTCCCTAAACACTGTGATTTGACTGCAATGTCAAATCCCCTACTGCATAAAATCACTGTATTATCGCAGGACTGAAACACAAAACAAGAGTTTTAATGTCATTCTCCATTTTGGGCTGGGAGGAATATTAACTTCTGGACTGTGGTTGTAAGTGGTGTTAGAAAGAATCAGCAGAGCTTGTGCTGTTGGTATGATCATGGGGTCATTTTATTCCTCACACAACTGAAATGTAGGTTTCCCTCTAGGTTTTCTTTCACCACTTGCTCCAGAAAATTTACTTTTTTTATTCCTGCACACCATACCTTTAAAGATGTCTTAATGAAACCTAACCTGTACTACATCTTAACTTTTATTTGTGCTACAACTTAGCTTTTACCATTTCTAAAAACTTCCCTTCTTTTTTCTTTCTTTCAAATATTAAAGCCCTTTACAAGTTTGTATGAAAGCGATACATGAACTGAGTGCATTAACTACCCAGTGACTATGGGTAATTAAGATCACTAATGAGTTGATGTCTGGGCTAAAGAGCTGAGGAAGCAATCCTTGTTCTCATGCTCTTCTGGTCCTCATACTCCTATGAAAGTGTTAGTGTCACTTTGCTTTTTATTTTTCATTCAATCCTCCTTATCTGAAGAGTTTTTTCTCCCTTCTATCAGTACAATGGTGCAGGAGAGAAAATAAAAGCCATAAAACATGCTTTGCTTGCCAAAGTGTAATGAAACAGAGGGCATTGTAGAAGAAAGATCCTTCCTGACTTGCTTCATATGGCATTTTGCCTGCATAAGAGTGAATGATCTCTCTTACTGAAACACCTGGACTAAAAATTGAATTGTCAAGCAAAAAAACTGTAATACTTCCTTCCAGACATGTACAGACTGGAGCTTTTACTTGCACTTAGGCTGCATAACAGAGGCCCTAATATACACTTATAGCTTGTATGGACAGATGAAAAAACATTGAAAAGACAAAATGAAGAATATCACACTAGACCTAAGAGACACAGTGGGGTCTTAGGGATTGTACTTCTTCCTTTTTTCTCCGTATATCTTCTGTTGGCTTTGTGAGGTCAATAGAGTTGTGAAAATCCCCATCATAGAATATAACTCCTAAATACTCCAGGGCCAGATTCTCAGGTGGATTTATTTATTTTATCTTCCATATCAATCATCCAGTATAAAAAACCCAATACATTGCCAGCATACTCCTGGTAGAGCATTCCCCTGGTATGTGGAGAAACAGTTGTGCATTCCTGATCTGGTCTGGATATGTTTCTCTGCTTGCTATCTTCCTGAGAAAGAAGAAAAGAGATGATATGGCCAAGCTACGCTGCATCATATTTCACACTTGTATGACTTCCAGTATTCTTTTTTCTCTTTAATGTATCTATCCTATACACTCCTATTCTCTACATTAATAAATGGAGAGCTGAGGTACAGAGATTCCATCCTGCAGCTCAGCTTCAGCTATCTCAGTACCTAGCACATTGAAAGCAACACTCAGGTGACTTTGTGGATCTATGAAGAAGTTTTATAAAGATCTAAGTTTGAATATCTTTACTACATATCTACCAACACCTTTAAGCATCTTTTATACACACAAAAGTTTGCAGCAAAGCTCAATTTATTTCAGCTAATTCTTGCTTTCAATTTCTATCAAATCCAGAACTAAAAGAACTTTAGTAGAAGGAAAAAAAAAAAGCCTCTGCTGCCTGGTCAGTCTGGGTCACCTGGTTATTGTGACCCCAGACTGATTCAGGTACATCATGCCTCTAAACTTGGAGAGTTTTTTACAATGTTGCATCGAAATTATGCTACCTGTGTCAAGAGATCAGAGTTCAATTTAATGTCTTCCTAATAAACACGCTGCCCTCACAAATTATCTGGGAAGTTGGGGAAAATCTATCTCCTGGATTTAGTTTTTCATATAAAAGTGCACAGGTTCAATGCTCCTGTTACAACACTGCTGTCTAAGAGCAGCATGGATATGAAAGCCTATTAGTCTCATGATTACAATGCCAAGCTTACATGGGAACAGGGAGCAATTACCTTCAAGCTCAGATTTTTTTCCTTAGTCACATTTCAACTCTCTGGCAGTAGCTTTCAATCTTTAGATTTGCTCTAAGGCAGACCATTCTCCCTGCCACCCTCTGGGCTTAACTGTGCACACCAATACCTTTCTGCATAGCAGAAATGCCTTCATGATCACAACTAGTGACAGGTAGATCTTTCTGCCTCTTCTGATATTCCTTGTTTTACCCTTACACTTGGTCTGTGCAGTTAAGGAGAGGATGTGCTGGTAAGCTAGTGCACTTGATAGGCACGCCTGTATAGTTTACAGTTTTGCTGCTGCTTTGCAGTTATCCTCAATCATACTGAGTCTTGTCTAAGGGAAAATGCAAACAGAATAGTTTATTCACAGCACCCAAAACACACAACATGGTCACAGATGCTTTTAAATGACACAAAGAAATAAACAAACAACCCCCAACACCTTACCTGCTTATATGGAGGCTAAATCAGAAAGGTCTCTTCCTTATCCAGTTGACTCACTCCTTTCCTGACAAAGCTGCAGTGAGGCTTTCAGTCTGTGCACACGACTCAGAAAAAGATCCTACATAGGACAATCTGTCAAAGAACCCATTTATAGTGGGAGTTTCTCTTACAGTGTCTCCAGCAAAGAATACTTTTGGGAACACACTCTTACATGGCTGTTCAGATCTCTGATCCTACAGATGGTCATGTTGCCGGAACTTTGATCCAGCATAGACTCATGAGAGATTCATGTTGGTGGTACTGGAAGAGGAATCATGGAGACCATCTTTCATCCCAACAGTTGCTATATTACTTATTCACTGGTCATTCTTCGTGATCAGAGTGAATATTGTTTTGCTTCTAGGATATGCACAAGCATCTCTACTAACATAGGTGTAATCTTCTATACTCTACTGGCCAGTAAAAAAAAATGTTCTTGCACCAATAAGCAATAACATTTCCCTTTCTCATGATTCATTGTTGTATTTCAGTGCCCAAAATTACTTTCACTGAATTTTATCATCTAAATCATTAGCCAAGGCATACTGCACCAATGTCTAAATATAACAAATGTACTTAGCTTATTAACAACTAGTTGATATAAAATGTGACTCTAATTAATCATCTGGCGTGAAAATATGCTCAGAGCTACTAATTCACAGCCTCTTTTTTAAAGAACTTTGAGACAAAAGAGTTTCAGTGAAACAAATTGA
Organism: Buteo buteo; assembly: GCF_964188355.1. Taxonomy (NCBI): domain Eukaryota; kingdom Metazoa; phylum Chordata; class Aves; order Accipitriformes; family Accipitridae; genus Buteo; species Buteo buteo. The sequence goes on along the minus strand of NC_134204.1, from coordinate 82,920,662 downwards.
TCCTCCCCCCCAAAAAAAACCCAAACCCAACAAACATGCCTACTGTCAGGAGAGTTAAATTAACAGTTAACATTTGTTTAGCCCATATGTGGCGGGTTAGCCCTGGATGCCAAGTGCCCACCAAACCCCTCTCTCACTCCCTCTGCTCAGCAAGATGGGGAGAGAAAGTAAGATGAAAAAGCTCCTGGGCTGAGATAAGGACAGGGAGATCACTCACCAATTAACACCACAGGCAAAACAGGCTTGACTTGGGGATGGTTAATTTAATTTATTGCCAATTAACAAAGGCAAACACCTCCCCTCAAGCCCCCTTTCTTCCCAGGCTCATCTTCACTCCTGACTCTTCTACCTCCTCCTCCTGAGTGGCACAGGGGGACGGGGAACAGGGGTTGTGTTCAGTTCATAATGTGTTGTTTTTGCTGTTCCTTCCCCTTCATACTCTTCCCCTGCTCCATCATCAGGTCCCACCCATAGGAGACAGTTCACCATAAACTTTTCCGTCATGGGTCCTTCCTACGGGCTGCAGTTATCCACAAACTGCTCTAGCATGGGTCCCTCCCATAGGCTGCAGTCCTTCAGGCATATGCTGCTCCAGCGTGGGTCCCCCCACAGGGTTACAAGTCCTGACAGAAAACCTGCTCCAGCGTGGGCTCCTCTCTCCACAGATCCACAGGTCCTGCCAGGAGCCTGCTCCAACGTGGGCTTCCCATGGGATCGCAGCCTCCTTCAGGCACCCCCCTGTTCCAGTGTGGGGTCCTCCCCGGGCTGCAGGTGGAGATCTGCTCCCCCGTGGACCTCCCTGGGCTGCAGGGGGACAGCCTGCCTCACCGTGGTCTTCATCACCACGGGCTGCAGGGGAATCTCTGCTCTGGTGCCTGGAGCATCTCCTCCCCTCCTTCTGCACTGACCTGGGGGGCTGCAGGGCTGGTGCTCTCACATTTTTCTCACTCCTCCCTCTCACAGGTGCTATGCAGTGTTTTTTTACCCTTCCTTAAACATGCTTGCACAGACTTGCTGCCAGCATTGCTGATGGACTTAGCTTTGGGTGTCAGGTCCCACCTGGCTGTGTCTGACATGGTCAGACCCTGGTCTTCTCCCACAAAGGCCATCCCTGCAGTGTCCACCCTTCCCAACCTCTGCTACCAAAATCTTGCCATGTAAACCCAATACACTAGAAAGAGAAAAAGCCTGAAACCCACTTCCTTACAGACTGTGCTCTTTTCTTCAGACAGCAATCTAAGTATCTTTGCAGGTGGGATCCTTAGTCTTTCTCTGCATGACCTTATGAGAATATGTGAACTTATTTGTAATTTCGGGCTATGGAATGACTTGCTTCTGTGATAATATCACAGTAGAATTCATATGTATATTGAAGAAGTTCTTATTCTGAAAGCATGTCTTTTCTTGCCTTTGTCAATAGTGAATTTTCTATACAGACATGCTGACAGACTGCTTCTCTTTGATGCTCATCACAATTATCAAAAGCACAAATATTTCACCTCAAAATTCTTCCATCCTAGTTTTCACTTTTTTTTTTTCTGTTAAAAATTGCAGTTGGATATCTTTACGCTATACAGCTTTATGTCCTGGAATGATGCTGGTGGGTTTTCTTCCTTCCTTTTTTTTTTTTTTTTTTTTTTAATGTTTTCATTCCAGACATGTTCCATTTTCTTAATTGTGTGAGCCATTGTCTTTTACAGCACAGATCCCTGGTCTCTATTAGATGATATGATCTAAATGTATGAACTCACAAGATTAATTCAAGCAGAATGACTTTACTTGTTCTTATATTAAAATGTTTTATGCTTTGTGAAGTTTTTTTTTCTTTATGCATAAATCTATACAGTCAAATATTTAGTGTTTAACTGTGATCAAAACTTGTGCTCCAGAGGGTCTGAATCACTCAGGGGACAGATAGTAGGCAGTTCATCTCTAGGTCACTAGTTTGAAGGTACTCCAAGTCTGCCTGAAAACTAAATGAAAGCTGATGTCCAAGGGAAATAGGTTTATTTAGGGCATCTTCAAGTGATTAATTAGAAAGGTGAAGTTTTATGGTTTTTAGTTTCATCATTTTGCCTTATGTGCTTCTTTATCCTTGATGACTATTAATCTATTCAGCTGTCTTTTACTACCTGTTGCCCCTTTCTGGACCTCTGATTTCTTTTGTGAATAAACACCAAATCACTCCACTTAATATAGGAAAGTTTCAAAAATCAATTCCTTTGTCAAGCAAAACCAGGCTTCCTTAAAATTATAGGTTTTTTACTCATACTCTTCTTTTTTTCTTAAAATAAGTGCTATCTAGAAGGGACCTCTGCATGAATATAATTGTGTTTCTCTGAAAAGAAAAAAAGAAAAAAGATTGTTCTGAGAAATGTTGTTTGAGGGCATTATTTTTAATTTACAGGGGCATTGTCAATTTCCTTGTGCTAATATTTTCTATTTTGTTTCATTTGGAGAGCCACTTAAATTTTGTCATATTTTCCAAATTAAGAAAAAATCTGTATGCATAATATCTAAATGAACAAATCACTTCTTATATTCTTTGATTTCAAAATGACAGGAAACTTTCCCTGCCCTCTTGCTTTCTTCTGAAATGAAAGGAGAGAAGAGCAACAAAAAGTTTAAAACTTGAGAGTGAATATTCCTGACATTCTTGTTACAGTTCTAATAGGCTTTGTTTTGGGCCAAAGCAACAAGAGGGAGTGACGTGCTCTCTGTGACCTTTGGAAATTTTTATAAGCAGAAACAGAACTTTTCTGCATGTCCCAGAATTCAGTGCTTTTGAAGTGTCTGTTTCTCCTAGACTATATTTCCCACTCCTCACACCAATAACTTCTGTTAGCATTTTCCTACAACTGGTCAAGTCTGATTAAGAGATTCCTTTCACAGATGGTACTTATCTTAATGTTGGCATACAGCAGTGGAAAAAAAACCACCATTATTCAGAATAATGTTTTCAAATGCTCCAGTGCGGTGGTAGGGGAGGAAGTGTTGCCCAAACATTTTTTTATAATTGCAAGTCTTTAAGTAGAGTTCAAGAGCTATGGAAATGTTTTTCATGACCTTTTAATAAAAAAGTTTTATTGTATGAAAATATATAACACCAATTTTAAACATATGGGGAAAATATTCTCCAGAACTTAGTAACTATCAATAGTAAATTAAGATAAATATGTTAATGGTAATATGATGTTCTATCTATCTACTTTATTTTCTCCAGCATCTCATGACCACGGGTTGTATGGATTGTTCATCTCCCTAGAGAAGGCTGAGGAATTTTTTTAATCTCAAAAAGTTTTGGCTCAACACTTTGTGTTTTGAGGAGAAGGAAAGACAAATGTACAATCTACCACAATAGCATGCAGACCTAGAATGAGAGCTGGTCTGTAAACTTTTAACCTAAAAATAGTAAATGCCAATGAAATTGCCTCTGTGTACAACAGGGAGGTTTGTCCTCAACTCACTTCCCCTGGTCTAACATTGCTGTGAAGTCTAAATCAAATGGTCAAGAGAACTGGAGATGTAGGAAAGCAGGACAGGACAGACAGATGGTCTGCTACACAAGTCACGCTCTCAAAAGCTGCTTGCTTAAATTTGCATGTGTTCAAAACCTGCTTCAACCTACCAAAGCAGAGCCAGTATTTTCTCACTGATATACAACTATATCCTCTAAGGATATGATGGCCTCTTTAGCATGGATTTTTGGGAAAAGTAAAGCATTTAGACACTGCATTTCTATGTGGTATTACGTTTCTCTTAAGCTGTCATCCAATTCCATTTTCATGATGATTGGGCACCAAAAAAGGACTGTGGTGGGCTGACCCTGGTTGGATGCCAGGTGCCCACCAAAGCCGCTCTATCACTCCCCCTCCTCAGCTGGGGAGGGGAGAAAATATAACAAAAGGCTCGTGGGTCAAGATAAGGACAGTTTAATACAGTGATAGCAAAGGTCGCGCGTGCAAAAGCAAAGAAAAAAAACCCAAATGATGTTATTCTCTACTTCCCATCAGCAGGCGATGTCTAGCCGCTTCTCGGGAAGCAGGGCTTCAGTACGTGTAGTGGTTGCTCCGGAAGACAAAATGCCCCCCCCCTCCATCTCCCTTTACTTAGCTTTTATATCTGAGCTGACGTCATATGGTATGGAATATCTGTTTGGTTAGTTTAGGTCAGCTGTCCTGATTGTGTGCCCTCCCAAGATCTTGCCCTGCCCCAGCCTGCCATTGAGGGGAGGGCAAAAATGTTGGGGAGACAGCCTTGATGCTGTGCCAGCTCTGCTCAAGCAGTAGCCAAAACACTAGTGTGTTATCAACACCTTTCTAGCTACTGATGCAGGGCACAGCGCTACGAGGGCTGCTATGGGGAGTATTAACTCCATCTCAGCCAGACCCAATACAGGCTTGTTTAACAGCCAACACCATTTTTTTGTGGTCTTAAATGTGACCTCTGCTTGGACTGCTGACTGAGGGTTGTTACTCACTTAAAGTTTTCACCACCCTTTACTTAGATTAGGTGGACATTGTTCAAAGGTCTCGTGCTAAAACCTTGCAAACTTCTTCAAGTCAGAAGTATCTGAGCCTCCTTGCTCTCTGGGGAGGTGGGATAAAGGCAATGACAGATTAAGAAACCTAGGTATTGACTAAACCAATTTCTTTTTGAGGCAGGTTTAGTACTGTATATGACCAGGGAATGCCATCAGCACCAGGTCACTGGTGACAAGCACATTTCAGAGGTAGGGAAGGAACCACACCATAATCCAGAAAACCAGGCTATATGGGAAGCCAGAATTTCTTCCATACCAAGACAGTCTTGATCCAGGACCATAAAAATGGGGAGAGGCAGTAGTGAGGTGTTGCTACTGGATGATTTCTAAAATGTTTTTTTAGTTTCCTTTTGGACTTTTTTTTGCAGGCCCAGGCAATCCTTCATTTTGTTCTTCCAGATTTGAAACAGAAATTATGTGAATGGTAGATGACATGAAAATTTTCCTTTTCAGATTTAAATTTATTTTTTGAAATTTCATATATATTTTTAAGGTGTTTCTATTATTACAATATCAAGAAACCTTATCATCCAGCACATTTTGGTAATAAAAAATATTTTTAAAAATAAAATATTATCATACTCTACAAATTCATGACTAGCATAATCAGAAAAGTGCTGAAAATAGTACCTGATTAAAAAAAATATAACATTTTAAATGTTTTTATAATCATGTATTATTGATAAAACAGCATATGTGATTTTATAATATGATCTCTAACACTGCAAATGGAAATGTTTCTTTATTTTTTTCCTCCAAGCCTAATTGCCAAATAGTACAATAAATTACTTTCTTTATATACATGGGAAAAGATATAGGAAGAGACATTGGTAATTTAGTTTTCTTTGGTGTCTCTTCTTTCCAAAAAGAGATTTCTAATTGTGATGGAAATGCCCCTTTGTGTCACTGAAATTGTATTAAGCTGATAGTAACAACTTTGTTTGACATTATTTTTTAAAGCAATAAATCTTTATGCCCCTATTATATCTGCCCTAACTTCCTAACAGTGAATGACTTAATGGTACCCAAACTGAGGAATCCCCTTATGCAGCTTCTTTCTTTTGGCATTTGTCACGTTGAAGAGTGAAATCAGACATAATTACTAAGTAAATGAACCAGTTTTGCTGTACTAATCCAGTCCCTGGATAGTGCTCCTTGATCCTTTCTGAGAGCCATATGGACATGCAGCAGGTTTTTAACAACATCCACATACTGCACCTCATCTTGAGAGCTGTAAAGTCATCCTGAGTAAAGGGGATATGAGACTTGCTGTGCAAATTTAATGTTGTAACTCTCTTTCTCTTTACCTGCAGTTGGGTTACCCCTGAGAAACTTGTGTAAAAGATTGACTTGCTTCTGGACAAGAAAAAAAACCAAACCAACCAAAATTATGCAATATGCTGTATTTGCCACTACTGGAAGTCCTTAGACTCCGAAAAGATAGGGTTTGAGAGAACAGGGACCTGAAGAGAAAGAAGAAGGTTAGATAGGAAAACTAAGAAGCTCCAGAATTTAGAGCTCCTATGGAAAAATCATTAGATATTTAAAAACATTCGGGGCATGACTGCAAAGTTCCCCAACTAATGTTCTTTATATTTGGTGAACAGGCTAGCACTCCCTGTAACTGTATATAAAGCTGCATCTTTTTTCTTTTTTTTTTTAAAAAAAGTAAAAAGCAAGGAAATTGCCATGATTATCTCATCTGAACTTTCATTAAAACAGGCTACTGTCTGCATTTTGGGCTCTTTTATTGTTGATACTGAAAACGTGTCATCTGTCTGTTTATAATCTTAGAAGTTTGCTGTTAGCAATTAACTCTCTGAGACTTTTCTACTTTTTAAAATGTCAATAGAACAATGACTAGGTCTGACAAAACAAAGCCACCATAGCTCTAATTAGCACTCCCCAGCATTTGCCCTTCATGATGGGATTTAACAAATTCTCTGAAGAGCTATGTGCAAGTCTCATACAGAGAAACAGTATGCTTCAGTTCAGTGACTGGTTGCCAAAATTATCCTGAGGTCTCCTTTAGATGATGTAGTATCACAATGGCTCTTGTAATTGCTGTTGTATCTGGCAACGCAACTTCAGCAGACAAAGTTCCCCTTTCATACCCTCCCATGGGGAAACTTTTTCCATCTTTTTCTCAAATACTACATAGAACACAACATAAAGCAAAAATAGCAGGAATATTACTTTTGCTGAAATCTAACATAGCCATGGCCAGCACCGATTCACTTTATGATACGTAGTATAGGGAAATATATGGAATGGGGAAATTGTGGAACAGACTCCTAGAAGTAGAAGTGGTGGGGTAAGTCAGTCCATTGATATTACTTGTTAATACTGATCTGTTCATTCAAGATGAGGGAAAAAGAAAATTCTCGCCTTTAGCTTTTTTGAAATGTCTGGTACTTAAAGATATGAACATACCACACTTTCTTCTCTTTGGTTGCACTTGAACCCATCCAAGATACTCATGTTCCTAATAATCGGTCAGCAGTTTCATAGACACACTCAAGCTCAAGATCAATGAAGATGAAATGTATGTTGTGGGTTCTAGCCCGGAAAGGTTAGTTAAAAACCAAGAGCACAAAGTGGGAGCAAGACTGTAGACATCACAGTGAGCAGCTTTCGTATTTCATTATAGGATCAGCTTATGGAAGAGGAGAACCAGTGCAAAGAGGTTTTGAGAATCAAGGATAAGATACGTAAAATGGGAGTGCACAAGGGTAGGAACCCATCCAGCTAGCTTGGACTGATTCTGAAAATTGTATTTGTCCATCTGGAAGATTTCCAGCTGGATTCAGGTGTGCAACACATGCATATAAACAATCACATTTTTCTAATATGTAACTTAATACTCTAGTTGTGCAGGTGAGTACAAACAATTAAAAAACCTGCACCCACTTAATAAAAACTGAAAAATAATGTCCTTAGAATACAGTAAATACATAAACATGGTACAAAGTGGGCATAAGTAATTTCCTGAATTTTGTACAAAGCAATTTATGAATGATCTGTAAAATCATTGTAGCATCAATTCTTTGTAGCATGCTATTTGCACATTTTTCTTTTTTTTTCCAGGGCCATAGGATTTAGTCTTTTTTAAGAAGCTCTAATAAAATCTATATGGTAATAACTAAAGAAAGAATAACAGTTGCTAGAATCTGCATCCAGAAGTGTAGTTAGTGATTACTGCTTTCAAGGCATTTTAAGATTTTTGAATTATTTATTACTGCATGTGAGAAGTATTTTTCTTAATAAGCCATCAGTGAAAGACAATGAAAGTGACAAGATCAGCAGCAAATTTCCATGAAGATTAAGTACTTGAATTCAAGTTATTGTTCTCCAAATACACAAAACACACATAGGACAGCTGTGTGCATTATTCTTATTCACAGTGCAAAATAAAGGTATACATACCTATTTAACTTATTTTGTTAATTCTTTTTCATTGAGTTGTTCTTGTACAGCATATCTTACTGGCTCCAAACTACAAGTAAACACTTGTATCCAAAAATCTGCATTCAGATTTCTGAAACATTTCTAAGGATTTTTCACTTTGACAGTGCACAGAGATTTGCACTGAGCAAAACTGGTTTTCCAAACATTTTCAGCATGAACACTTAAAGTACATAAATAAAAAACAGGGTACTGTAAATGACAAAGTGTTATCAAGGCTATAGTGACAATGCAATGAGCAATAAAGTGGGTAGCTGACTGTCTGTAAAAGTCCTTCACAAAATCCAGTGCATGTCTCTCTGAGAAGTGTGCTCTGGAATGGATGTTTTTAAGATGGCTAATCTCTGAAATAACTTGGTTCACTTCTGGTACTGTTGCACAAGCTGTCACACTCAGCTGTGCATGCCCTTTCCTTTAAGGAGATAAGAAGACTGATGTTTGGATTTATAGTTCTTGTTTCTAGGTTAATCAGTCAAAGTGAATGTATTGGATTTCTGACAAAATTTGCAATTGAACAGAGAGTATTCTTACTGGACTGTATTTATTCATTACAATGATATGTATTCTTTGAGTTTGAGTTCTGTCAGACTACAAAAGGGTCACCATTTTTTTAAATTCTGAAGTCTTTTTTAGTTTATGTCAAATGTGCTATCGTGCAAAACACAGTTCCATCTGCACTTTTGTATTGCCCTTCCGCTTAACCTATATTCATTCAGGGTGATATTTGTAAGATGATCTAACCAGAAAAATCTAATACTATAAACTGTTCACTAAAGGAGGTCTAATCCAGATTTTATTATTTTCAAGTAATATTTTCCATTGTGGAATTTAATTCTTTGTGTACCCTTCATAAGATACAAAAGGAAAGTAAAACTGGCTAACTTGACTTACCATAATAGATTTACATTATAATTAATGACAAAGAAATCTATTACTGAAGAAGAGAAGCAGCAGTGGAGGGTTAAGGCAAAAATTATATCCTACTGTTAATCAAGTCTTTTCTAAGAACTTAAAAGAGTTAATGGAAAGGTGGGGGGGGGAAGCAGGAATGAATAGCAACAAAAACTGGCATAGGTTTTATAGTACGTAATTTTCTTTCTGTTAAGGACAATAATCAAATCCATGCATACCTTCATATTTGAGTTCCTAATGTTTAATTTTTACTTAAATTCTTGATAGAAATCTGTCTTAGCTCAACTCAATTATAAAACATCAAGAAAGGGATTCAAAATGGTTTTAATTCATCAGTCTGTGTAATGACTTTGTGATACTAAACTGGGATATGATGCTTTTGGGACAGAAGAATTTGCAGCATCAGCCAGTCAAAGGTTTTAACTCTGCAATTTCAATGCTGAATTTATCACTTTTGGCACTGATGTCAACCATACGTCAATGCCTGCTCATGCGATGGGGACTATGTGAATCTAGCCAATTAATTCAAGGCCATAAAGAAAGTATATTTAGCTCTAATACTAAGTTATTTGAAGTTTTAGGCAGTGTAGTAGATGGATAACAAGGTTGTTTAGCTGGAGATGTATTATCTATTTACAAGGTTTACTGATGACTTTGGAACCTACAAGCAGTAAAGACATTTTTTATCATAGGAAATGTACAATGGGCAAAACCAGGCCAGTCAGAAAATAAAAAAGGTCACACAAGGGTACACACAAGAATCTACCACCGTCCCACTCCTCCCTAAATGGAACACAGACTATTCAACAGCCTTTAATGGTTCTCTACACAGTGCATCTTCCTATCACATCTCTCTTTATGATCAAAGAAACCTTCACAAAGGGCACACAATACTGTAACAGTATTTATGTTTTATGTGGAAGAATGTTCATTATTATAGAACCACAGAACAGAATTAAAGAATTACAGAATTCATGTTGGAAGGGACCTCAGGAGGTCTCCTGTTCAACCTCCTCCCTAAAGCAGGGCCAGCTTGGAAATCAGATGGAAATGTTCAGGACTTTTTCCAGTCTCCATCTAAGGCTTCCTGGGCTACCGACCCCACTACTTGGAATCCTCATGGGGAGAAAGTCTCTCCTTGTATCCACTCCAAACCTCTCATTATCTGTTGTTGCACTGCCCCTGCACTGCTGTAAAGGACTTGACTCCATCTTCTCAGCCCCCCTCCCTGCAGACACTGGGGGCTGCTGTTGTGTCCCTGAAGCTGTCCCCTCCCCTGGAGGAACCAGTCCTGTTCCCACAGCCTCTCCTTACAGGTCAGGGGCTCCAGCCCTAACCAGCATGGTAGCCTCCCCTGACCTCATCCTGGTTTATTCAGGTTTTTCCTGAGCTTAGGGGCCCCAAATTGAACATCTGTCCCCTTGCAGCAGCTCTGCCTGCCCAGGGCAGGACTTTTCATTTGTCCCCTTTGACTTTGATATGGCTCCTGATGGTTCCTTCCTCCAGCTTTTGTTGGCCTCTCTGAGTGGCATCCCTGCTCTCCAAGGCATGCCCTGGCACCCAGGTTTGATGTCATCTGTAGACATAATGGAACAGATGACTCCATCACCTCCTCCAGGCCACTGATGAAGATGTCCATCAGGTATTTCACTTAGTTTCCAGGCAGAGTGCGGCACCTTAACCACTTCCCTCAGAGCATGATCTTCCAAGCAGACTTTTGCCCAAGTTGATATTCTTTATGCTATAATACATATAAAAATACAACATAAAATCAAAGTAAAGATTTAAAGCTTTTAGTCCACTCATAGAGTAGTTCAAAATGTCAATATCCCTTTTTTTAGACTGTTCTCTTATATCTCTTTGCTGTACCCAATTACACTTGGATGAAACAAAAATCATGGTCTATGGAATATAAAATATTGCTTTAAATTCTGTGAATTATTCACTCAGGTTCCATTTTTTTGCTTGATTCAGTGCCAGATGTTGCAATTATTTTAGAAGCCACTACTGTAAACCTAATTGACTAAATTACTTCCACAAATATTCATAAATGCACGAAAAGAGTTTTCAATGTCTCATCTATATTGTACCTTCAAAGTGCACTTAAAGTTCCCTAAATTCATGATGTTTCCCACAATCCAGTTGTGTTTGGCCATATTACCTTTGCAGGCAGCTTAAACTCAGGCTACATCAAGGCTGATACAGATCTGAGAGGGTTTGTGACAGGCAGCATCATGGTTCTTTCAGGAGACCCAAATCTGTGCATTATTCATTCACTTTCACAAAAAGGGGAAGTGGACTAGCTGGAGGCTGCACAGAGTTTTATATGTTCCCATATCCCAATTTTGAAGATGTGGCTTCAGTGTGGTTCCTGATAAGCTGCCAGAAAGCAACCTTGGCCTTGGGAAAGTGAAGATGTGGTATAGACACATCTGGTGATGAGGTGCTTTGGTGTGGTAAAGAAACAGATTTTTTTGTAGCAATTTTTATTTATAAAAAGAAGAAGGAAGGAAATCGAGAGCAATTTATATGTAAGTTCATACTGAGAGAAGCCTAATACATTATTTCTCTTGGGACATCATAAGAAATATGTAATAATTGCCAGGTTTTTCAATATTGCTATGATGCTCTAAACATTTAGATGAAAATATGCACAATATTATGTATAAAAACCAAATGCAAATACTACTGCAAACAGTGTCTCATTGGAGAAGATGATCAACAGTTCTCTCTCTTGTGAGAGAAACCACATGCTCAGGTTTTATTAGGATTTGAGTCTTAGTTATTAGATTTTTAAAGACTTTGTTTAATCAGATGAGAAAAGTTTTCAAAGCTAACCTTTTTATCCCCTGTAGCAAATCTGTATTTTTCTTTCTCCATTTTAATTTTTTTCCAAAAAATCTTATATCACACAGTTTTTTAATTTTCACCAGAAATCTACATTTTTCTTTATTATGGCAAATATGGATCTCAGAAGTACTATTAAAAAAAAAAAAAAGTTTGGCTTTCTAAGAGCAACCATTGATTCAAAGACTAAAAACTTTCAGACAGATTGTAATTTTTTCTTTCATGGGATAGGTAAATTTTCCTTTCTGGAACATAACTGAAGTTATTAGAAGCAGCAACAGGTATTTTATCATTGCCATCAGTAGGCAAAGAATTAATTGCTGTAACTGTTCATACTATGGTACCTTGTGGGGTACAAATTACACTTCTCTAACCTCAGCACCTTAATCAAAACCAACATGATCAGAGCTCATATTAATCTGCTGCAGCCAGCACCAGTCTTTCTATTTCAAATGAATGCAAGGTCAGCAGTATGGACTTCTGAAAAGAAGGAGCAAGCTTATCAGGAAAATGCACATGGTGAGATCCAGAAGCCATGACAATGTGAAAAATCAAGTTAACATCCAGTAAAAAGGCATGCACATTGCAGTGCTGTTGCCTTTCTGTCAATTTGTTTCATGCTGAATTGAAACAGGGATTTGTATGTGTCTCAAGTGCCCACAAGCTTCTGGTAATTTGTCTGCAAAATATGTGAACTTCTATTAAATGGGTAGATACAACACAAAAAAAGCAGTGTAAGTGGTAGATACACAAAAGAGTCTTTCCCTTAAGAAATTAAGCTGAACTCTAAAAGCACTGTATTTGATAAACAGCTTTATGTACACTTCAGGCTTGCCTTATGTTTTATGTGTTCATGCTCCAGTTGGGCAGTCACACTTTCAACTGCTTATAAGGAAAGTAAGGCAAGTTCACTTGGCGTAAGCCATATGGGTGAACTTTGGGTAATATCTCTAGCCTAACCAAAGGCTTCATTTACAAAGATTTATCTACTAGGTTGCTAAAGGAAATGATCTTACAACACTCAGCCTGTATGTTTTCTAAACACAAAACTGCTGGAACCATTCTGTAAGAAGTGCATTTTGATCCTGAAAAGAAGAGCACTGTCCTTCTAACCACATTACCTTTAAGACCATTTGAAAATATTAGGAAAAATATTGAGCTGATTTACAATCACACTAACAATACAAGGCAGAATTATTTAGTGGTTTGTGAGGTCAAGTAATCATAAACTCTGTGGAAAGATAATGAAGAACACAATCTAAAGCTATGCAAGGTAAAATCACTTAATGAAAGAGTTTAATTATCCTTTTGTTGAGAAAGTTTTTGGCCAAATTTTTAAACCTACCAACAAGAAGTTGAAGATCTAGATTTAAATTTTTGAGCTCATATATATCTTTTATGTATATCTATAAGATATCTATGAAAAGTCATGAGATATAGATATATGTTACCTATATATCATTCCACTATAAAAAAAACAAGTCAAGATTTAGGCAATTAAACTTAGTGTCCTACATTGAAAACTTTTACACTGAAGCTTTAGTTTATAGTCAAATATTTGCATCATGATAATTCAGCTGTAAAAAGTAGAGTTTTCTGATGCAGGATACTGGCCAACTGATCCAAGGCTTCCTTTCAGGAGCAGGTAGTCTCAGTGTCAGTCATTCATGGGCTGCCTGTCTCTATGTAGCTGAGGTATGCATGACTTCATAAGAAAATAAAAATATATTTTAGTTCCAATCTGCTCTAAAAAGTTCTTCAAATTGTTAATAAAAGCTTTAAATATATTGCCCTTAGTCAGATTATTACAGGTATGTCAAAAAAGGCCAGTGTCATGGAGCATCTGCAGTAGTTCAGTCAAACGACTGTTTCAGAGTTCCCTTCAATGGGAAAAAAAGTACTTTAGATAGTCTGATAAGAATTAAGTAAAATAATCACTGAACAAGCAAAAAAGTTAATTTTGAAACTGAAGATTACATTTTGTCTGTTTATAAGGGACCCAGCACAGCAGACCACCTAAACAACTAAAACATTAGTGCATTATCAACATTATTCTCATACTAAATCCTAAACACAGCACTGTACCAACTATGTAGGTAGAAAATTAATTCTATCCCAACTGAAACCAGGACATGAATTCTAACTAAGTAATGTCAATAAGATAGTGATATAGAATAAAAATCTCAGCCTAAGTGAAACTTAATATAACTGTGAAAGAATCAATAGATGTACATATTTTTTTCATTGCTTGGATAGGTGTTATTTGCGTCACGCTACAGAAATTAATTGCAAGACCTCTTGTTCCTGTAGAAAAATGTCAGATTTGGGCCCAGAATTCAGCATTCAGATCTTGAGCTGCAGTTGAATGTCTTCTTTAAGCAGTAGACTTAGAAATCCTTGCGTAGCTCAACACAGAGCATACTCCTGGAACTGCAGTTAAGAGGTGAGGTTGTTAACAAGGATGTGCAGTTGTCAACATAAGTTTGACAAGATGAAATTCCCAATGAGTACAGGCAATATTCCAGGAAATAGACAAATTGAGCCCCTCTCAAGATGATGACTTATATTCACCTCTCTCAAATATACAGGGAAATAGGAAATACTATTAATTTTTGGTGGCATGTTTCCACTTACTAATGTTCCTGGAGCAACTTTGCAACTTTGCTCTGCAGCATTATTAAACTTCCTGTTATTTATTTTTTTCACCTAAGTTCAATCAAGCTGCATGGTCTAATGCTTATGTCAAACTAAGAAGCTTCAGGGAAAGCCACTTACTCATGGAATGCTGAGGAGGCAATTTTTATTTCAGCGCAAGCTGGACAAAAAGTCCCTTATTTCTTTTTCTTTCTCCCCAGTGTTCAGCAAAGCCTTGTGACATATACATGCCAGGCTGTACAAGCTTCAGAGAAGCCAAGGCCACTCATTTAATGAATGCTGACTATGCAAGTATTGCCTCCATAACCTTTCTGATCTACTTTTATGAAGCAACTGATGTTAAAACATGAATTTGAAGCAATATGTGCTGCTACTCTTGCTGTTTCGCTGTTTAAAAATTAACAGGAGCTCATAAATTTATAACCATTAAGAGGCAGGCTGCTACTGAAATGTAATCGAAGGTTTAAATTTGCAATGAAAGGCTTCCATCTTGCAGGTACAGAACAGAAGGAGATGTTGCTCCAAGAAGTGACCCCTGTGCAGTGTTGGAGGGTTGTGCAACAGCCACAGAGGAGTCAGTTCAGGGATGTTGTTATGTGAAAGTATACAGCAGATTTTCCACAGGAAGAATATATAACAGGTTTTTACTTATCTAGTAGAAACTTTTTGAAAAAGCTTTCCTGTATGCATAAAACCCTCTTGTCTTAGAACAATGTATATCTTTAAATTTGGCTAGACCATGTTCTTCTGAATGCTCTGTTTTATATTGTAGTACTACATTTATGAAACAAGGAGATGATGTGCTTAGCTTACGGGAGTGGTAGTTTTAACCTTGAACTGTAAATCTCATAATGTAGTAAAGGAAGGCTTTAAAATTGCTATTAAAATCTGGCAGTTCTATTCAAATATTGTTCTCTGAATAACAAACACTCTCTGTTCCTGCTCACAAATTTGCTTGAAGAAGAAGGAAGCCATATTAGAACATGCAGAATAATTCAATGGCTGCTTTAATTCTTCTTGATTCTTTTTTGCGAGGTAAACAAAAATAAACCTGAACAAAAAAATGAAATAATGATATGTCACAACATAATCTTTCCATCGTATGGTTTTCTGTATATGTGAGAAAGAATGTGGTGTAAGAAACATTCTATTGTAACTTCAGATATTACCTATAATATCATATTAATGGATGTGAGATGCTGAGCTTTAAAATCCACATTTATATTAATATCAATTCCATTTTTATGATGTCTCAGAAACCAAAATTACATTCCTTAGGAGGAATTTGACAATAATTTTGTTAACTGCTAAGTATGCATTCTGCTGTGAGGTGTACTCTCTACTTCAGCAGAAGTACCTGCCTAACTGTAAGATACGAGTCTTTGGGGTGGAAGAGTAAGGTCAGTTTATACTTCAGCTAACATATCAAAATAACATAAATGTTACCTATCTTATTTACAGTGACTCTTTAGAAATGAGGGGTTTTGGGCTTTCAAATGCTGACCAACATCTTTTATGTAGAATAGCTGCACCATGTTTTAAGATATATCTAGTTAATACATTTAGATTAAAAAAAAAAAAAGTAAAAATACCTAAATTTGCCAAAATAGAAAAGGCCATAATACTTCCTTGTATAAGACTCAAAAAATTGACTGTCTTTGAAATATGCTGAGCATTTTTTTGTTTGCTTGTTTGTTTTGGTTTTTTTTGTTGTTGTTGTTGGTTTTTTTCAGATTGGAGATTGAAACAAGGAAAACAACCACTTAATGACATTGATCAAATCATGCTTTGGAAGTGGACCCTGGATTAATGGGTTTAGGGATGTTCTTCTAAATTACAAACATCTGTAATGAACCTCCAAGGACAAACAGGGCACTCTGGTTCAATGAGTAGGTAATGAAATTGCTCTATAGCCCTCTTTATCAGTGTGCAAAAGTTTGCTGCTGCTGCAGGAGAGAATGCCCCAATGTCCTGGCAAACCACTGTTGTCTCATCACTGTAATTTCCCTTATGTGTTCATAAAACCTCTCTATGTAATGTTTATATTCACTTTTTAAAAGCAGACTAATTAAAGTCTGTCACTTTGCCTTTTGTAAACGTATTCTCATACACAGCTTGACATTACTGTGAATATAAATGGTTTTAACAAGCATGTTTTTCAAATCCTAGCTGTAATAAATATCTTTGTGGAATATCTTTTCCTTCAAGATTTGTTTGATAAAATTAAGTCTGGTTTCAGAATGAATGTGATTTATCTATTACAGTGCACTTACTGTCCCTCTAGATAAATGCAATCATTTTTATGCTTTCATATTTGAACATATGAACCATTTCAAAACAAATCAAGACATTACCTTCTTCCAAAATTCTTTGTGAATTTAAGCCAAACATTTTAAAAGACTAGATAATCTTTCTTACAGTAAGAAAAAAATAATAAAAAAATTAAATGCCATTTCACTGTTTAATCTGGCCAGAACTGGAAACACAGAGCTACAGTTATGTCAGCCAGCTTTTTTTCCTTCATAAACTGTTTAATTCAAGGAAGACTGGATCTTTGGTATGAGAACATTTTCATCCATTATTCTTAAAGAGTCATTTGGAAAAAAAATAGATATTTTGGGAGAGCCTTATCTGCTCTAGATTTCTGAACATTTTGAGAACCCTCCATTTCTGTCCCTTAAGAAGAAAAGCACATAGATCTCAGACTTTGTCCCATGCAGAGATGAAATGGCCTTTACATGACAAATTTTTAATGTGGGACTAGAATCTGAAAATCAGGGGTAGTTTTACTGCAGACTAAACTAACTCTAGTCTCCACAGATTGCTGACCTGCTGTGTTTCTTTTGGAGGGCTACAGGAGTAGATCCTTTGTGTTCTAGACCACCTGCACAATGTGGTGTTTGGGTCCACCCTCAAAGCTGAGTCAAAGTGACGTTAAATGGCCCTGCAGACATAAGGAGAGACTGGTAAGCATTAGGGTAGTAGTATACACAATAAGAAAATGCAAAACCTATGCACTGAAGAAATATTTAAATCTCCCAGGATATGACAGAACACCATAGATAAATGTTTGTAATTATCTTACTGCATTTTTTCTCTAACTGATGCAGGTCTGTAATGTGACACTTTTTTTTTTTTTCAGAGTACTAAAAAATGATCACAAGCTTCTGAGATTTCAGTCTCATTCTTAATGCCAGTTTTTAGGTTGGGTGAGAGAGTCAACTGCATTTATTGTGTTTTCCAGAATGAGAGCAAACAATAATTTATCCTGCTAGATTATAGAAAGTTGAGCTTTCTTCTGTCATCTATAAAATTGTTCACAATAGAGGTAGGCTTTAAAATGATCATTTAATATCCATAGGAAAACCAATATTTCAACAGTTATAAACAATCAGAAAGATTAAACTCCTCTCTTCCTGAGAGCTGTTAAAGAGGTTTCTTTCCCATGTCATCACTTGAGATGTTCTGCCCCACCTTGAATCCTCCATGTTGTGTCCATAATGGACTTCTACTATATCTGGAATCCAAATGTATTTCAGCCATTGATATTTATTATAATCAAGCAAAACTCTCCTCATCTGTGTCATAAAGACTGCTTTCTAAAGAATTTGAAGACAAGTGCATATGAAGTGATCCACGAGACAAAGAGACTATGGACTTCTTAGGCAAACTCTACTTAAGAACTAATTTCCACAATCACTGCCTTTACTCACTTTACTCATATTCACTTTATGAGCCTGATAGTGACACATCTTTAGCAGATATTATGACAGTATAGCTACATTGACTTATGATACCATTTTGTGAAAAATGGACTCATTTCCTATTCTTTTAAGGGCTTCTACATCAGAAATATATTTGCCCCCAATTACTTTTATTTCAGAATCAAACTAAAACTTTTTTATCTTTGCAATCACTGTATTGTAGCTTCTACATACATAGGTAATCCCCCTCCTTTGATGTAACAAACTGTTTGGACTAGAGAGCTGTAGTTTTTAAAATTAGATGAAATGGATCCTGCTCTATGTACTCAATATCATGGAGAACAGAATTCATCCTAAAAATAAAATAAAACAAAAGCTGTACCGGAGTTTTACTTACAGAACTGACTTGTAAAATAACTGTACTGTCATTGTGAAAACTTTATTATGCAAATAATTAGAATTACAGGATTAACCTATGATCACTTTCGCATACAGCTTCCTCAGTTTTACATCAAAAATGCTTGCAAAAAGAAAATGTTTTTATAGATATCTACAGAAGGTCAGGTGTAATTCCATTAACATGTACAAACATCACTGGTTGTTCAGAGGTAGAGATGCCTTTTGCAAAGGTAAATATTACATGTCTTGCATTTGCATTTCAACTACCCCATACCACTGTACCAAAATCATAGAATCACAGAATTATAGAATGGTCTAGATTAAAAGGGACCTTTAAAGAAGATCTAGTCCAATCTTCCTGCCATGGACAGGTACATCTACCACCACTAGATCAGGTTGCTCAAAGCCCCTTCCAGCTTGACCTTGAAGACTTACAGTGATGGGGGATCCACAACTTTTCTAAACAACCTGTTCCAGTGTCTTACCAACCTCATTATAAAAGAATTCTTACATATGCCCAATCTAAATCTACCTGCTTTCAGTTTAAAACCATTGCCTCTTGTTCTGTCACTACAGACTTTGTTAAAAGTCTCTTTCCATCTTTCATATAAGCCCCTTTTATGTCTTGAAAGGCCACAATAAGATCTCCCCAGAGCCTTCCCTTCTCCAGGCTGAACAATTCCAACTCCCTCAGCCTTTGTTCATAGGAGAGGAGTTGCAGCCTTCTGATCATTCTCGTGACCCTCCCTGGACCTACTCTAACAGTTCGATGTCTTTCTTATGCTGGGAACCCCAGAGCTAAAGGCAGTACTCCAGGTGGGGTCTCATGAGAGCGGAGTAGAAGGGCAGGATCACCTGCCACACTGGTCACACTTCTTTTGATGCAGCTCAGGATACAGTAGGCACTCTGGGCTGCAAGTGCACATTGCCAGCTTACATCCAATTTTTCATCCACCAGTACCCCTAAGTCCTTCTCTGCAGGGCTGCTCTCAATCTATTCATTCCCCAGTCTGTGTTGATGTTGGGGATTGTCCCAACCCAGGTGCAGAATCTTGCACTTGGCCTTGTTGAACTTCAAGAAGTTCTCATTGGCCCAACTCCTTAAGCCTGTCAAGGTTCCTCTGAATGGTATCTCTTCCCTCTAGCGTATCAGCTGCATCACTCAGCTTGCTGTCACCTGCAAACATGCTGAGAGTGCACTCAATCTCACTGTCTATGTCACTGATGAAGATATTAAGTAGTACTGGTCCCAGTATGGACCCTTAAGGGACACAACTCATTACTAGTTTCTACTTGGACATTGAGCCATTGGCTGTAACTCTTTGGATGTGGCCATCAAGCGAGCTTCTTATCCACCTAACAGTCCATCCACCAAACCCCTACCTCTCCAATTTAGCAGCAGGAATGTTGCGGTGGACAATATCAAAGGCCTTACAAAAGTCTAGGTAGATGATATCTATAGCTCTTCCCTTGTCCACTGATGCAGTCACTCCGTCGTAGAAGGCCACTCGATTTGTCAGGCACAATTTGCCCTTGGTGATGCCATGCTGTTTGTCTTTAAATCAACAAGTCTCAGTTTATTAGAAATCAAACTGGAAATTCTTAAATACTTGTCTATACAGGTATTAATTTTTCACAGAGAGATGCTTATCTTGATTTTATTAAGGAATTGGTCAGTGTATTCTTGAATAATCTATTTGCTGTCTAAATCTCATCAGCTATGATGCTTTGTGGTGAAGTGCTAACATATATCTTTTTAAGTAGTGGTGATATAAGCGTGCAGACTGATGAAAAGGACATCACTTTTCTCTTGACTGATGTGCATAGGCAGAAGGTACTTTTGCACAGAGTTCAGAAATTATACACTCCCGTACCCTTATTTTTTGCTTACTTGCATTCAAGTTTCTTCTGCCACTGTCAGATTGAAATGCTGACATGTTTTGATAACATTCACCATTGCATCCATTTTCTGTAAGATATTAGGTGCTATTAAAGTAAGTAGTATTTCTGCTTGCACACACTAGTGAATAATTATCACTTTTTCTCTGATCTTTTTGTATTTGTTAATATCTTTACTTCTGTGGTCATGTGATTTGATTTATGTGTATGCTTAACTGCGTGTTTTCCTTTTCTTTCTTGCTTGTTTGGGCAACTTGAAACTCAAATAAAGTGGCTTAATTTGGAAAATTATTTTTAATATCGACAGCTTACTAAGTGTAGATCCTCACTTGGAAACCTCCATTCTGTCAAACTTTTGGATGTAGGGATATGATGAATTCACAAAAGGCTGTTTTGCAAAACTTGCAGTGTACTCCAGATTAGATATACAGACACTAGAATAACACATTTGGAATTACCGTAAGTATACTGAGGATACAAACTAAAGAAGTTCACCAGGTAAATCAGAATATACATTTACGATTATAACACAGGGAAACTAGATATTATTATTGATCAAAACACATTGGTGAGTATAAACAAAATATCTAGGAGGTATCAACTGGCATATCTGCTTTGAACACTGATCTGTCATGTCAATGTAATTACCTCAATTTACGTCAAACAGGAATATTCCTCCTCTGTACCTATCACCATGTTCCTAGATAAACTTATTTTACTTCATGCTAACTTTAATAACCTGAAAAAATAATATTTTTCCTCCTATGCAGAAGCCCATCAAAAATTGACAGAAAGTATTTTTATAATCATATGGTAAGGTTGTGGGGAATAGGAAAGCATGCAAATTAGAAAAAGGGGGTGAAAAACCTACTTAAAATTGGGGTCATGTTTTTTGGCTACAGCATAAATAACATATTATTTAAACATTCTACATATCATTCAAGAAAGTGGATATCTAATTATGGTTAACCCCCTACCAGAAAACACTGTAAAAAAGATTTTTTAAAGAAACAAGGATGTAATTTATTTAATTATTACCTTAGTTCTCTCACCTGCATAGGACCCCTCCACACACTTACCCACCATTGAATTAAAGGGCAAAAGTATTTGAAGGAATAAACCCCTAAACTGAGAAGCAACTGTTCAACTAGTCTAGAAATAAGACAATTTAAAACAAAACAAATCAGAACAAAACAAAACAAAACTCTTAACTTCACCAAAGATTTAAAAAGTTTATAACAATGTTTGAGTAGCCTGAGAGCAAGTGGCTGATAAGGTAATAATGAAATCTAATATACCACTTATGTTAACAGTACAAATACAGATTATATTTATTAGTATAGATGTTTTTAAACATTTCAATTATTACTTTTTGCTGTATGTCTGGATATGTTGTAACATCACAGAGCATGGGATGACTTTATGCCTAGTTAATCTGCCATTAAATGAATATTTAGCAGATGTATCAACCTCAAATGGAAGGGCAAAACCAGAAGAGCCTCATCACAGAATGAGATACAGTTAGAAGAGGACATAAGAAGTGACAAGATATTCTCTGAGCAGATGAGTAGCATGAGGAAGACTGAAGTTTGATAGTCAATAAAGAAAAACAGCTGTTCACAGGCAGCTCTAAGGCTGAAGTTTTGACATAATTTGACCATTGGTTTTGTTGCAACTGTATGCATATGTGTGTTTTATTTATGCATATAGGTACATACATATTTACATCATATATACAAATATATAATATGTATACAATTTATATAAATCTATGTATAGATTAGGAAAATTGTTACAGTGATGGAAGCATTTAGAATATTGACAAATCCACTCTGTTTCAAACGTCAGAGCAACACTCCACGGGATTGACACTCATTAATAACACACACTGCCAATGGTTAGCTCTTAATCGTTGTCAGGCATTCTCATTGCTTATGCAAACAAAGAGCCCTTAAGAAGCTTATGATAAACTAGTTTTGTGTACACAATGACACAGAGCTGATGCATATATTGAGTGCTGGTGATGAAAGTTCCTGATGGTCTTGGTGGCTGAGATCCAGGTGAAGTAGTTTGGACTGGAGCGGGCGACCTCCTTCTCCCCTTCTGTCCTCCTTCCTCCTCCTCAGCCCTCTTCACAAAATAAAAGGGCTTAGCCACATCTGCTCTCAGAGTTAATCTTAAACTGAGGACCAGGATTTTTTCTGGTTTCACCACACATCTTTCCCATATGCTCTACAAACTTTGTTCTTGCAGAATTTAGCACTTAAACATCCTTTCCAACACTTCCGCTGAGCAACTATATGACCTGTCCATTTGCCCATTTACACTTAAATATTAATTATACATTTATGCTTAGCTCTTTTATAAAATGCTTGCTGCTGGTAGTGTATGCTTTAGAAGCATTACAGTTTTACAAAATACTTACATACTGCCATAGTTATGTTATTTCACTGAGTTTACTCCTGGTTTCAAGCCAAGCAAGTATGAACTGTACATTTTTAAGTCTAGTACTAATTCATGGGTGTAACAAACCTCTGATTTGGCTACAGTTTTTGCTAACTAGATCAGCTAATTATGGGGCTAATACAATTAGTACAAGTAATGAGGTAATACATGATCAGTCTGCAGCACAAAAAGCCTGACAAGAAGCTACTTAGAAAAGTTAGTTGTTTTCCAATGGAAAGCTGTGGTGAGCAAGATATTGGAAATGCAGACTCCTGTCAAATCATTCAAATATCATTCAACAAGATAGGAAATAGTTGGTATATATTTTGATTATAGCAAGGCTTTTGACTAAGTTTGAAACATATTTTCACATTAAAATAATACAGTCATATAATTATAGAACTATAGTGTTATAGAAGTGATGTAAAAGTGATTGAAAAACCATAATTATAATAACCATAAATGTTTTATTTTCAGCAGGAAAGTATACATCAAGTAAGATTGTGCAAAGATCAGCAATATTTTCATTAATTACAGCGGCAATAGAAGAACAATGTCCAGTTTTAAATTAGTAGTTTAATCAAACTAAGATGGCTTAAAAGGACCTTGGAGAATGGATGAGAGTTCAAAATGGATTAAAAAGAGTCAAAATTCAATAGGTATTTTACTACAAAGAAAAAAAAGATCTGAAATTATAGTCAATGGTCTAGCAAAGGCATACAGTTGCAAAAAAGGCACTTGCCATATTATAGTGTAGCTCGCAAGATTAGTGAAATAATTATTCTGTTCAGCTTTGGCGTTCTGTGTCCTTTCAGATGCCAGACTTCAAGGTTTTAGTTATAGAAGCTATATGAGCCTGGATATCCTCTCCTTTAAGAACACTACATTATTCTCTGATCAGTAAAAATTTGAAGTCCTCCTTTAGTGACAGAGGATTTTTTCCTATGTTTTTTTAAGTCATGTAACTGAGTGGATTAATTTGTCATGTCTAATCAAGTTCACAGACTTCTTTTATTAGTGGTTATGAATTGGTAGTACTAACTAGTACAGTCAGGTGACACTGGACAATTCATTAACAATGGTAACTCCTGCTAATCATGAGTATGCAACAGATGCTCGGTTTTGCCTCATGAACAATTGACTGTATACGAATATAAATATGAGCTAGCTTCTTATGAGATTGACAGTGCTGTGTTTTAGCTCTAAGTTTAAGAGAATTGGTTTTTTTTGTTGTTGGTTTTTGGGTTTGTTTTCCTTCTCCTTTTCAATGTACTAGCATGCATCTACCCAAGTTTCAAGTCCAGATGAATAATTGCAGTAATTACAGCATGGTTGAATACTTACTACAGGCACTGTTATAGCACTCACAAAACCTTGCAGTGCTTTCTTTTAACTAAAAAGTCATTAATTCATTCAAAATTCATTACAGCTTGTGTGACTTCACTTGAGATTCACCAAGATAGCGTGACTCTGTATGTCTCTCAAATTTCCTTTCAGCTATAATGTGCAAGCAATTGAAATAGGTAAGACATCTGAAGTCAACGTACAGTTGAATCCAGTCAAATAAGATCATCTGTAGATGAATGCAGAAGTAATGATTGTATGAGAAGGGAAGAAAAAGAAACAAAGAATGGGGCACGGATGGCAGAGAACAAATTGTCATTGTCTAGTACAAGTTCATGTATCTGATACATTCAGAAGTTTGTGCATAAAGTTATACTGCAATTAATAGCAGTACAGCTTCTTATAAATTGCTAATTTTGGGGATATTTAGATGTAGGTGACATATAGTCAGAAATACATCCTCTTCATTTCCTCTTCTGTAGTGTTATTCACAATCAATAGAATGTAAAATTAGCCTTTAGTAAAAAGTGGGAAATAGGACTTTCAGTTAGAGTGTAGGTCTATGGCAAAAAACCATACTTAAAGTACACCTCCCCAGTGTAGCCCCTTCCTCACTGAGGTCTCAGCTTCAGACTTGACTGTTTTCTTACCAGTACTCTGTTAGTGAAACTTTCATCCTCTTGGGAATGCTTTACACTTCGGCTTGAGCCCTGTTTCAGACTGTCTCTGCATACATCATTTGATGTCCACTGATTCAGGCCTTCTGTGCTGCTATGGGGATATATGTATGTGTAAGCATCACACCTTTGGAGCCCTACAAAATTCTTCTGTATTTCCATGGCTTTCGTGAAGACAGAATTACCATGACATTTGCAAATTTTTTCTTGCAAGTTTCTAAATTTAAAATCTTCTTGAAATCATATGAATTTTCCCAGGATAGCATTCACACCTATGCAGAATGAATCACTGTTTTTACTTCTTCAGGGAAATGCATAAGGAATCCAAAATCCTAAGTGGATGACAGCATTTTACATGCCCTCTGTGTAGGTGTAACTGATTGCCCAGGTGCAAGTGAGAAGCAAACCAGGCCATGTATATGTGTCTAACTCAGTTCCATACTCAAACATAATAAATTTCTGTATTTAGTTGGTGGCACTTCTAGGATTTTTTTTACTCAAGTATTTTTTAACTTGCTTTCCATCAGTATTAAAAATACAAGTATTAGAGCTGGATGAATGCGAAAAATAATCACTGAGTATGTACTCAAAGAAACCTGAATTAATTTAGGCTCTATTTACTCTACACAATACAGTCAAGTGACAAAATTTATCAGTTAGAATGTGCAAGAAATTATTAGTGAATGTTATATAAATCATTTAGTGAATAGTGAATATGTAGAAAAAACAAATATGTTGCTACCAGGGCTGAGTACTTGCATCTGCATGACTTAGGCTTGTCTGTTATAACTGCCTTTTAGTATTCTGAATTCAGGTGCTGAGAGAGTAAGTGCATAATTCAGAAATTTTTATTTTATATTAAAAGGCAGCTAAGAGCTTCCTAGATTAGAGTTTCTAATGGATGCATTGGCTTTAAAATAATTGCTCCCTGAAATTCTCTTATCATATGCTTAGGGTTTGAAGACTCAGGTTTTTATTCATCAGTGATGCAGAAAAAAATGATCTGTGGTTCAGTCAATCTACTGTGATGTTGCTGGACCTGAGACATGTAAGTTGAAATTTGCAAAGGCAGGAATAGTTTAGTGGCTGAATACCTTTGTGATTTTCTTCCCCTTTTTTCATCCCATAACCCGTGGTTACTTATTACATTCTGTCAGTCTGAGTAGGAGGGCATTTATCTAAGTCCATTATTTACTTTTTTTTCAGCAGACCTGAAACTTAGAGGTCTCCTGCTGCTACTCAGGGTTTCAGGGAAGTATTTCCCTGCTCCCCTCAGCTCTACTCTGCAATTCCTCCATGTGATGGAAGGAAGAAATGTATCCCTGTCTCAAACTTAACCATGCTCAAAATCATGATAAATAATGACTTTTTTTTTAACATGCACCCTCTGCTTTAAAGTGAGCCTGTGTTTTTTTCTTATTACCATGATGAAAACTGAAGTGAGATTTTTTCAAGAAAGGTGAGAGAGTCAGGCATGCTCCTTAGTCACAGAAGCCCTGATAGAACAGGAAGGATCACTGTGCACCTCACTAACAGTTTCCAGTCTTTCTGTCTGCCAACATGACAGGAAAATAAAGCCATGATCTGAGTGTAAAGGAAAAAATAGAAAAGTTAAAAAATTAAAAGTTAAACTCCATCTGATTTGTGAGTGGTGACGAGGTGGTATCTGCATTTTTCCACTATTTTGGTAGGGAACTTGTCTATACTTGTTAATATAGTCCTAATTACCTGTTTTCGTATAGCATATTATCTATATAGATTTTTGGATCTATTCAGATGCCTTTAATAGTGGGCTGTCTTCTAGTCTATGATAGAATTTAAAAAAACAAGCAAGCAAACAGGAAATTGTTCATTCAAAGAACCTTATGCAGGAATGAATAGTGTACAAAAATATAGTATAACATAAATGTAGATCATATCTTACATGTTGGAATAACTTTTGAATAAGTATACCGTAAAGTTAATGTTGGTAAAACAGCTAGGGAATCACAAAACCTCACAGAAAAAAATCTGAAGCAAAGCTTTGTCTTGCTATGACTAGAACCCACAAGTTACAAAACATATTCTAAATAGATATAAAATTCTGCTTTTAAAAATACCTTAAATGGTAACACTTGGAAGTATTTCACATATAAATTTTTCATCTTTAAGCATATTTCTAAATCCCTACCAAGATTAGTATTTACTGAGTAAATATGCATTCTTTAGACAGACAGGACAAAAGGTTGCAAGCAAGAGGACTCTCTGCTATCTGGACTTTATTCTACTGCTATCTATTAATACTGCCAGAAAGTTTCCTCATTAATCATAGTATTCCTTCCTCTTTAATATAGATATTGTCCAAAAGGATCTCATGACAGCTTTATGAAAAATTCCTTTTTACATATTTAGATGAAAAATTTGATGCCTTTTTTCTCTCATTGGTTCTTTTTGTGGTGCCTTTCTGTAAGATGCAATGCCATAATTTATGCTTGTCCTGTGTAATCATCAATTCAATCATTTGCCTTACCTGTGCTCTTTCATATAATCCATAATTTATATGAGGCCCCCTGACATCAGAAAGACCATGTTTTGAAGTAGTCCAAAACATCCCTCACTTCATCATTCAGAATTTGGGAACAACTTTGGTTTTCCAGGCTTTTGGCATAGCAAGGGTCTAATTGGCACTGAAATGAATTGTAACTCTCAGAGAGTTCTGTCCTGCGAGATTGAGAGAAATCAGTGAGCACTTGAAAGTTAGCCTGAACTATTAATAAAACCTTATTGTAGTTAATAGCAGCTTTTTCTTCTAGGTGACACGTTAGCTTAATTTTAACAAATAACCTCTTTACTATATACTGTACTCCCAAGATACCACAGCTATATTTTATACCACCGCCCAAGTGGCTAGTAAAAGACAGAGGCTTTTATGACTTTTTTTATAGAACTAGCAAGTGTATTCCCACAGAGTTATTTAACTTGGTTCTTTTCCTTGTACTGTTGAAATGTGATATGCCAAATCTGTCACTTCTGCAACTTGGAAATTTCTGTCCAAGCCTTTATTCTTCTTTCTTTATAGTAAAGAAAGAAAATGAGGTGACTGGTTTTGAGGGTTTTTTCACCCACAAATGACATGATTCTTTTCTTTGTCAATTTCTACAATGGTTAAGCATATTCATTTTTATCTCTTTGACGACATTGTGCATATGTTTTACCATATGATGGTAAAAATAGAGTAGATTTGTCCTACTCATAGACTTGGGCACACATGCTACTAATTTAAAGTGCTACTTTTCCTCTCAAAACAGCAGTGCTCCAGCATCAGTAGCCCTATTACCTTATGTAGTTATGTATGATGCATTCAGGAGGAGCAGTAACTACTATCTGACTTTCCAGGCCATTCTTTTCCTGAGAAATGGACATGCCAGGGATATCACACAGCTAAAATCATGTCCCATGCTGTCACAATTTTCTTTTGATTTTGTCTTTAAATCTCCTCTGCATTGCAAAGAAATTTTTTTATTTCTTTTCATTGCATTTCAGAAAAAAACATAAGAAAAAGCTTATTGTTCCTTTTAGAAAATAAATAAAGTGTCAATTTAGATCCAGACCTTATACATTCCTTTAAGTGTTTGAGCCTGTTATTACCTGGGTCCACCACACTTTAAACGAAGCAGGTACACTGAACATAATCTATAGAGATATTGAGTAGGTGGTTGTCCTGGCAACAGAAATAAAGTTCAGGAAGAAACTTCCACTCCACCCGTTTTCTTCCATTGCTTCTCATGATCACCAAAAGTGTATGTTTTTAAGGTTTAACTAACTGTAAAGTAATGGAAATCAGATATATTAAACCAATTTTTTTTTAACAATATGGGATGTCTTGCCATTGATTCAAATGAAATACTGTTTTTGAAAAGAAGATATCTGCAAAAATTGATGATTGGGTGTCAGGGATGCAAATGAACTTGCAGTTTTGTGCCTCTCTTCCCTTTGGGGAAAAATGTCTGACAATTACACAGAGAATAATTTACAGCATTACCCATATTAAAATTTTAAAAATAATATTACCAGAGTAGAAGCTGGTCTTCTAAACTAAAACCAGCTTATTGGTCTAATATCTATTAGTTACCTGATGAAGTCAAGAACTTCCAAGGTCAACCTCTCAATCAGTTTTATAGGATCAGGTTCACCTAATTTTTTCAATATAGTCTTGTATTGCATTTTAAACATGGTAATTTACAACTTACTATTCTAATGAAAAGACTAAATGTTTATGCTGCTTCAGGAGAACCATTTCACAGTACATTAACAGTGTTTATATTGGAATCAGCTGGAGCGCTGCATCTGGCAGTCCATGGATACGTGCAAATTGATGTGTGCATAGTTTAGGACACAAGAAATTCATGAGTTCTTCAGCTTGTCAGGCTCTGAAATCAAATTGGTCAATGAATCCTGATTGTGTCTCCTTTTTTTAGTCAACAGAAAAGATGTCTCACCTGATAGGCAATTTCTTTTCCAGAGTATTCTTTCTGTGATTTGTAGTGGAATTATCACAAGATTGCACGCTTCCTGCACTATGAACAAAAAGGACACTAAATCTACTGGAGGGAAGGAATTATGTGTTCATTGACACTCCACTGTAGAAATCCTCCCAATAATTACTTTTTTAAAATACCCAGTTAACTAACTAAGTTAACGGCAAAGGAAAACCCTTATCTTGGTGTTTGTCTGTTATTGTAAATCTGAAACTTGAAAGGTGATGTTCTATCTAAGGGAAAATATTACAAAAAGTGAAAGGAAAATGTACTAAAGAAAAGAAGTGTAAATTAATGAATTATTCTAATGATGGAAATTGGCATTTTTTGAGAGTGGTTCACTCAGCATACTGTTTCACCGTGGAGTTTCATTTAACCTCAAATTATATGAAAATTTAACTCAAATGTAAAAAAGAAAATAAATTTAAACAGATTCACAAAACAGTGCTCTTGAAAACCATTTATCTCAGGACAAAGAACTCCCGTGTCTCAGGAATATGCTCTAGTGACAGGTTATAAGCTTGATTCAGGTCTATCTTTCTCAATTCACACCAAAGCTGTATCACTCAATAATATTTAGATTTTCTTAAGATGGAAGACAGAGAGGATAAGTGACTGTGATCCTGCTTCAATGAAAGTTTTAATATTATTCTGTGCAAGAGGAGAGGCATTTAAACAGGAAAGATTGCTACAAATACATTGCAGAATAATCTTTGTCCTAGGCATTTTCTTAAAAAAAACCATAAAAACCTGATTCAAAGACTTGTTCTAAATTAGAAAAAAGAGAGTAAACTCAGTGGAAAGAATGAGTCACTCATCTTTCTATCTAAAATGTTCAGAATTTACTGTTGGAAAAATTGTATTTCTTATCCACCCAAATCACATTGAGACTGCAAAATAGAGGAAGTCTATATTTTATTTTATAAAATGTAAGTATATCAGTTGGAAACAAGAGAAGAATAATAACATCCATATGTTTTAACTGACAACAGAGAGCCAATAATGTGAATGATTCTGAGAATGCAAATGAATTCTCAGGTGCCCAAACAGCATTCCCAACAGAAAAAAATAATCAATTTGTACAGAACAGTAGTGAAATTTCCTGTGAATTTCTTTGGAACTAGTATGAGAAAATGGTTTCTAGAGTGATTATACATGGGACACATCTTTTTAAGCAAAAGTTGGGGGTGGGAAAAGCAGTGACTTCTTGTAAATTTTCAAGAAAAAACAGTTTATGAAAAAGATTTCATTGTAAATGTTACAATGTGTAATCACTACAAAGAAGTTATGATTGTGTTTCCACAGTTTCCCACAACCAACCAGAAAAGGACAGAAAACAGAATTATTTTAAGAACATCCTGTTACCCAATGCTTTTTGCTGGATAAATCTACTTCAGGTTGTATTATGTTTTATTGAATTCAGTGAGAAATTTCTGTTTATTTGGATTTTTCCTTTGTAATATGCTTCAATTTCCATTTTCATTTGTATTGTTATGAATTAAGTATTTGCAGAGGGAGTTGCATACATTGAGGGAGCACACAATGAGAAACAAATAGAAAGGTTTCAAAGATAGTAAAATGTTCATTGTTGCCTTCACTTATATGGAAACTTTTATCACTTAACTCAGGATTCACTGGTAATTAGTTTATACATTAGTGTCCCCACTGAGATATTAAGTTCCCACATTTTCTGCTGATATTAACTTAAGTGGAAGGTATTCAACCTCTCAAAAGACTAAAGTCATGATGGTGAAACCTGCTGATGTATGCAAACCAAATCATCCTAAAAAATTGGTCTAAAAGAGGAGGATAAGCAGTCTTAAAAATTATTTTTATTTTTTAATATTTGAGTTAATCCACTGTATTTGTCCAGCAGATTTCCATTTGATGTGATCTTGAAGACAAAACTGGGCAGAGATGGTAAACTATCCCACAAAGTATTTAATAAAATTAAACCACCTCATTAAATTAAGAGAAAGGAAATATATATGAAAGTCTTTACTTAAAGAAAACAAACCAGAAGAAATGGCTGCCAAAGTTGCTGCATGGATGTTAAAACTCTAAGTAAAATCAGTTGCTGCAATAGACCTTGAAGAAACAATTGTAAAAAAATGTGTGATGTTAGAGATGGGCCCTGGGAAAGTCAGAGGTGAAATAAGAAAGCAAATTAAGTCTTTTCTTCTAAATGAGAACAAGTATTCAGATGTTAATAAGCAGGAACAAGCAACACTGAGGGAAAAATGAATGCAGTATTTGTGCTGGTAGTTAAAAGAGGAATGTAGTTAGAATAATGTAGAGAACAAGACAGACAATGTGATGAGAATTTACAAAGCCAAAAATAAATCGAATGTGTGATCTCTGAAGAAAGCAAATATGCTGCCACAAGAACCTTGAGGAGCACTGCTGAAGTAGCTTTCTTACATATTGGCAAAAGCAGAAAAAGAATTCAAGTCTATCATATTCTTTTGATTCCACATTTTTAAGGGAGAAGAGATATGCGATGTTCAGATGGGTTGTTGCCTATCAAACAGCAATTGCCTCTGAGATATTGTTGAGTGAGAAAAGATTGACAGTCCTTCAATGCTTATACATACAAAAAAAAAAAGGTGTCAGAATGCATTCATGTCAAAATAAAGCTTGTGAACAAAGTATCAAAGAAGGTGAGAAAAGGAATAAAGTAAAACCCATCAATAGCAGTAAAATAGTTTGCACTTTCCCCTAAGCACCTCTAAACACAAATATACAAATCTCAAATCTTATTCCAGACTCCTCTTTCTCAGTCTTCTCCCATAGGATATTAGTCCAAAATCCTTTAGAACAATCCATGTCACTGGCTTTCTGAGTGCATTGCATTTGCATGATGAGGAAAAAACAAATAAAACTCATGGACTGAATAGGAAAAATAAGCAGGGGAAGAAAGAAAAACTAAATCATGTACATGAATACATAAATTATACATCTGATTGACATTCACACTGAGATTCTTTTAAACTATGCTACCATAATTACACTTACGTTAAAGCCCCTTCACACGTCCACAGAGGCCACAGTGTAAACCTCTTACGCTTCTGATATCTGAGAGAACATGATTTGGGGTCTACAATGATGCAAATTAGAGTGGCACTTTTTAAAACAGTGAGATCTGGTTTTATGAAACAAGGAGTTCAGATTAACAACTTGCCTAAAGCAATGAATTTAGCCTCATGGAATTTGAAGCAGAGTAACATGTTGCCAACAGAAATTCTGCTTGGGAGAACCAGCCTTTCAGTGACTTACATTGTTTTCACATTTCTGTATACCAGACAGCTGTACTGGAAAATGACCAGCTCAGGTCACTTTCTTACAAAATCCTATACCTCTAGGTATATCTGCCCTCTGATAAAAATTCCAGCTTTCTGCTTATAACTTCTGGATTCAGAAGTTCGCCTTTATGTTATTGCAATAGTAAGAGTGATACACGTACTTACAAATACAATTTCAGGGCATTGGCAGAGGTCTTAAAGGTAATGTGAACATGACGACTGTGAAGCTGTGAGCTTACAAGCACACCTTGTCGTACATGAAACTGGACGGTACCACCAAAGCAGACAACAATGTTCATTCAGCCAGGTATTCTGAGGGTAAAATACCATCAGATTTGTAATTAGATTTCATTTTTCATGCATTGCAGAGAATCTCAAACCCATATACCAATGTATGCAAGGCTATATACATATGTAACTATACATATATATGTATATAATACGAATAATTGTCCTGGGTTTGGCTAGGATAGAGTTAATTTTCTTTCTAGTAGCTGGTATAGTGCTATGGTCTGGGTTCGGTATGAGAAGAATGTTGATAACACACTGATGTCTTCAGTTGTTGCTAAGTAGTGTTTATACTAAAATTCAGGGATTTTTCAGCTTCTTATGCCCAGCCAACAAGAAGGCTGGAGGGGCACAAGAAGTTGGGAGGGGCCACAGCCAGGACAGCTGACCCAAACTGGCCAATGGGATATTCCATACCATGTGACGTCATGCCCAGCGTATAAACTGGGGGGAGTTGGCCTGGGTGCATGTTTGGGAACTAACTGGACATCAGTCAGAGGAGGGTGAGCAATTGCATTGCACATCACTTGTTTTGTATACTACAATCCTTCTTTTATTATTATTGTCATTTTATTATTGTTATTAATATCATTATTAGTTTCTTCATTTCTGTTCTATTAAACTGTTCTTATCTCAAGCCATGAGTTTTAACTTTTTCCTTCTGATTCTCTCCCCCATAGCACTGGGGGGCAGGGGAGTGAGTGAGCGGTTGTGTAGTGCTTAGTTGTTGGCTGGGGTTAAACCATGACAATAATGAATAATAAATAATAAGGGGAAAGTATATCTGTAAGTATGCATATATGCATGTATATATAAATATGCACACACATATGCATATACATTGTTAAATTTATTATTTGCTGGTATTCCATTGAAAAAATCAATATGTATTTGCATAAACTCCATGTGTAGTATATATTATCTTACTATTTGGTTTCATACTGTTTGATGATGTTAAGTCTCAGACACTAAGGCTCAGCTTCTCAAGGGTGTCCAGGTACTTACCTTCCTTTGATGTTTTTGGCATCTGGGACTGTCCCTTCTGAAAATCTAACCCTTGGTTTCTCAGCTGCCATCATGGTGAAGTACATGCAGACTATTATCACACACTTGCATTTCTTGAACAAAACCGATTCAGATTAATGTCACTTTCAAGAAACTGAAACATCTGAATTATGGAAAAAAATCATGTCAACTGAAAATGACATGTGAATTGAGATTCATAACTGCAGCAAACCTATATTATTCATACCCCGTGCTTTTTTTTAAAAAAAAAAAAAGGTGTCTTCTTCAACCTTCAATTATCTCTACAATAAAATTAGATGCTCCAATTCTTTTCTTTTGTTATGCCATTTTAGGAGTTATTATTTAAATGCAGTGTGCCAAGTTATCTGATTATAATTATTAACTTTGTATTTCAGCCTCTTCTCACATTCAAGTTCATCACAAAGTAAAAAAAAATAAAAATATAAAAGACTGAAATAACTTACTGAGAAAGATTTTAAGTAAGGATTTTTTTCCAAGTCCTGTTTGCAAAGATGTGAACAGGATTCAGGTGTTTAAACACAGGTATGAAGCTTTATTTTAGATAGGGTAGTGCAACCGTGAAGTTGCAGGAATTATCTGCTACCCCTGCCCAAATGCTTTCCATCTGGAACATCTACAACGACACCAAACTCCTACATTAGGCAGTTGGATTGCTTCCAGGGTGTCTGCTTTTTAAAGCCTGTCTAAATATATCTAAGGTTAAAGTTTTAAAATCCAGGTAACAGCTTGCAGTAAAGGTGCCTGTTGCTTATCTGTGACATGGTCTTTGCTTAGATCATTTTTTTTTCATTGTGTAAACTCTGATTCCTGAACCATGTCTTCATTTTCCCCATCAGGAGCTGGCTTAGCAAATAAACATTTAAAAGCTCATAATTTTCATTGGTAACACTAACATTTCTCCCCCCCCCCCGCCCCGGTATTTGATCACTGCACACAATTCAGTTTTCAATGTTCTAGGGCTACACTGAAGCTGACCCTGTGCCAGTAACGGGCAGGCAGAATGCCCAAGGCATTATCCTCTCTACAGTCTGCGTATGTGGCAAAACATTCTGTAGATGCAGTGGCTGAAGTTAGTGCCCACACAGAGTCACTTTATCAAGGGGAACAGAAAAACTTCAGCTGCCTCCCCTGGGTCTTCATGAGCAATCCTCTCTGTGTCCACTGGACCACTGTTGGAGTATAGCTCTCTCCGTACCACTTTATTCACCATATCACTAGCAGACAATCACATTCCATCCTTTGAAATGTCCCTATCTATATGAGAGTTACTCCCTTGTCCCTAGTGTCCTGGTTTCAGCTGGGATAGAGTTAACTGTCTTCCTAGTAGCTGGTCCAGTGTTGTGTTTTGAGTTCAGTATGTGAAGAATGCTGATAACACACTGATGTTTTCAGTTGTTGCTCAGTAGTGTTTAGACTATAGTCAAGGATTTTTCAGCTTCTCATGCCCAGCCAGGGCACCTGACCCAAACTGGCCAACAGTGTATTCCATACCATGGGACGTCCCATCTAGTTTAGGAACTGGGAAGCGGGGGGCAGGGATTCACCGCTCGGGGACTGGCTGGGTGTCGGTCGGCGGGTGGTGAGCAATTGCCCTGAGCATCATTTGTACATTTCAATCCTTTTATTACTACCGCTGTCATTTTATTAGTGTTATCATTATCATTATTAGTTTCTTCTTTTCTGTTCTATTAAACCGTTCTTATCTCAACCCAGGAGTTTTACTTCTTTTCCTGATTTTCTCCCCCATCCCACTGGGTGGGGGGGGAGTGAGTGAGCGGCTGCGTGGTGCTTAGTTGCTGGCTGGGATTAAACCACGACACCTATCTACATGATTCACATGCATTTTCTGTATTTGCTTGTGTTATCCTCAAAGTGTAGTGTAAGGAGCCTAATTCCAGAACTTGAATATTTCTCTATAAATCTGCTCTAAAATGGATGACTTAACATCTTTGATTGCTTGTTGCAATGCAGCTTATGAAGCATAATATCATCTGGAGTTTCACAGTCCTGACACAATGTATACATAATGTACTGTAAATCACCTGTGCAAAGCCCTTGAGATAGAAAAATTGCAAGCAGGCATGGGGAGCAGTATGCTTTT
This sequence comes from Buteo buteo, assembly GCF_964188355.1. Taxonomy (NCBI): domain Eukaryota; kingdom Metazoa; phylum Chordata; class Aves; order Accipitriformes; family Accipitridae; genus Buteo; species Buteo buteo. The sequence continues at coordinate 82,884,517 of NC_134204.1, read as the reverse complement.
CTAACTCCCTCAAGTCTCTCCAGAGGGATATTTCATTATGTCAATTCAGGCAATGTAAACGCTAAGAGCTGAACCATGCAGTTGCTACCTTCAATTATTCACAAATCCACTGCAGAACACAGAGAAATGGCTGACAGCCTTGTAGGAACACTACCATGACAGCTCTGTTCTCCGGGCTCAAATTATCTTATCTGGTGGAGCCATTCAGGTTCCTTAAAACAGATAAATTATGCAGCATTCGGTTTCTACACCCCTCGTTTGTTGCAGCTGTGCTGCCTCCTTCCACATTCTTTGAGAAGGTTGCCTTTAGCCATACCTCCTTCGGTTTTGCTAACTTTTCCACATTACCTAATAAGGAAATAGAGAGGAATAAATGCGGTCACAAGGTTTTAGAACATCAGCTCATTGATGTTTTAGAATCTAGTGAATTTTGACAAAAAAAAATAGCCTATTGTTAATAAGACTACAATACCTTACTAACAAGAAGACTACACAAACTCGGAAAATGGGCACACTATTTTATGCTGCTTTTATTCCTGTAGTGTGGCAGTTTAAAAGGTGCTCTAAGCAGAGACCACCCTTAGCTGTTGTAATAATTTATGTAGCCTCTAACTGGCAAAATACCTTTGTAATCTGCTATTAGAAGTACCATTTATATATCACCTTAAACTTGTTTTTCAAATGACAAAAGGGAGAAATGACAATACTGTAATTCAGCTTAATATTTATTGTAGACAGCTGTAGTTGAAATTCTTAATTAAGCTCACAAGTTTTATTTTTTTCCTATCCACTTACTAGTCTTCCTTTTAGAGTACAATGGAACTTTTTTCTTATGTTCATTCTTTTTGTTTAATAAATGAGGATCTTGCACGTGCATGTGTGTTACAAACTACACATTCCTGGAACAAGTGCTCCTTCCTCAGAGCATTTCTTTAGCCTGATTGCTGAGTGAAGGCATTTGCCTGTAGCATGGTTATGGCAGTTAAGGGAATGGTGGTAAATAAATCCAGAGCTGCTTCAGCATTTGATGTAGCTAGCTAGATGAACTTGCTAACTGAAAAACCCACAAACCTTTTATTTTAGAAAATGCAGTAAAAACAAATGTCAGAGCATCAGTAACTCAAGGTCTTTTTCAGGCCTGTTCCTCTTTATCCTTAGCTTAGCCTTTCCCACTGATCAAAGGGCTTCAGATTGTTTGTTTTTTTGTTTTTTTTTTTTTTTAAATCTGTAATGTATTGGGTTATACAATATTGTCTACAAGTTCGGTAGACTTTACACTCCTCTTACATAATGCCTTTTTCTTCTAGGTCTATTGCATGAGTTGCCCCATCATAGCTGATCTTTCAGGCACCTCTTATTTTAATGCCTTTGACAAATTTGTTTAAAGCTATTTGCTTTTCTTTCAGATGAACAAGGGTGTTGGTCCTAACATTAGTCTACACTGTATCTCAATAGATGTATCTTTAATACATGCTATTTTTTATTTTAACTTTACAGTTACATATTTTGTATGTAAAATTTTTTGTATTGCAGTGTGTATTCATGGTCACAGAATTAATTTTCTGCTAACATTTTCTTTATATTCATGATCCTTCATGATCTGTTATTACTTAGTTATGCACTTACCTTTTCCTTATTTTTTGATTATTATTTTTTTTTAGTATAAAGAATTTATAAGCACGTTTACAGACCGATTTCTCGCCTGTGTGAACAGCTCACCCTTATACCCAACAGTAAGTGTCAGAATATATGGAAAATTCTGAGTCAGGTGACATCTTAAAACAGTGGAGGACTATTTATGCCAGGTAGTTTAGTATGTCAGATCGAAAGAGCCATATCTGCAGGGGATGGCCCTCATGGGTTAGAGACAGATAAATGGCACAGGCATATAGTGAAGACAGCTTATGAGATCAAGCCCTCTATTCATCTTTTATTCTGCAAGTCACTGCATTATGAGGATATTGCAGGGATACAGAGTGTGAAATAATTGTACTATATAGAACATCTGCGTATAAGTCAGCATTTAGGGTAGAGGACTAAAAGTTTAATTTTGGCTGAATTACAGTTTTGTTTAGCAGGGTTTATTACTGAAAGAGGATGAAGACAGAGAAATAGACAAATTGATTTTGCATTGTATTTCTCCCTGAGATATGCTTTTGTACAATATATATGGTCTGCCGTTTAAAAGGTTATAAAAAACTCACGTTGTGTTAATAGAAAATAAGCTAAGTGACTGAGGTATCCCCAGGCCTTTGCAGGTGCTGTTCTTTAATGCAGAGTAGAAAAATAAAGCTTTTTATACTATGCTCATAACACAACACTAGAAAACTTTCTGGAATACTTTCCCCTTCCCTCTACTCTCCTCTGCATTCTACTTCACTCCATGGGTTTTTTCCCCTTATTTTACCTGTGTGTTAAATCCCAGACTCATGCACAATGGGCACTGCCACAGTTTTATTGAGCTCTTCTATTTTCTCACCTGTTGTGTAAACATGTAGGATAGTAGACATCTATCTGACTTCTTACAGATGTTGCTCATCAGACTAAGTGAAATTCTGCCTACAATACTGATATGTGCACAGTGATCTATATTCACTTCTGGTACCCTAAAAATATTCATTCAGAAAGGATATCATAGATATACCTAGCTTTTTCTGGGTTTGATTGTTTGTTTGTTTGTTCTTCCAGTCTGTGCAAAACACAGTGGCTAAAATCTTCTTCAGTCACAATTCTTAGTACATCTCTCCCTGTGTTCATCCCTAGGTATCTCCTGATTTGATGTTTTTTTGATGTTTCAGTTCAAATTGCTGAGGAGTTTTCGTATTTCTGATTAATAAGTGCTAATTAATTTTTTCCTCTATCACTCCAGCTTCCCCCCCACATTTGTTCCTTTTCTTCACGTTTCCCTGTTGTTCCTGAAATTCCATTTATATCCTTAAGCAAAAAAAAAAATAATCCCCTTCCTTTCACCTGTATTCTTGCAAATGCCTTTTTCAGTATACAGAAATGCTATCCCTGGTCAATAAAACCACTGCCTCCCAGCTATAAGATTTATAAAAGCTGATTGAGAGACAAAATCATCCTCTGGGTCATTTACAGCAGTATATTTCTATTTAAACTGCCTGGATTTGGGGATTTGTTTTTTTGGTTTTTTTTTATGATTTTTTTTTCTGTTTTGTTTTTTTGTTTTGTTTTGTTTTGTTTTGTTTTGAAAATTTCTTGGGGCTGCTAAGCCACATTCTCACCTGGGGTAAACTGGCTTATTTTGATTTGGCTCAAGGAACTATGTTGATTTATGCAATATCTGGTCTATCTTCTGTCATTAACGGACTGAATGTTCTTGCAGTAAGAACCTGTGTTTTACTCTAGCTGTGGATTTTATAGATGCCTGAAATTAGCTTGAAGATTGCTTGTGGTCAATGCTTCATTCTAAGTAATTGTGCTGTATACTGTAATTTATCAAGGGTCTGCTACAGTTAACATCTAAAATAGGAAAATCATTGTAAGCCATTGATGATCGTGCTTATCAGAGCTGCATAAATAATACTAGCTTTTCATGTAGAGTGGTGGAATAAATGAGGGATAATTAACATTAGTTACTGAATTAAATAGCTCTATTATATCGATATTACTAAGTATCAAACTAAGCATTTGACAGTTGAACTGATTGAAAATGTGTGTCTTTGTTGAAATAAGTTCCCTTCAATCCTGTCTGACTCTGAAGGAAAAAATATGGTAAATCAAAGTGGTTTCTTTTTTTTTTTTAATTGCTTTTCCCCATTGAACATTTTGGGAAACAAAGGAAACAGTTCTCCAAAGAGATCTGGAACGTAATTCACACTGAGTCTGAAACTATGGTATTTGCTCCCAAATACTACCTAATTGGGGGTTATATTCAACAAGTTCTGATGTAAAAAGAGCACAGAGGATTAGCAAAGGTGAAGAAGAACCACATTTGTAGGAGGATGCTTGCTCTGTTGCATAGTAAGCAGATGCACATCGTTTCATCTGAGGTGAGGTTTTCTGAATACCGTTTTATTAAAAGCTACCAGTGTGTTTTTCTCTGTACAGCTACTAAGGAGCATTTGTTTTCATTTTTTTTATTACATAAAATCCTATACTCACATATCATAGAATAAATTTATCATTTCTTTAAATCTGTACCAAAAAGTGCAGAAGGCCAAAGAACTGAAGTTTCTAGGCACCGACACCATAATAAAGTGTCGTGGTTTAACCCCGGCCAGCAACTAAGCACCACGCAGCTGCTCACTCACTCCCCCCCCACCCAGTGGGATGGGGGAGAAAATCAGGAAAAGAAGTAAAACTCCTGGGTTGAGATAAGAACGGTTTAATAGAACAGAAAAGAAGAAACTAATAATGATAATGATAACACTAATAAAATGACAGCGGTAGTAATAAAAGGATTGAAATGTACAAATGATGCGCAGGGCAATTGCTCACCACCCGCCGACCAACACCCAGCCAGTCCCCCAGCGGCGATTCCCTGCCCCCCGCTTCCCAGTTCCTAAACTAGATGGGACGTCCCATGGTATGGAATACACCGTTGGCCAGTTTGGGTCAGGTGCCCTGGGTGGGCATGAGAAGCTGAAAAATCCTTGACTGTAGTCTAAACACTACTGAGCAACAACTGAAAACATCAGTGTGTTATCAACATTCTTCACATACTGAACACAAAACATAGCACTGGACCAGCTACTAGGAAGACAGTTAACTCTATCCCAACTAAAACCAGGACATAAAGCAAAAAAGAAGAAAATCAAACTTGAAAGGCATTATTGCTTTTTTTGATCTAATAAATGTCTTCTTTCTGGGTTAAAGTATAATTATTTTTACTTGGCATCTTTACCAGTAGACCACAACATTTGTTCAAGGCACTAAAATATTGGTAATTTTTGCTTTATGGGTCCTTTTTGGATAGATCACTTGCACAGAAAGAGAAAATGCTGTTTAAGATAGGCAATTTTTCCTACTAGTCTTCTGTTAGACCAGTAACAAATTTCTGCTCTGTCTGGAAACACTGCTCTGTAAACTGAAGGTTGTTGCGTTTACTCATTTTAGAGAAACAATATTTTTGCATTATTTCATAGAAAAGAAGTCTCAAATTGCTCCCTGGTTGACAGTATTGCATTGGCATTGACACCGAACCATATTGCAGGGTATATTGCGTTAAAGGCATCTGACTTCCCCGTTACCAGCAAGGAGACATCTGGTTCATAACTTCTAGCATAGCATGTCTCTTGATGTAGCATCAGCATCCTTAGTCAAGCACGACAAAAGCTCACACTTGGAGATCAAAAGCCCATTTGCAGTATCATTAATTTCTAATTGTGTATTAAAACCCAAATGAATTGAATTTACAAAAGGATGCATACATTCAAATCAACACCCGTCTAAAAAGAAATGTCCAATTTGGAGCAATTAAGATATTATTCACAGGGGTGTTCCTACCCCAGTCATTGAGGTAATGTCTGGTGCAGCCTGGATACCAAGAAACCAGGCTCTACATCAGCAACTTATACCGTGTGAAATGAAGATTAAAACAAGCCATTGTTCTCCATCACAGCGTTTGATATGGCTTCCTGTGCAATGGCCCTGAGAAAGCTCAGCATGCGTTGATGGTCTAAACAATCTCTGTCCAACGCCCTGATACTGTTCCTGTGGAAATGTTCTTGAAGCATTTCCACAGACACTCTGAGATAAAGTGACTCTGAAAATATAAGATTTCTAATGTATTACCCAGTGGGTTCAACTTTAATTTCCTGAATAGATATCGCTCATATGGAGATGTAAAGCTACAGTGAGCTGCTGTTGCGGTTTTTTTCTAATTGCTTTATGAGTGATGCTTACCCCATCAAGGAGCCACACTGTTTAGATGACCAGCTGAGATACAAGGAAAGGAAGGAAGAAAGCACATCTGGATCTTTCAGTGTGAGGCACCATGTATTTGCGCGAACCCCTTTCCACTGCTAATAATGATGCACTAAAATCCAACATGAAGAAAACTCACCATGAACCTCAACATGATACACCTCATGAGCATAAAAGACAAAGTCTATCAAGTTAACTGCATACTGTAAATTATTGATGTAGCTGTACTTATCGCATACAATTAAACAGCTCTTACTTTATCCTATAAAGGACTGTTACAGGTTTGCCATGATGGCTAGTTAATTTACAGCCCACTTTGCAGTTTTATGTTGTGTTTAAAAGTAACACTCGCCTAAGCAAACAGTGCACAGCAAACAAGAGTTTCAGAAACAGGCACTGAGAAAACACAACACATGTTTGTTTTCTGTTGCTCTGGGGTCTAATTTTTTTCCAGGTATAAACGCTGTTTAAAGTCAGCAACTATTATCATAGGCACAGCCAAGGAGAGGAAAAAAAAAAAAAAGAAGGAGAAGAAAAAGCTGTTTGCCTTCAGTCCAGTTTGTCACTTCAAAAGCCAGAAAATGTGAAATGTTTCTAGATTTTCAGGAGGACTGAAATATTGCCCCTATACTTTGCTTGCTGAATAGGCTGGGCACAATCTGACCTGTTAATTTCTGTCAAGTCAGTTAGCATCCCTCTGACACTTTCCCAAATTTGTAGATTTGGAAGAACAGTCTTTACATCTCTATGGTCTATAATCTTTACATTTACACGCTTATTAGTGAGCATGAATTGTTTGCAAAGCTTTGATGGAAGATCAAAGAGTAGTCCAGTAAGTATTCACTGTCGAGAAGGAAAAGACATAAAAAAATCCAGGAAGCATTTTCCTAACCCTGAAGTGGTGAAATTTCAGGGTAAAAGGACACTTTTTAAGTTACATAAGTTGATGTATATCATTCTATGTATTTGCCATGTGTCTGTCATACTGAAATCACCAAAAATATATTTTGGAAGTATTAATGAACAGTCCTGCTGTGATCTGAATAGGCTGCCCCTCAGAACAGGAATGGGTACATTCTTTTTTAGGATACATTCAGAGTTTACGAGGGATGAGAAAGTAGCCATTTAAAAAAATTATAGTTCTATGTCATTGCCTTAGTGCTTTTACACAGTAGACAAAGTAAATTGAACTTTCATTCAGCAGTCCTACCAGCAAAATGACTCCTCATATTTTACTATAGTTACCAGTGGAAGTATTGGCTAACCTATTCTTTATTAAAATGTTCATTTTCCTTGTACTGCAGTGCCCCTGGCCTTGGCATATTTCTTGCTAGCTGCTGCTGGAAAATTCTCTGTGCTTGGCAGAAGTCAAGAATTTATGATGTGCCTCTGAGCAGCACTGAGGCAAACAGCAAAAGCTGTTATCCTTAGTGCACTTTTGCAAGGCTATCTGTTAAAATGTGCATCTGATCTGAAATTCTTGTTTGTGTTTCAATATTATTTTGACTCTGCCTTGCCAAAAAAAAAACCCAAAAAAAACCAGCAGCAACAAAAGTCCTCTGCCCAGCATGGTATTCAGGAGCTGAATAATCCCATAAAGCACAGATCGAATGTTTCTTATCTGGAAGGCATTTTAAAATAAGTAGAAAAACAAGGATGAATTACCCTTGGCCTTTTTAAGCCATGCTGTGATGTGTAGCATAAACCTGGACTTCCATTATTATGCTGACTTTGGATAAGATCAGGACCTATGTCTCAGAAGCTATGACAACCTTGGTTCTGGAAAAAATGTCTACAACTAAAGTCATTGTTGCAGGCACACAGTGAAGGTAAATTCCCATGGGATGTCTGCTAAATAGTTCTGCATATGAGTCCGCAAGGGTGGCTTCCTTGGGAACAGTATTTCTGTAAATGCATTTTTCAATGACAGAGTTTGCATCCTGGAAATAATTCAACATTTCCTGCTTACTCGCTTTATCATACTGGCTGTTTATGTGGGGTGGTGGGAGGGGAGATTTTAAAGGTTAAGTTTCCTGTAACTTTATAAAAAATGAAGTGGTCTCTGTGACAGATAGAGAAAAAGACTGGAGGATCCAACTCCATACCTTCATTTATTACAGCTAAAGAAGATGTACTTCTGTCCACAGGAAAATTCTCCACCACACCATCTGAAGTGTTTTTCTCCCAAAGAGTTTTGAGATGTTATCAAACTACCATGGCTTTAACAAATTACCGCAAGGTTTATGAAACATGTTTACTGTTTCTGTGCCTGATTCTTCTGGTACAGATGGTTGTAAATGAAGTTTAACCCACAAGCAGTCACTAGTCTCAAATGACAGGAAGAGCTACGTCCCAGTCTTAGTGTATTTTTAAGGCAGTCCAGGTTTAGCTGGTTAAAGTGTAAAGCTTTTTCTTAAGAGGGATATTTTCAATTCTTGGGGGGGGGGGGGGGCGTGGGGGGGAAAGAAAAAAAAAAGATATCACCAAAACAGTTTATTTCAAATCTGGACCTGAGTTCCCTGCAATGAGTTGAAATCCTCCTGTTTATTTTAGTGGGGTTTGGCTCAGACTGTTAAATTGGGTTGGTTTTTTTTTTCACTGAGAATCAAATCCAAAGTTTTTATGGAGACTTGAAATGCTAAATAATTTGTTCCAGCACTTAATGCAGTTCACTGACTGCCTAAATTACTTTCTAATGCTTCGGTATATCTCTGAGAATAGGCTGGCTGATTTATCAGTAAATGCACCTATGTTGACAGCTGTTGTCCTTTATGCACTACTATTTTTTATAATGGTTTTCCTCCTTCTAGATGATTATATGTCACAGTACCCCAGCTTTTGGTAGTATATGTCCTGATATAGAGTAAGCTATCTTTTGGGGAAAATATATAATTTTCCAGTGACTAATCCTGACCTGCAAAACTAGCTTCAGTGACCATGCCTGTCTTGGTGATCAGGACATGAAAATAACCTCAATAAATATGGGCAGTATATATTTTTTCCAAATAAATGGAAACTTAAAGGCACAATAACAAGTTCTTAAAAGCATATACTAAGCAAAATACAGGCTGTCTTTTGAAATTCCTATTAGGCAAATTCTTGGAGGGATCTACTACAAGAGCAGCATGCTGATTTTTGAGTCACCTGGTTTTGTTTACTTGTTTTTTTTAAAAATTTCTTTTCAGCACCTTTTATGATTCTCCCCCTTCCTTTTTTCTATCTCACTTTTGTAATCATTCAGTTAGCAGTTAGAGTTTGATTTCTAATGAGATCATATGCCATGATTTATAGCTTGTTTTCTTCTTAAGTCAAAATCTCTCACATTGACTCATGCTGAGTATTATTTGATTGCTCTAACAGCTGTATTGAATTCAGCTGAACTACTGAAGGAGTATGTTTATTTTTAAAGAAAGAGTCAAGACTAGCAGAACCCATCCCTTTAATAATATCCCTACCTTTTGTGAAACATTACAAAATCTAGATGCAAGAAAGGAAACCGGAACCCCATTTAGGCATTTTCTTTATAAATCCTTGATACCTGAGTTAACTCCTGTATTTTCCAAGCATTAAATATTGTGTGAGTGGGTGCTCACATTAAAAAATTGGCCAGCAGATTTTTCCTGCCTATGGTACAGCTTATGTCTTCTTGCCTTGTCCCAATCTCTCAAGCATCTCCATCTCATACAAGGTTGTGTTTCTTCCCCTGCTTCACAGCAGGAATCTGGAAGTTAGAATTTCTTTTGTACCTGTACTTAACTGTTGTCACTGAAGAAACAATGTCACACTTATCTGTGTTTTAACTGGAGCAGACATTAAGATGAATGTGGTTATTTTGGTTTACTGTTTTGACTTTCTTTTTCAACCATTGCCATCTGATGTCAGCATAATATATGGAATATATGGTTGGTTTTGTTTGTCCTCTCTGTTAAAATGTTGAATTTACAAATCTATGTAACTGGCATAGGAGAAGGAATAAACAACAAGTATGAGTGGGAAGAGGGTCACTTTTATTATTTATTTTTTAAGCTACTGTGAAAAATAGTTTTCAGTATTTCTTAAAAAGCTAAGTGCCCCAATGTCCTAGTGTACCATAATAACTGTTGAAAACCAAGTAGCTAAGGTTTTGAGGGTATTTTTGCAAATGAAGTGCATCCTTTAATGTTTTTTGAGTTCAAAACTGAAAGAAAAACCTAATATACTGATCCAAAAGCCTCTTTCAAGGGAAATAAATGGAGAGCAAACATGTCATGCATACCTGCTGCCAACAGCCTTAAACAAATAATAGATAATCAAACCTGGTGCCAACTACAGAAAAGAAAAAATTAAAGGGTATTCTTTAAAAACAACTCAGAGGGATTTAAAAGAATAAAAGTCACTGATGTTTTGGACTTTAAGTCCTAAATTGCATGGAGGCTCTATGTCCATTGCAATGACTTCCTTTTTGTGCACTGAAGACTGTATGAACAGTCCTATTAGTCTGGATCAAAGACAGGTGTACTACAGCATCAATATCCTGTTTCCTCTCATGTTCTCTGTTGGATATTTGGAGAATAAATAAGTAAAATTTTCCAGTTTATAACTAAATTCCACATGTAGGCCCCATTACTTGCAACATTTAGCCACCTGCCGTACCTGCAGAGATCATTTCAGAGGTGAATTGTTAATTAGATCCCAAAAGACTGTCAGTGTTTTTTCAAAACTTTCTTAAGTTAGTACAGTAAGCTAAATACTGCTGCTGGCTGCAGTGGGGGTGGGATAGGGTAAGGTTAGGTTTACACTACAGAGTAAATGCTGTTGGATGTTGGCAGCAATTGAGGCTGGATGAGCAGATGGGATTTACCGTGCTGCCTGCCAAGGATGAACATCCGTCCCTCTCCTGCACCCAAGGCAGAGGGACATCATTTTGTCCCATATTCCTTGCGGCTCACCCTTTGGGGTCCATTTACCTTTGACAAGCAGTGTGTCAGTCCTTTGTGCCGACAAAATCTTTCATACTTGGCATGGTATTCTTTTCAAACATAGGCTTATTAATTGGTTTATTTGTCTATTTAGGAAATCAACCACATGATCAAACTGAGTTTATCTTGTTTCTCTCTGGCAACTTTATTTCTCATCACCTCACCTGCGGTGCAGGATAGGCTGCAGATTACAGTTTATATCCTGTGCACTGTTTCAGTACAGTAAAAGTGAGTATCAGAACACACTTCTCTTTTCTATGTAAGAGTGCAGGCCATGGAGTTTTAATCCTTTCCCCCCACTATCCCATCTCCCCATTCTACAACTTTCTAATGTAAAATATATTCGTAAAATTGCACCTCAAAGCATTTTTATCTTCCAATTCAATAGCTGTTTAAAAAGATATAAGTAAGTTGGAAGTCTGGGAAGAAACAAAAATATTTGGCAATATATTAAAAAAGGTTTAAGGCTTAATTTGTGATTTACCCTTTCTTATTTAGTCTTTCACTAATTTCAATTGGTCTTTCTTTAGACTGGGAAGCACTCTAAGCTATGAAATAAAACTGGAATAGAAAGTAAGGTTTTAGCTTCACAAACTTTAAATAAAGAAGCATTGAATTATACTGAAGAAGTAATATTATGTATAAACCCCTCATTTTTATAATAGAGAAGCTGATGTTTATATTTAACTAGTATCCCCAAATGGTAGCATTGACTAACCATTATGTGAAATAGGAAATGTTTATAAGATTCGTTACCAAGGGTTGAAACTAATTTATGAGAACAGGTTTTCATGTTTGTGTTTTTGGAAAGCAACCATTCTTATAAAATTGAGCAGTAGTGTAACATTTTATATCATTTTGATTTTAATTAAATTTCAGCATGTATTGCTTTATTTGCTTGCATTTTTTGCCACAGGCTGATTTGAGGCAGTTCTTGAATATTTTTTTTTTCCCTGGTGTGATTTTGTTATTAAAAAAGTATAATACTATGTATTGGAAAAAATGTTTGTAAATGAAAAACTGGCTTTCAGTAATGGCTTCCTCCAGTGAATATTGCAGTATCAAATACTGAAACAGATATTCACTTATATAATAACTGTTTCATATGTGTTTTTGAGACAAGAGAATTTGTCACAGTAAGATCTTTGGTTGTCTAAACACGTTATACACACATTTTTTTTAGTATCCTATAGAGAAAAAAAAACAAACAACATTCTACCACAGGGAGAAAAAGAAGGCTCAGTTATATGTATGATAAAATGAATCTCTGTGTTTAATTCACATAACTTGGAATGTATGCAAGTTACATACTGATTATTTAACAACAAAATACTCTAGTGGAAGGCTGAAGCTGCCACTTACCTCTATGTAAGACCAAAAAATCATTAGCTTATAGTGCAATTCTTTCTCCAAAACCAGATTACGCAAATATCTTTGTTTAAGTACACAGCCTGCTGGGTAACAAAATGTTGTTAGAATCAATGCAGATTTCAGTCTGCAAAACAATTTGGGGTAGCACCAGCTGTTTTAATGGTCAGATCTTTTTAACTTTTCAAATATAATGCAGCAATTTGTCTTTACAAAATCAATAGCTTCTCCAATTACAGCTAACATGGTTCTCAAGACAGGTTATGCCATGCAATTACACTCCAAGGCCCTATTTCTTTCTCTTGTGCCAGCTCTTCTTGAGGTTGAATAGCTGGAAGGAACAACTAATTTCTTACTTTCTCAAGAAATATTTATTTTTTCTGATATACTAATTATTACCAGTAGAAAGTCAGTTTTGTACGGAAATTTTGCCTTTGATGTGAATTGTTAGGGAAGAAGCAGAGGCCCCTACTTTTTTGACACATTTATTTAATGGGAAAAAAATTGTCAGGTTAGTCTCCTTGATCGCCTTGAAAGAATATGCACAAAATCCCTGTTGGGTTTTGTAGCCATGCTCAACAGAGGTGGGAGTGAGAACCCCCTGTTGATAAATCCCACAGAGTATCTGTCAAATGAATCTACATTTTTGTCTGTAGTGATCTAGCACAAACCTCCCGTCCTGGTTCTTGCTCATGTTACAAGACAGTTCCTCCAGGACTCATTTGTTCTTGGGGCTAGCAGAAACACTTTGGTCTTACATCGCTGAGCTTTGAGCCACTGAGTATTTCATCATGGAAAGAGTTGGTCAGTGTGATATACAGTGAGAGAAAATGAAAAAGTGTCTTAGCAGAAGTCATTCACCCATATATCTCTTCCAAGCTCCAACAGAGCCAGGTAGCCCATCTCATCCATAGATTATAAGGGTCACCAAGCCAGGGAAGATACAATACCATCTCCCTGAAGTGTGTATTCTAATTAAACCTCTGAGAAACATTATAGCTTGAATGCACCCCTGCCACCCAGCAACACTGGACAGAACAAATTCCATGATAACATTTCGAAAAACAAGAGAAGTGCCATCTTCCATTCATTTTGAGGGAAATTCTATTTTCAGCAAATATGAGGGAAATATGAGGATTAAATGGCTGAGGTAAATAGAGTTAACAAAAATATAATTAACCATAAATGAAACCCATTCATATGAAGCTTATTGGAAATTTTGTGTTATTTAATCAAGTGAGTGGAGCTTGATCTTTTCCCTTTCCTTTCCTTTCCTTTCCTTTCCTTTCCTTTCCTTTCCTTTCCTTTCCTTTCCTTTCCTTTCCTTTCCTTTCCTTTCCTTTCCTTTCCTTTCCTTTCCTTTCCTTTCCTTTCCTTTCCTTTCCTTTCCTTTCCTTTCCTTTCCTTTCCTTTCCTTTCCTTTCCTTTTTTTCAATATTAGTTGATCTCAAGCCATAATCTGGTAGAGGTGGAATTCCTGCTGTGGTTGGTCAACCTCACAGCAACAAAAAAGGTCAAGGAAGTCTTGCTCCTAGCATATCTTCTTTTTATATTTAAAGAAATCATAAACATAATCCTCTTGAAACATCATGCTCATCTGAAGGAAAAACACAACCCTTGGAGCAATGTGCTTTAGAATTTCAAACCAGACAACTTCTACTAAAACACAGTAGGGCTTCTGGGAGGCTAAAAAGAGAGAACATGAAGTCGACTTTATTATTTTGTTCTAAAAGTCAGAAGAAAAGCATTCAGAAGAGAGTCTAGAAGGGAAAAGAAGCCCACAATATTTTATCAGAAATTTCCATCTGATTTGGGAATATAACTTTTGACTTATGTTTTTGCTTTCTTTTTTAACTGAGGTCTCTTAAATTTCTCAAGTTTCCAAATGAAACATATACGTTTGTCCTGGTTTCGTTTGGGATAGAGTTAATTGTCTTTCTAGTAGCTGGTACAGTACTATGTTTTGAGTTCAATATGAGAAGAATGTTGATAACACTGATGTTTTCAGCTGTTGCTCAGTAGTGTTTAGTCTAAAGTCAGGGATTTTTCAGCTTCTCATGCCCAGCCAGTGAGAAGGCTGGAGGGGCACAAGAAGTTGGGAGGGGCCACAGCCAGGACAGCTGACCCCAACTGGCCAAAGGGGTATTCCAGACCATGTGACATCATGTCTAGTATATAAACTAGGGGGAGTGGGGGTGAGGGGATCACCGCTCAGGGACTAAATGTGTGTCAATTGGCAGGTGGTGAGCAATTGCATTGTGCATCACTTGTATATTCCAATCCTTTTATTATTACTATTGTCATTTTATTAGTGTTGTCATTATCATTATTAGTTTCTTCTTTTCTGTTCTATTAAACTGTTCTTATCTCAACCCACGACTTTTACTTGTCATGATTTTCCTCCCCATCTCACTGGGTGTGGGGTGGAGTAAGTGAGCGGCTGTGCGGTGCTTAGTTGCTGGCTGGGGTTAAACCACAACAACATTCTCATCTTTAACTCTTGTATAGCCTTTTCTTCTAGTTTTGAAAGGTGTGATGACCTTCCTTTTTTGCCTTAACTGAGCAAGTCTAGCTTTCAGTCATCTACTGGTAGAGTTGTTTTTAACTGTAACTGTCTTGGGAATTTGCATGGAAAATCCTACCTTTCAGAAACTTAAGAATTAATAACAGAGAGAAGTCTCCAGATGCCCAGTAAACTAATCCTATGTTTAGTTAGACTGGCATGAGGTATACCTGTGCTACAGATGTGTGAAGGATGTGCCTTCTGGAAGGCTATGATCAACTGCAATGCATAGACTAGTTGTGTGTAAGACATAATACCCGTTTCTTTTCCCAGGAGAATATACCTCTCTGTAGGCATGAATTTATTTAGAAAATTTTGCCTTTATTGTCCATGAGTGTCAACAGTGACCAAGTATTCCCCACAGACAACATATTTTGTAAGATTAATTTTCATTTAATCTTCTTTTTGCTGAATATATGCCATGATTTTGCCATGCTTCATTTCTTCTTAGAGCCAGCAAGCCCTTACCACAACAAAAAGGCCATGGTTAGGCTATTTTAATCATGTCATAAGTGATAACGAACAATTTAATTTCAAACATCATTTTAATTATTATTTATTTTAGCTTATTTGGCAACATAACTATTGTTTGCATTACTAGTATATAAAAAGTAAAATGACACAAAAAATCCTTTACAAATAGCTATTTGATTCAGTAGAAAATGACTGCATCATTCATTCACTGTGAACATATAAAAATTGTCGCCTGTTAGCTATTTAGTTTTTGCAATTTTTAGAAAGTTTTGAGCCATTTGTCTAATATTATACTCCCTTCCCTGATTAATTATTTCCAGTTAGATAGTCTAGAGACTCAAATTTAAATTGATCAGTGTGATTATTGCTTGACTCCAGAGATTAAATTAAAATTTAGCTGAGATGAAGTTCACCTCTCTGTATTTGAACCTAGTTTCCAATGAAGCACTGAAAATAGCTGTTATTGTTCCACTAGTCTGAAATGCTGGATGGGTGCTTAGCAAGTTCTGTTAGAAAGTTCGCAGTTCTTTCTCCTTACCTCTCTCCATAGTGCTATACAGTTCATTTTGTTGCAGTTTATTGGCAGACATGGTAGATTTGACCAAGAAAATCAATACCTAGTGCTGGATCCAGGTATATTCACTGGGCAATTTGGAGACTTACAGAAGTTTTATGTAAAGAATTTACAGAAGACATGCAGTACCTTGATAACTAGAAACGAATCCTATACCTTAGACTTATCCCAACTCTAGACAGGAGGAACTGGATGTACACACTAATAATACCTACTAAACCATTTCGGATCAGAGAAGTGCACATATTTTTTTACCGTATATCTAAATTTTCTTCCTCTGTCTGTCTCTAGGCTTGACATAACAATTTCTATTTGTTCTTCAGGGGAAAATGCAACTTAAATTGCTGTTTCTTCTGTATTCCAGAGTCCTTAGGTCAATGCTGATGACTTATTCAAAAGAGTCTTTTACCATTAGAACTTACGAACTGCCACAACGATTTTTTAATCCTTTGCACAAAAGGAAGCAAGGGGTCAAAACACAAAATATTTAACACCTTTTTTTTGTAGATGGAAAGAATTATTTTTTTTTTCCCTCTAGGATAAAAACATTTTAATGAGATAATTATCATTGACATTTGTATTTCATTTCCATAATTATTATAAAATATGCACAAGCATGTAGTGGAATTAACCTTGAGATTGCTATGATTTGCTAAAAATCCTTAAAACTCTTCAAACTGAAAACCTCTGTGTGTGAGAAGATATTTTTGAAGAAAATAACAACACAGAGCAAAAAGTGGGGCAAGCACAGTGAACTCAGCTCCTCTAGCCGTAGCAGCTAACCATAAACCAAAGGTACCAACCTCCCTGCTAGCAAAATCCCTACAGGGCACCACAGCATGAATATGGAGGTGACCTCTGATCACAGCCAGGTTAACATATAGCTGATTCCCAGATACCTTGGGACATTTCAACTGCCCACACCCCTGAGGGCAAGATGAGAGTGTGTGATCAGCCAGTGCTGGAGGAGGTGGATGGGGTTTCCCATACGATGTTCAGGTAATGCAAGGGTCACCAAGGGAAATTGGTTGAGATTCATCTTTAGGGTCCAACCTTAGCGAAAAATGGATGGAGGAGGGGAAAGTCACAAATCCCTGATTTCAGTTATGCTATTAATCTAAACTGTATTATACAGCAGGGGTTTTTTTTCTGTGTTCTTCATTACACAATTAGCAAAATTATGGCCATCTTTACCCCATCCCGCATAATTTTTTTCTCAGTGGGGCTGACTGAGTAGAAGACTATTTCAGTGAAAATAACCTCAGCATCTCTGGATTTTTAATTGTCCCTCTGTTTCTTTGTTCCCTCATAAACAAAAGCAGGTACTGAGACTGGATATCAGCATTTATAATTTCCCTGGTAAATGGTTCTTTCTGCCCACACACGTGGCTTTGTCACACCATTTTTCTCTTGTCTAATAATACAAGTTCATATTCATATTACTAGTTATTTTTTTTAAGTGTCTGCAAAAGACAGTAGGCTCCTCAGTGCTATTTGAATGCATCTCCAAACTTTTCAGCCAGGCTGCAGACTTGTGCTCTGCTTTGGCTGCAGCTGCTCCTCACTGTCTGTCTATCTGCACCTTCAGATATTCTTCTGAGTCTTTTGTTTGTTTGTGTTCCTCACTAACAATTCAACTAAAAGTAGCTGTGTCAGTTTTTAAGCTCTTTGCACTAAGCAGATGCACTTTAGGCAGAAAGACCTTACAGAATTACCACAGTGAGCAGCCTGGGTGGGTTAACTTCCTCCAGCAGTCAGTGAAAAGCACTTGGGTTGGCAATTTCAAAATTTGAGTGACATTGCTGATCACATCAAATGCAGTTGGCATGTAAAAAAATCTGTAAACCAGATTTTAAACACAGGCAATGCACAAAGATTTTATGAGCAGGCTTTGTGAGAATGAATTTCCAAAACCTCTTAAGAATAACCTCTAGATGTTAAGCAGTGTCTCATTTTGTGGCATTTATATAGCAAAAGTAGCCCATCTTTCCTTAAAATTGGCACCTGTCAAATGTCAAGTTCCTAATTCAGTATTTGGGAATGCAAGGAAAATTAAAGCTGACAAAACTACTCAGCTTATGATAACCTTTTTTCCAGTAAGGTCTGAATCTTCATTGAATTAGACTTTGCAAATATTTGCAAATATTCTGTCTGAGGGAAGAAAAAAAAAAAAAAAGAGCTTCATGGAATATTGTTAAGCAGTTGAAAACAAAACTTTATAATGAAAGATGGTAACTGTCCTTAACTGTGGATACTCTGTCATATCAAAGTATTTTGCTTTTTTACAGTCTTTTTTACAAAATGCATAACCGCAGCACATCAATCTATAAGCAGTTTCAGGTTTATAGTCAAATGTTTTATTGCTGTAATTTTAAAATGCATTTTTAACATTTATAGTTGAAATATAGGACCCTTTATTTTCTGGATACTGCAGATTTTTTTAATAAGTAGTTAATTATTGGTTCTGACCTGAGTTAAGGGGGGAGGGCAAAGTTTCCCACTATTTTTATTGTAAATCTATTCAGACATTCTGACAGCATATATTACACATACTGCAGCTTTTCTACTGAAGAGAAAAAATATTTCCAAAATAATAAACTGCTGCACTGCAAAACAATGACACATTAGAAAACAAAGGTTCTGACCTGCTGAAATGTTATGGCTTTGAGACAGCTGGAATAAACAATGGCATTTTCTGTGTACATCTGGGACAACAGGGGCCATATATGACAATACAAATAATCATCAGAAGATTTCTTTACAGTTCTACAGTGTTGATTTAAAACTGGAGGTCTGCAGACAGGGTGTTCACAGGAAGGGCCTCAGACTTGGAAGATCTTGTTCTCATTTCAGCCTGATTGTTTGACTAATGATTGCTAAAACTGTCTTCTATCCTTTTGTGTGCAAGTTTTCAGAATTACAAAAAGGGAGCAAGGCTTGGGGCTTTCCTGTTTTTTTCTGATGTGTTCATAATTTTACAGTTTTGTTCTTGGGAGTCAAATTTGACTACAGATTTGTATGTTTGCTGAATTCTAGTTTTAAAATATCTACTTTTCACACAGATAAATGGGGGAATTTTTTTTGAGCTGGAGTTGTATCACTTATCAGATTCCTTAAGGTCCAAATTTTGATTTTTCCCTTGGATAGAAAGCCTGAAGTGGTGAGCTCTGTACAGGAGTTGTAAGCTTTATTCTGTGGGCAAATCTATTCTAAATCAATTCTAAAATTGTATGTAAAGCAGCCAGACAGCTGTAAGTTAATGCTGCTATTCAATGGGAAGTGACTAGTTTCTGAAAATCATATATATCCCTTTTTCATAGGAGTTTACTGGAAAAATACAGTGGAAAAAAGAACACTTAGCATAAATCAATTTCTTTAAAAGGATTAACTAAGTGATGTCATTTTTGGCACCTGTCTATTGGCCAGAGACTGATTTTTTTCCACCTCCAAGGAAAACCTTTTTCATAATATTAAGCAATTAAACTAAATCTATGATGTATTTCTGTTGTGTCCAGATGGACTTGATACAGGAATCTTCACTGCCTAGGGATATCAAGAAGCCAGGGTGATATGCAGAAGATGCAAAACAAAGCAAATAAAAAACTTCAACCCTCTGTGCTCCCTAGACTCAAACTGAATGGGCCCTCTTCTACAATTAAATAGAACTTTTTGTTATTCTCCAATACAGAATTTGCAGAGGTTGTGAAGCCTTGCCAACAAGCTGGCCTCTGAATCTTAACCTGCTTCCTCATGGCAACCTATTTGTTTAAGCTTGTCATAGGGTCCAGAATTTATCCCTGGGCAAATCATTCAACTAACTGCTGGCTACCTGTCATACTCTATTTTCCACTCTGAAGACAACACTATAGTAATGTGAAAAAAAATAAATGCTTGAGTAAATACAGACTTTATTTTGAAAAGAATTCTTGAAAGAGATCTTATTTTCTTCTGCTGACTTCTACTTACTAATCTGAAATAAAAAGTTAAAAATACTTAAAGTAATTTTGAAGTGAAAAAGAGAGACTCAGTCCAGCAGAAGCCAAAAGTAAAAGTTTAATTTTAAAGGATGATGGGGGAAAAAAATGTTTTAAGCAAATTCCATTTTTACATGGATGAAACTGCCCTCAAAAAAACCTTAGCTAGCTTTAATGTGAGTATGTATGCTGCTTCGCTTTCCAAACCTCACAAATCACTTTGCAGAAGGATTGAAATACTATGAAGGCTCTTCTTTATGGTCAAGTTATACCTGTTCTTTCCATGGCTAAATAAATTTGTATGGCTGAATATTCCACTTACTGCTTGTGTTAGAGAAGGAAAGGGTGACAGCATCTGGGTAAGGAGTTAAAAACTGTAAAGAAACGAGCTCAGTTTTGCTACAGAAAAAAGGCACAAACTATGGGCCAAACCTCCATTAGATGATGGGTGCTGTTTATGTATGTACTATTTACAAAATTTCCTGTCCTTTTTTGGTCCATTGGGAGGTGGTTTTATAATTGCTGAATGTTCATGAATGAAAATCATTTTTTCATCTCCTTCTTAAACTCCTAATAAGCAGTTGCTTCATCTGCCATGTGTTTTATGAACATTGAAGAGATTTGCTCCCAAATGTTACACTTCATTGAAGTAAGGAACATATACAGGTCCTTTACTCCGGGTTCATGTAATTTTAATTTTTTTTTTCTTTAATTACTTTGGAAACTCAACAATTCCGTATGAATACTTCAAAATGAAAAAATGCTTTTATGTTTTTTATCACTAAGACTTAGACAACTTGAAAGATCAAATGAGTCATAATCTTGAATTCAGTAAAGGCTTTTCTTTTCTTTCTTCTTTTACCATAACAAGTAATGGAAATTTGTGTCTGTTTAGCTAATGAAAAATATATTTGAAGAGAGTAAATATTCATTGAAGTAATATGATTAAATGCATATAATAATTTAAAACAAGTCATGCCAATTGAGGCTTAACATTACAAGGCACTGATTCCCAGCTTACTAAATATCTTTCTTTAAAGTTAATTCTTGTCTATGGTTTCAGTATAAACCTCCAATACTTTTGATCGGTGTAACTTTTGTAGCCATGTAGACAACGCTTCTTATGCAAAACTTTTTATTATAGGCATTCTTATGTTACATATTCAATGTTATTTCACTATTACATTTCCTGTTTTGTGTTATTTTAATTTAAAAAAATGCTTTTGTTATTTGCTTGACATTGCACCCAGATGTTATTTCATGGGGTGTTTCAAAGTCCACTTTTGTGTTTGCTTTCCACTTAACTACTGAGTCAAAGTAATCTCCCAGTAGCTCAGTTCAGCTGAAGGGGTCTGTACCATTAGGTACGAGGGACTTTGTTAAAGAAAGATGCGTCCATTACACTTCTGCACAGTTTCCAAGCTGTAGATGGGTTGACCATTTCTTGTTGGCAGAGGCACATGGGTCATTCTCAGTGTGGGCTGGATTTCCTTAAAGCCCTTTGATGGATCAGCCCTGCATTGCCAGCATGAAGGCTTCCATGCTAGGCATATTGTGCCAGTGCATTTTTTTATGTAAGCTGTAAAATAATGGCATCTCCCCTTATTGAAAGGTGCTTCTATTTTATTTGTATGAATTGAGAAGAGTGAAATGGCAGTTGAGAGGTCTCAGCCTCAAAGTTCAAGCAAGTATATGCTGTGAACAGCCTACTTCTAGTGTTTGAGACCTAAGGAAGAGCTTACATTCCTGAGAAATTTCTCTGCCTCCTCCTAGTTTTATCAGTTGATCTAAAAAAAGATAATACCTTGTCTTGTTCTACTGCTTTAGACCTTTGTGGATACACTGATACAGCTGGTTATACACAGCACTCTGAAGTGGCAATCAAAACCAACATTTCAAGACCCTTTTTCAGTTTCCTACCACTTGATGAAATAATCAGCTGCAGTTACCTCTACTATACACAATGTTGTAAATGAAGTAGGGACTCTAAAACACCAGGTAAAACAGAGCTTCCCATGAAGACAAAATACTTAAAAAATAGCTATTTATTACATAAAGGTGTAGACATATTTCAAATAAACTCAGCTTATCAGCAGTCATATGTGTACAAGAGCCTGCTGGAGATAAAACAGTAGAATATCTACAGCAAAGTCAGGCAAAGGAAGGACAAAATAGACTTGTTCCTACCCTTCTCGCTTGTGCCTAGTGTGTAGTCACATAGCATAATAACATAATGACAATAACTTCCAAGTGAAAACAGAGTCCTATTAAGACTTTGTAACAGCCTGTAACTTGAATTAGCTCTGAAACAGTACAGATACTGTAGGCTATCATGTGAAACTTATGATGCCCGAGTATTTTTCATTGCTCATTAATTTCCTTTCAGTGTCCACTAAATATTCTGCAAATTTTGTATGTTGTTGCTACGGTTGTAGCAAAAATTGGCCATAGCTTTAAGAAAAATATGCAAACTCTTAAGAAACCTTAAATCATTTTTGCTAATGTCTATGATTCCTCATGTGTTTGCTTATGCGATATTTACCGATTTAAAAAAAAAAAAAACACCTACTAAAATAAATAAATTATCGGAAGTAAGGTTTCCTGAAGATAATAACACTGTGGATCACCATCCTTTTGGAATACTATTCTAAGATTTGCAGCTGATTGTATTTGTACTTATAATTATGATCCCAACACAGAGAAGCTCTTAAGCATAAGTATACATCTGTGTTACTGGTTTATTTATCAAATAGCAGCTTACAGCTGAGGTAGGCATTTTGCTGTATTATTTCAATGGAATATTTTGCATAAACAGTTTGTATCAACAGGGCTGTAACAGACTGGAAGAATTTTAGACCCATTCATTAATGATTTGATAATAGAAAAATAAATTTTGAAAAAATTCTACACAATTTGTTATTAGATGACAACAGGTAAAAGACCTCATCTTTAACTTTCTACATACATTCTTTAGTAGATATCAGAAATAGCTAGATATATAGGTCATACTACTAAGAAATTGACTGTTCCTTCAGATTCGATTTAAAAAAAAGTTCATATTTGAAAAATATGGTGAGATGACAAGTAACTTACCTGTTACCACTAAACAACAAGCAATCAGTTCACTTATGCATACTTTCTTATAGTACTGTGACATACTACTTTCTTTTCCAGTTGCTGCTTATTAAGAAAGATTTGTCTGAAGGACAACTATCCTGATCACAAGTTTTCCTTAAGCCCTTGGAATAACAAGTACTCACTCATTTTTTTCCATTTGCAGAGGATAGGCTAGTATGATCTTGACCTTGAGCCACAAAAAGGTACACAACAGGTACACAAGCAGCAAAAAAGGTATCATAGATAACTTCATATGTATAGACATTGATGCATGTGTTACTTGGGACTAGGGAATTTAAGAGAATAATAAGGTGCCTGCTTTTACTTTTTAAAAAGAGTGACATACAGAAAATGATTGATTACAAAGGAGAGAATTGCATAATACAATGTCCTCCTGACTAGATAAATGTATTAAAAATGTGAGAAAGACCAGTGGGTGATATATAGCAAAATAAATATGAGTTCACAGTGCAGGAACACTGGAAAGAAAGCAAAAGCCTCTGCTATTTTCATACTTGCATACAGAAAGAGTTTCAGGTAAGAAATGGGAGAGAAGAGAGTTGTTCTGCATAGGAGTGGTTATAAATCCACCCAAATATCATCATAGTTGTTTGTAGTTTGCGTTGTAGTGCAAATCCTTAGTCCCAAAATAGAAAGCTAGATCCTTAGTCCCAAAATAGGGCATAATATAAGGCACTGCAAAAAACACTGTATGAATAATAACAAAAGAGGAACTTAGAAGCCACCAGACAACACTGGCTGTTTTGATGATAGGTAGTAATTGCAATAGTAGGATTTCACAACATTTCAGTGGGAATTATGGCAAAGACCATCTTTCTTTCACAATTCCAGTGTTTCTTGGGAGCCATTCGAAGTGCCATGCAGGAAAAATTTTAAGAATATTTGACTAGCATTAGCTATTTGGAGGAACTTCTCAGTGTACTTGTAGTGACTCAGATCTGAAAGTTTATGAGATGGGCTGTTAGAAAATAGGAAAAGATATCCAGTGTCAGTAAAATATTGCTGTAGAATTAATTCCTTTACCCTGTTCTTTGTAACAAATAATGAATTCTACAGCAATATTTGGAACTGGCATGCACTGGTTAACTTTGATACATACTCCCCAGTGAATACTAAAAAAGAACAAGGGTAAGGGAACATATGGGAATTCTGCAGGAAAAGGTAGTTGTTCACTCAAACAACGAGAAGTGACAGAGGATCACCACTTTGTTTCGGCCAGAAGGGAACAGGTCTGTATCAAGCAGAGAGATATTTTTTAATCAACGTGAAAAGGATAGCTGAACTTGGTGGTAAATTAGGTTACCTAGTGATAATGAGCAGAAGTGAAAAGGATAATAAATCAAGCAGAGTGCAAGCAACACTCTCTAGATCAGATTGCAGCTTGGGGAGGATAAGAACAAGCTGAATTTTGATGAGGGACATTTTGGTGGAGTGCAAGATGTTGTAATGGAAAGCTTGTAAGATGCCACTGAATTCTAACTTCATTAGTAAATGAGAGATAGAAATCCAGACAGCCATTGTAGGTAACATCTTTAATAAGACATGAAAAGGAGATAAGACCATAGTATATATTGGGAGATTTATATTGTCTGTCTATCCTTTCTGATTAGTCATGCACATTCTCAGTATGAAGGAGAAACTTTCATTGCCTCCATAAATTATTACTTCTTACAAGTATACGTCCTGCCATTTATACACACTGAGCAACCCTGCACTCCTGGAGCAATTCCATTCATCTCCTTGAAACTTTTTGTGGAGTTAAGTTTGACTTGGTGTTACTGACAGACTCAAGATGAGGAGCGTATTCCTGAGTGAACCTCACTAATGCTCACTTCTCAGTCTGCAGCCTCAAATCTTCCAGATCAGTACCTGAGAATCCAAGTTTCCAAGCATTGCAGAGAACTGATAATCAACCTTCTGTAAAGTTTATAATGCAGGTTCATTACGTCCTGAGGTGGAATACTCTAAAATTTTCTCTCCTCACCCATAAGAAGCACTGAGATTTGAATGCTTTTATTGATTTGTGTTAGAGACCTGACCGCTTTCTGTGTTTGTATACAACCCTATTGTTATGAACATTTAATTCAAGTCTATTATTTTCCATCAGCATTCCCAGTAGTCCTCTAATATCTATCCCTCAGCTGAGAAACAGAACGGAAGATAGAAAGCAGAAAGATTTATTTATGTATGTATTTATTCATTTAGAAAGGTATCTAAGTATTTAATTATTTTAGAACACATTTGGCTTAGGAAAAAAAATTGTTTCGAAATTGCCTATGAGTAAAACAAATATTGGACAACTAGGAAGATTAGTTACAGTGTCTTTTTTGAAGATGTAATCTCCATTTAAATGGTTTACCCTTTTGCAGAATTTTTGTAAAAATTTGCTATAGTTTGGGATGCAGATAGTTCAGAAATAATACTGTATAAATAACCATGTGAATGCTTGCTAGAGCTTTCGTTGTGTATTCAGCAGGGTTTCTGCTCTTCCATCTTTGAGCAAAATTTAACCAAATCAATATGGTTTTATATTACTTTTTTATGATTACGCAACTAAAGCAAATTGAGAGGAACATTTTATGATTTGACAGAAAATTAAGATGTAAAAAGGTCCTTGCATGAAGATGTTTATCAACTGCTCTGCAGAAGAAGCCTGCATTTCATATTTACAAGTCGTAACTCAGCTCTTTGTCACGTCTCCTAAAACCTCAGAGCCATGCCTGCTGTTGCCACCCAGTGCTTTAGGTGTCAGACCTTACCAAAAAATCATGAATTTATATTATCCTTAACTGCTGCAGAGAAGAAAGACTGCACGTCTAGCTATTATTTAATTTTTGCAGACAAGCTCACCAACAAAAGTTTTCAGGCTTCAGGAAACAGTCCAGCAGCCTGCTTCAAGAAAATGAAACTCCCACTGTCAATGTACAACTTTTCTCCAGCCCTTCCAACACCACTCTGAAATCTTAGTCCTTATTTTTCTGACATTGTATTGAGGTTGGAAAAAGAAGGAGAAAAGAAAGGAACGAAAAGCCCATTTTTAGTTTCCCATGTGATTATTGTACACTGGAAACACTAAATTCTCTCTTTGCTGGTCAAGAAGCGACTGAGCCTTTAAAAGTATCTGTGCACATTCAGTTTGTAATACCAGTTACGACAGAGGAAAAGACATGTGCGATCGTCATTGGCAATGGCATCATTCCATTAAATTGGAAAAAAGATTCATTTTTTTCTCTTTCTATTTTGCTCATCTCTTGATAACAAAGTTCATACAAAATTTTAGGAACTGGAATGAAAGATTAGCCATGAGGAGCCAGTAAAGACTGAGGAGTCTCTTATAAAGCTTATAAATTCTGCAACCCTTTTCTTGTGGTAAGAAAGCAGAGAGAACTTGTATACTGTTTATCTAGCTATTACAGACAAAGTGAATCAGAAACCTTTTTTTTCATTCTTCCCTCTCTACTTCTTTCTCTCTGATTTAAGTTCCTGACCTCTCTTCCCTGCTTCAGGAAGGAAAGACAACAATCAAGCTAGATCTAACAATTCAAAATGTGTACTCTTGGCAAAAGGTAACTAAGAATATAAGGAAAGAATATGTGTTTTTCTGAAAAGTAATTCATTAAGGGAGGGGAACCAATTGCTTATATGAGAGAATTTTATTATTTGAAATGGGATAAAATTAGGGAGAAGACATAGACGGTATATTAGGGGAAAACAGCAGTTTAAATGGAATTATTTTTATTCTACCCAAAAAATGTTAGTGCTTTTGGTCAAGTTATAGTTTATTGTTCCAATATCAGCAGATAAATAATATTTAGTAAAGTAGTGGTAGCTAATCTTCTAAATATCCAGGCTCTTAATTCCATCATTCTTCCTTAGAGATGAATGTAGGCCTTCCACTCCATAAAAACATGAGAAAGAAACTAAAATAATATACCAGTAAAACAACTTCTGCCTCTCCAGGGTTGTAATATTTTACTCCATCTAATGTATGTGCTTCCTATCTGTTCCCCTCTGTTGACCCACAGACCTGTGTTATTGAGGTCTCAACTTTTTCAAGAATCTCTGAACTCTGAGCTTTCTTTTCATACCTCTCTGCTGGTTCTTCATTCCTCCAAAAAGATTTCTCTTCCTGAATTTTCCGTATTGAACTATTTCTTTTAGCTTTTTGCTCAACCTGATCCCTGTTAAGGATGTGAAATTGGAGCTCACAGAGACTGTTTTAACTTATTTACAGAGGATGAATTTAAGGATAGAATCACCCTAGGAAGTCATTAATCTTTTTCTAGGTATTTGTTATTGGTCTGATTGTCAATAAACAAAATATCTCTAGCCCTGCAGAGTTTTTATATTGGGAGGTTTAGTGAACCTTTTTCTGTTCACACTTTAAAAGTAATGTCAGAAAAACAGGTAAAAAAATGTCAGAAAAACTGGTAAAAAACCAAGCTAGAAATGAAGACCTAATACCATTTACATGTTGTCAAATCTGTTTGTTGTACTTTTAACTCTAAAGGTTTCAGATTTTCCAATTTGAAGCCTTTGGAACAGCTCAGAAGGCACTAGGTTATCTCTTATATTTATTTAATCTGCAGCTGTTAAAAAAGGGGGATTGCCACTTAGATTTCAAGAATACTTTTATTATGTTCTTTGCTTCAGCTTGTCCTGGTTTCAGCTGGGATAGAGTTAACTGTCTTCCTAGTAGCTGGTGCAGTGCTATGTTTTGAGTTCATTATGTGAAGAACGTTGATAACACACTGATGTTTTCAGTTGTTGCTCAGTAGTGTTTAGACTATAGTCACGGATTTTTCAGCTTCTCATGCCCAAACAGGGCACCTGACCCAAACTGGCCAACGGTGTATTCCATACCATGGGACGTCCCATCTAGTTTAGGAACTGGGAAGGGGGGGGGGCAGGGATTTCGCTGCTCGGGGACTGGCTGGGTGTCGGTCGGCGGGTGGTGAGCAATTGCCCTGCGCATCATTTGTACATTTCAATCCTTTTATTACTACCGCTGTCATTTTATTAGTGTTATCATTATCATTATTAGTTTCTTCTTTTCTGTTCTATTAAACCGTTCTTATCTCAACCCAGGAGTTTTACTTCTTTTCCTGATTTTCTCCCCCATCCCACTGGGTGGGGGGGGAGTGAGTGAGCGGCTGCGTGGTGCTTAGTTGCTGGCTAAACCATGACACAGCTCTTTAAAAACTTCTCTAGAAATTAATAAGAGTTTAATATAGTGTGATACGTCACAATTTACATGCCCCCTGGTGCACTAAATGATATTTACCTTGTCAAACCTGTGAAAAACATGCATCTCAGTTCACAATACAAGCAAATATCGACTTGTTTAAGTTCATTAGGCAGTGCTGTCCACCAGAAGAGTCATGAGTTGAAAACAAGCAGAAGCACAGATAGCAAACACCAAGTGTAAATAAGACTATTTTTGCAAAATAGTATGCCATCTAGTTTATGGGATTACAGACATATTCTTTGAGGATTTTATGCATTTTTACTACTCCTGTAATGAATTATAAAAACCGCAAGATTTTCTTTTTAAAGAATATAATTTTTTAGGAGGAATGCTGAGAATAAGAACATGAGCTTATAGTAATACAACAGTTTGACAGTGAGATTAGCCTCTTAGTTCTGGCTAATCTGTAGGTTAAACTCTAACTTTTTAAAGGAGAAACCTATTAATATCAAAATAATTAGGAAGATGACACTGAACAGATGTGAGATAATTTTGTTACCCAAAGTATCCAAAAAGTAGGCCAAAAAAAGGCTCATTTCCTGGAGGCTGACATTGTTTTTGAGGGAGTTCCAGTCAAAATCTTCAGGCAAGTCTGTGAACAAATTTCCCAACCCTTCACCTGCAGGCTGGGAATTTGCAACATGCCTCCACCAGGCCTGCAGATGACTTGTCTGGACATCCATCCTTATTCTCCTGCCCATGGCTCAAAACCTCTCAGGATCTCTGCAGTGCTTGGAGTGCTCTGCAGCCAACACCACGAGGTGTTCCATCCTTTTAATTGGGATATTTAATTATGCATAATGATTTTCACATTCTGGAATCACAACTAAATTGTTGTGCAGAAGGTTTTCTTCAAAGCAAGTGTGAAATGGGTAACACTATTCCCCAGCTGAGACAACTTGGCAGGTGTTCATTTGACAACACGCTGGCAAGTGCCTTTCTTTCACCCCAGGGAATAGGAGAAAGCAAGTGATAGATGGAAAAGGAATCTGATAAAAAAAGACAATGACCGATATAGAAGGGCTGGCACATTTTTTTATTTCTCTGATTTTTCCCTTCATCCTCCCCCATCCCTTCTTTTTGCCCCTCGGTCCATCCCCAACTCCAGTTTTATTCCACTATAGATCTGTCTCTTCCCTGCCTGTGGTTAAGCTTTTCTGTTTCTTGGAATATATCCTGTGACTCTTATATGATCTCTTTTGCCTCATCTTCTTTCATTGCAAGAAGGCATTTTGAGAGGATTCAGCGTATTCAGCCTTTCGATAACAATAACAGATGTATGGTCATAGTAATTGTGAGGGATTAAAGCATGCCCAGTTAAGAAAGACGTCAAAAAAATTTAGCTGCTAAACACTACTGAATCTGTGCTGAGCTTGTCAAGGTATTTTTTAATTTATTTTATTTTCCCAAGGTGTTACTGAACTGACAAAATACATTTGAATAATGAGAGACTCAGCAAACGACAAATCTTTGAAACATGGGATTCTTTCTAATCAGACACAACGTTCTGAATCCAAGGGATTAAAACTCTAGCACAAAGCAAGTGTCAGTCCCCCAGATCTTCTGTAGCTGAAGAAACAGTGCATATGAGATTCCCATGACAGATATATTTCCACCTCAAATAGTTAAAATGCAAAAGCTTATAAACCACTGGAATAAAGGTCTAAGAGAGCGTATATACGGAGGGGTTAAAAGATGGAATTTTGGTCCGTGGATGAACGCTGGGGGAGAAGCAGATAGCCGAGAAAAACGCAGTGAGCACAGAAAACGGATGGTTTGTTTCCCGTTGCTTGGAATGCTGACCACGGGGGTGAGAGAGCTGAGCGGTACTGGGGGAGGACGGCAGCGGGCTGTGAGCATGGTCGGCGCGTGACGGCTGGATGGCGACAATATTCTACGTGTACAGAGCCCATGAACCAACAGACAGGGTGGCGACGGCTCGTGCAGCAACCGCACGCCTCATAGGCTCCCTGTGTTGCAACTGAGGCGTGTTTTGGCACCCGCTGGCCGCGTGTGCTGAAACCCGTTCCTCTGCAAATGTATTTATACATTTGGGATTTTCCCAAAGAGCGTCAGGCTGGTGTATGGCGAGGCCACCGTTGCCTCCGTGGGACGCCCACGTAAAGCTGGCCCCTCCCGATTGCCGGGCTGAGCTCGCGGTGCGAGATGACGCAAGAATGTGGAGATGGTCCGTCTTCCTCACGGTCCTCACGTCAGTATGTTCATTTGCTTTACGAGGTACCCTTAGCATAACGTGTGTCTGTAGTTAATAAATGCTTGCTCTTTCCCTTATAGTCAGTGTGTGTGTGTTCGCCTTCTCGGGAATCCTCGAAACCACCCTAAAACAGAGGGCTATTGAATTATCTAAAAAATAAGCTTTGTACTTAATAACATGACAAAATCTAATTATTTTATTAAAAAAAAATCCCAATATTCTGAAGTTTAGAAAACAATATGCTTTCAAGAAAACAAGATCCTGAAACAATTCTGTGCATTGTATAAACTTTTTGGAGATGCAGTCAGGCTAAAGACCACAATAGCCAGTTTATTTTTACCTATATTGAAAACTATCACAAAGTATATCAGCTTGAAATTTTCAGTTGGAAAGTGTATTTTCATCAAAATAGAAATTTTCTTCACGAATTTGTTTGAGAAATTTTCATTTATAAAGTCAAATCAAAATAATGCATACTGAAGCTGTCAAAATATTTTGTTACAACTTCTAGGAACCTGATTTTCCTTTTTATTTTTTGAAAATATGTTGGTTTAGGATGCATCTTACGTCACAAAGTGTTATATATTTTGAGATAGCATTTTTATCCAGATCCAGGAAACACATTAAGATCCAGATTCTGACACACATGGTTTCTTTATTGAACATTTTTATTTTGGATTGAAAAAAAATTATTGAAAGTTTGGAGTTTTCCGCAGAGCCACACTTCTTGCATAAACCCAGCTCTTCCTAACAGGCCAAGGGAGTTAACATTTAAGAAATAAATAGTTGCCTGTCATTGTGGTTTATATGTCAAGTGTATGATCTCTTCAACAACTTGATCATACACAATCCAAGACACTGAGTGGGACATGCTCAACTTACACAAATATCCTGTATGTGAATTTTCTGAGCCCTAAGTAAGTAGCCTTTGCAAGGGAAGCACCTGAGAAGTCTAACTAGTCATGAAAGTGTTTGTAGCAGTGAGAGCCTCTGAACTGCAATACTATCCAGGTTGGACACTTTTCCTCTCTACGGAGATCTTTAAAGGCTCCTCCTCTCCCCACTAACTGCGCAGAAACACAAACACTTATTTCACCCAGGCTGCTTCATTCCATACATAAAAGTAAATGGACATTAGATGCCTAGATTAGATGGTCTGTATCCTGTTATACCTTTAATATTTCCATATGACTTGTAGCTACAAACCTGCAGCCTGTGGTTTTATGTCACTAATGTAGAAAAGAGACGATGTAGAGGATAAAAATTAACAGGTTGCAATTTCTTTAGCTTCTTTTACACGGTCAGATTCATGGTTTTGGGAAGCAGCTTCTTGTTTTACAGTACAATATGTAGCAGTAATGAAAACCACACTTTCTTGTGCAATTCCCCCCTTCCCTCCCTCCCTCCCCACTCCCAGCACGAGGGAAGGGCATGGCAAGATGACTATGTCTCCTAGTGTTGTTCTTTAGACAGGCAAACTATTAAAAAGATATAACTCATCTTTGTCTGAATGAATTTTGTAATAGGCCTCTGAAATGAGACCAAAAACTGTTTTCCTAATGGGATTGCATAAATAATGGCACTGCAGGTGGGCTAACACACATGCAGAATATAACTAGCACTAAAACTGTGTAAAGTAGTGTGGAGGCTGACTGCTACTTCTTGTATCCATTCACAAGATGGATTGGTGAATTAAAATCTCATTACCTGTGTTACATTATGTAGCCTTGTTATGTGTAATTATCAAAGTCAATTTGCTGCTTTAACTTGATGACCAAATCTAAGGAGAACTTCAAAATAGAAGTAAGTATTTAACGGCATCACTAGACATCAGAATATAAACCATGTGCAACTTACCTGTGTTGTCATGCCATTATTTTTAAATGTTTGGCCTTCATTCTGCTGTTATGTAGCCATAAGTCAAAACTTGCATTCACAGAATTAAAGGTAAAGCAGAAGATGAATCTTCCTATTTTTGTGTTAACTCAAAGTCTCATTTAAGACACTTAGAATCATGAAAAAAGAATGGGAAGCAGAAGCTATATTTGAAATCTGATTTTCGTTTACCCTAACTCTGAGGGCCCTTACAACTACTAGGAGGAAGTACGCTGATCTTCATAAAACTGACATGAGCCTTTTCTTTAAACTCCAGGACATCTACACTGATGTAAGAATAGTTAGGTCTGAATTCAGAGCTAGACTAGAGACAAGACTGCTTTTTCACCATCATCACTGGGTTCTGAATGCGAGGTTCTGAGAATGAAATGTATTATTATGATCAGAATTGCCTGAGTTCAGGAGAATGACTTCTCCTAACTCAATATCCTTCAGAATAATAACATGTAGAGTCACTTCCCCTTTAATCTATAAAATGTAATATTGCCAGAACTATTGTAACAAATGGTAGAAACCTTACAAAGGACATCCTCATACATTTGTCATAAAGTTGTTTTGTGTTGTTTCAAAAAAAAAAATAAAAATCAGCAACAAACTGTTGGCTTTTAGGGAAATTCTTATATCCCGGTATAAATCTGTCACCTGTGAATGCTTAGGAATGAAAATACAAAATGAACACCCAACTCATTTCTAACAAGTGGCTTGGTTGCTCTTGCAAGGTCACTGCTGTTGCTTTCTCGGCAGCTGGAGGGACTGTTGGGCAGGTGAAGCATTCTGCAGTCCCGGTGGGCCACTGAGTCTGCAGTCTGCTGCCACTGGAAAACAGCCTCTTAGCCCAAAGCTGACTGGGACCAACTGCTTTGGTTATAACGGGTACCCTGTTTGCTTTTAAAGGAGTCATGCTGTCAGTATTGCATTCATTACATTTTAAAGGGCTTTGTGAAACTTTCACTATGAAAGGTACTTAATGTGTAAAAAGTTCCCTTTTATTTTTTTCTCATAGACCTTCATTAGGAATTACTGAAGCACAGAGAAGGAGAGTAGGACTGACACTGATCGCTATCTCTGCTAAAAGTTAGTGAAGATAATTATCTTGTCTTTGTCACTCTAGTCTGCAGTTTAATTTGCAGTGTAGAAACTGAAGAAAAATCTATGGGCTATAGTAGTTATTTAAGTATTAAATTCTTCAACCTTTATTCTGAATGAAAAATGCTTTCCTCTTCAGATATAGTCCCACAGTTTTCATTAGGGCTACTGGGTTTTGCTAACCAGCTTAACAAAATTTGTGGTACAAGTAGAAAATCATGATTTTTTTTCTAAGGAAAAGGGCTCTTGTGGAATAAGAATTTGTAGTATTGGGCTGTGTGTGAACACGCTTTTCATTCCCCTGTTTCCCATCCAGTGTTATGACACATGGGTGCAGTCTCGTAGGCAATGATGTTCCTAAAAGTGCTCAGAGAAGACAAAAGAAAGAAAGAAAACTTGCTGTTTCCTAAGAAGGATGGGGGGAAAGAGACTCTACATCCCATTGGCAAGAGGCAACTGGCCAACTTGTGTGCACAGTCATGGTGACCACCACAGCTGCAGCTGCAAACAACTGAAACACTAACTGTCCCTTGCCGAGTTGGAGTTTCATGAAATTTTTTAGATAGAGAGATGCAATTATTGTGGCATGAATGGAAAATAGGTGTAGGGGAGAAAGGACACAAATCTGTAGGCAAACAGGCCTCCAATTCCAGTCCTTATTCACCACACTTTTGGCAGGGATGGGAGCTGACTGTTATTTCTGTTCATGATGCACAATCATAGCTAAGGCAATTTTGTACAAGAAATGGTATCCCAAGTGCTCATATAATCCATGCCAAAATGTGAAAATAGTAAACCTCAGCACTGTGGTCTACCTTTTGTACCTCTGCCTGACACCTTCCTTCTGCTGTTTTCCTGAACACTAGTCAATCTCTGCATTTGCTTCAAAAATCAGTATCATTTTGAAATTTTTTTTATGAATTTATTTTAGAAAATTATTCCAACTTTTGATTTCGAATGGGAACAAGATAAGTGTATATGTCACTATGTAGTCACCAACCATGTCTTGCTGTGCTAGAAATAAAACTTTCCACTCACAAACATAATTATGTCTAAATAAAAGCACTAACTGTGCACAGAGCCCACTGAAATCACATATGTAATCCAGAAAGGGGACCAGCACTTCAACAACTGCAACTTGAATTATTAGGTCCAAGTTAGTAATTCTTAGAGTATTTTATGATCTTTGTGACAATAGCACAAAATTATTATTTCAACTTATACTTGCAATCAAACTGTTTATGGACATATTGACATAACATGTTATCACCTACAATTTCCAGTTAAAATTAGTATTACTTGATTTTAGTCATTTAGCACACACACACTCTACTTTTGCAGAGGAGAAAAATGTGAACTGTTTTGCAATGAATTTATTAGCAATGATTGTGAGAATAGCTGCACTAATATTGAATTACAACACTTATATTTTACATCATTAACCAGTCTTTTCTACTGTAAAATTGAGGTAGAAGTATAATGTAATGCAATTTTGGCAATATCCTTTTATTGTAACCAGACTACCTGCTACTGCATTGTTTATGATGTGATGAGCCTTGCACTGAATGGAAATTTACATATAATAAAATATCCTAGAAACTGTTTCTTGCATAGTGAGAGTGAAGTGGTAGAGGAATAAAAGAAAAAGCTTTCACTGGTGTTTCTCCTGAACACTGTGTTGCAGGAGTGTACCCTCATTTCTTTCACTGGAATTAATGATTCATCTCAGACTAAATGAGATGAAAACTAGACCTTTTGTTTCCTTTGATGTAAATGCATTGTCTTAGACATTATATAGCACTTTGCTCAATCAAAAAGGTGAAAGAAACACTGAACAACTGTGTTTTGTAGCTCATATGCCTTATAGTATAAATGAATGCAGAGTGTATTGCAAGACAAACTTACCTTGCAGAATAACTAGCTTTACTGGTGCATTATTTACAATTCAAGTTTGTTGAACAGCTGGCACTAGGCTTGTCTCTAAGAACTCAGCAGTAATTTGCTGTGAGGTGGCTAGAAAGAGACCTCACATTCCTCCCAAGGCATTGAGTTTGCAGGCATTTCCTCTGATAGTGAAGTGATTGGCCAATGATAAAACAAAAATTCTCCCTTGCTTTCATATTTGTTAATAGGTAAATGCAATATCAATTGACCTATATATATATATATATATATATATATATATATGCAGGCCTGCAGAGGGTTTAGGGTCAGAGCTGTCCTTGATGAACACTATCTCCATCCCAGAGGTAGTGCCATTGCATGGACTCAGCCATTTACATGCTGTCAGGAAGCTGAACATCTCTCTGCGATAGCCCCGTGGTTTGACCTGTTGACCATATCTGATGGTCAATGAGTTTTAAGGATGGTCTTTTTGTCATTTTACCCTGTGTGATCTGCTGCTTTTCTGAAGTTCTACTTTGCCCTAGTTATTTCAGTTTTTATCTTGAAGACTTCTGTCACCCTGCACTTAGTTTTCAGCTTCCAAAGCCTTAGAGATATTCATACAGTGAACGGTAAATACATGTATGTCCTGGGTTCAGCTGGGATAGAGTTAATTTTTACAGGAACCTGGGAGGTGGGGGGCATAGCCGGGGCAGCTGACCTGAACTAGCCAAGGAGCTATTCCATACCATGTGCCATCATGCTCAGTATATATATAGGGAGCGGGCCGGGGGGGTGGATCCTTCTTTCGGTGGGGGAAGTGGCGGAGCGTCGGGTCCCGGGTGGTGAGCAGTTGCACTGTGCATCACTCTTTTTGTATACTCGTTCATTAGTACCGTTGTTGTTGTTGTAATTCCTTTGTGTTTTCCCAGTAAACTGCCTTTATCTCAACCCTCGAGGTTCCAGGTTTTTTTCTTCTTTTCTCTCCTCCGTCTTCCCCCCATCCCACCGGAGGGGGGCGGGAGGAGTGAGCGAGCAGCCGCGTGGTTCTTTGTTACCGGCCGGGCTAAAACCACGACAATGTATAATATTGAGGATAAATTAGATTGCATGTGAAATACACTTTTGTAAGGCGTAATTTCAGTGCTCATGCCACTAGACTTCTCTGATGTAAATTCAGTGTGACTCATAAATAGACATGGGCTCCCCAAAACAGTTTTGTAAAAACAATATGCTGATTGCATTCCACCAGTCCCTCTATAATAAAAGGTGAATCAGATTTGATTGTTTAAAATAAACAATGAAATGGAGATGTCAGTTCCATTACTGTCTGCATCTCTATCT
The DNA here is from genome assembly GCF_964188355.1 of Buteo buteo. Taxonomy (NCBI): domain Eukaryota; kingdom Metazoa; phylum Chordata; class Aves; order Accipitriformes; family Accipitridae; genus Buteo; species Buteo buteo. The sequence continues at coordinate 82,847,906 of NC_134204.1, read as the reverse complement.
GACATAAGGATACACACTAAATTCTCACTGAATAGGTGATGTTAATCTACCAGATAAAAGTTGAAGCTTGAATGGTAACATTCAATTTGGAATATTCCACTGCAGACCTGTCCTCCAAGGTTGTTGTTTGATTTGTTACCCAGCTTTTCTGTTCAGTGCTCTGACTGATCACTGTCTCCAAAAAATGCTTTATAAAGCACCATCATTTAGATTCCTTGTGGTCACATACTTTATCACTGTATTAATGTGTATGTATAAAAATATTGCACAAAACCCTCAAAACAATTTGCATTTTGAAAATTATAATTTCAGAGAGGTCCTAGTTATTGTAGTTCAGCAGCTAAATTTCTAATACAAATACCAAATAACAACAAATAAGGTACTGCTGTGACTGCAGATGTGGTTGACTGAAAGCCTAACCACATTTTGTAATAACTAGGATTAGACTTTATGCCATATAGTTTCATATCTCTTTTTTGCTTGTCTAGAGCACAGAATTGTTCTGATGACACTGATATTATTCTGTGTTACATGCACAGCATAATGACTCAAAGTGTATACAAAGACAGTGAACTAGTATCTGATCTACATTCCTATTAACAGAAGTTAGGTTTTCTGAACATAAAAGTTTCAAGCAATCTGGCTTTGTTCTTTCATTCTGTATTAGTAACCACTGGAATACAGTCTTTAAAGTCTTCAAACTGAATGAAGCACTGCTACATGTCTCATTTTCTTTTGGGTTCATTTGTAAGGATGGTGATGAGTTAATTTGATGTCGATAGTGGAAAAGCTCTGCTGAGATTTGTATCAGTGGAATTCCTGACAGGGTTTCTGCTATGTGCCCTTGCCAAAATAATAACTGCAGCTGATTCCCAAATGTGCTCATCCAGAGTGAACTCGCAGATTTTCAACAGTGTATGCAAAATTGAATTTTCTTGTCCCAAAGGTAGGACTCTGGTCTGGCTGGGGCCAAGTTCCTGCTGTATGGGAAAGGAGAGGAAAATTAGTGTGGGAGTGGAAAGATGAGCCAGAGCCCCTGATAAGCTGGGGCTGTCTGTTTTTAGTGATTCCAGCAGATCAGCAGCACAAACAAATGGAATACTACTACTACTACTACTAAATAATAAAGTGATCCCTTCTGTTTTCATGGACTGTGTGTGCTGCAGATGTTGAGGACCTGTGCCTGCAGGAACTGCCTCCAGAGAGCATCATGTACCGATCATCACTGCATTGCCCAACCCCAGAGGTGTAGACAAGTAGGAGCAGACACATGCTGCATCCCTGAGAAGGAGAGAGGATATTTCCTGGGTCTATTGCAAGACCTAGGGAAATTTTTCAGCTCTGAGTTTTTAGGTGTTTATGACGTGATTTAACCTTCTAATCCCACAAGAAAAACAGGAAAAAAAACCCCAAAAAACAAGGAGATAATGAGTATAACTCTATTAAAGGAAGATAAAAACACACCACAACCCACACAAAAAAAACCCCAACCCCCCCAAACAACAACAACAACAACAACAAAAGCCCAAAGCCCAGCCTAAAACCTGATTCACATATTGTAGAGTAATTTATACATTAAGCACTGGTTGAATCTCTGTGTGTGTGTGTGTATGCATGTGTGTGGGAAGGCAGCTCTGTTATTAGAACTATCATCAGTGCTGACAATCAAATTAAATTTTCTTAACTGGCCCTTCCCCATAGTGGGAAACTAAATAATTCCACATGTTAGATATCTCGTGTGTTCTTCAGCAACCATCTGAAACACCAACCAAACTCATTCTACAGAAAATTTAGTCCTGGAAAATAGGATGAGGAAAAATGTTGCACTAGCAGAACTGCATGATAATCTTTTATTATGGAGGCTGATTTGCTTGTTATTATGGTGGAAAAAGAAACACGACAACCTACACAAATTAATATGGTATTCACTTGCAGACCTGTTCAGTAATTTTTTTTCAGTTTTCTTCATTAGCTTCCTTTTTCTTGTTTTCTTTTTCTTTTTTCTTTGCTTTTGTTTTTGTTTGTTTGGGGGGTTTTTTGTATTTATGTCATATGGGAGCAGAAATAAGATAATAGTCCCACAGATGGTGGCTTTTTGCTCAGTACTATCTTTTAAAAATTAGGCACAGTAACTTAAGCCAAATAGAACACTGCAGCCCAAACTCCAAAAGGTGCCAAAATATAAGAAAATTAATAACTGAAGCCAGGCTTTGTTGTTTTTAATTAAATAGTGAGAGATGAAAATCAAGATACTCTTATTTCAAATAGTTCTTATTACCTGGGGAAAGAAGACATTACCAGCTCATACAAATATTTTGCTTACTATCATATAGGTATTTGGGGGAGGGGTTAAGAAGGAGAGGAAAATGAGCTTTCATAATGTCAATGTCTATATTTTGATGTAGGTTTTTTGCCTGGCTGGAATTAGAATAGCCAACAGAAAAATATTTTGTTCAATGATCTGTACTAACTGCACTTTTTCTGTTGAAATTGCCCTCTTGGCATTTTACATTGTTTCAATAATCAGTTCAGAAGAACGCAAAGCCAGAGGGAAATTTTAACAATGGAAGGAATATTGAAGGCTGATCACAAAAAATTCATTAGCTGTGATGACATTATTGTAAGATACTGACTTGCCATCATCAGAGACTTGGGCTTGTAGTAAATATGAATATGGATTTATTCCTAGGAAGAAATAAAAAAACTTTAATTTTAAAAGCCTGAAATTTTCTTTACAGCACACTGAGAACACCTGTTTCTGTATTGTAAGTTAGAGAAATAGTGTTCACCCATACATAATTTCAGTTATTCCATATACCAGAGAAATGATGCAGGCCCATTCTTAGGTTTTGCTTTTTGAGATAGAGATAATTAATTCACCTTCCCAGAAACACAGTCAAAAAAGACAAATGTTATCAGATCAAAATAAATTCTAAAATAATGTGCATGGGCCTCAGTTGAAGAAAGCATGTCCTTTCAAATCATCTTTTATTTACAGCTTAGAATTAAATTCCAATTAAATGCTATTTGACAATAAAACAAACAAAACCACTATATGGCACTGAACAATTTTAAATTACTTAGGGGGCAAGGGCCAGCTGAACCACAAACATGGTAAGTAAACCACAAAAGAAAAGATAAATCTCAAATAGTACCTTTAGTAATGAATGATATGTGGCACATTTGATATTTTTTCCTCCTTTATCATGTTAGAATAAGACATTTATAAGATCTTTAGACCTACAGGTGTCTAGCAGATACTAGGAGACACAGGCTGTGGTGGTTTTATTGCTTGGCTTTTGTCCCATTACAGGAGCTTTAAAAGAGACTAATATAACCTTAAGAGAGTCACCTTCAAGGTTGACAGGTAGAAACATTAACTTTCCTGGAAAACAACTTGCGGGTTTTTTTCCTCCAAGTATGACACGCTGATGGAGAAAAAAGAAGCATTTATCATTCTCAAAAGAACATTCTGTTTGATGGGGGGTGAATGTCTTGGCAGAGTACCTGGGATTCAGCTCTGGATCAGCAAGGAAAGTTTCTTGTTTTTATTGTTAGGGGGGTGGAGTGGGGGGTCTGTTAACCACAGCAAACGATGCATAAAATAAAATTGCTTCAGCACAACCAGAAATTGCAATGATGTTCCTAAAGTAGATTGAAGCCCTTTGCAGTGTCCCCATGTAGTTCAGCGAATGCACTTGCAAAGGTTGTTCATGCAGGAAGGTGAACTTTGGAGAAGGACTCATATCATAACAGATGCCCCACAATCCAGATCCCAAGACTGGCTTAGACAGATCCTATTTGTTTTCCAGAGTTATAGTGCAAAATGTTCATCTTACAAACATGCTTGGTTACAGAGCAGAGCTTCTGTGTGGAAATACACTACTGTATCTCCTCTTGTGCCTCTTGCAATGTTTTATGTTTATAGATTTATTAGTTGTAATATCATACCACATTCACACACACAACTGACATGCTACTCTTATCTCTCCTGCTCCCTAAACTTTAATCTAGATTTGTTTTCAAACTAGGTCCATCACTAAACACCACTGTGATGACCAGAAAAGTTGGTTTATGGTGATGCCCTGAAGCTTCAGGCCAGGAGAACAAGAATCCGTGTTGGTCCAGTACATGGCAAAGATGAAAGTTTATCTTGGACTTTTGAGCATCAGAAATGACCAACCATCGACATACAGTGTTATGTTTAATATCATAACTGGGGTGCTCACAGTCCTGAAGGCAGCACACAAAAGAGCTATAAAAAACAGTAGTTTTGCTACATATGTCCTTTTATACATAGGTGGCATAGGACACATACAATAATTGCGTCAATACGCAAGGCCTCGCTCAAATTTCCTAGTGACTTGCGAAACTAATTGAGTTGTTCTGTGTTACTACCTGATATGAGTTTGGCTGTACCTGCTTGAGACCTGCGACTCACTGGTATCCAGATTCTTCATAAATGTCCCTGTGGTAATCATCTGCGTTGGGCAACTCTCCATGAGCTATGGATATGAAGTAGCTTTTAGCATTTGGGGCCAGATCAGTTCTGATCTTATGCATAATGTGCACAAAAAGGGAAAAAAATAGAAAATCCCCCATTTTTCTCTTCGAAAACAGTTGCAGAAGAAGCCATGAGAACTGGCATGGAATGAGGCAAATTTTTTCTTAAAACTAAAGGCAAAATTTGAGGATTGATATATTCTGCCAAATCAGTTTACAGATAGTAACTATGCCTTTTCTAAACAAACAAACAAAAAAAGATGGGGACAGAAGAATTTGCCTGTAATTGGGGGATGGAGATGAGAAAAAACCTGGTCAGAAGGTGAGGACTGGAGCTGCTACATCTGGGTGACTGAAACTTTTAAGCCATCCTACACATCTGACTTGGCACAAACCTTTCCAGCAGGCTTGTATATAGCAGTCTCCTAATTCATCAGGCTCAACTCTGCAAAGATTGCTGACCTATAGAAGAACGTGGACAAGTCAACAGACTGGGCAGTATATCATTTTTATATGAAGTTTGTTTTAGAAAGATGAGCAGCAAGGATTCAGTGAGGAGAAAAAGAAAGAGCATTTAGCTGCTTTGAGTTTCTGGGATACGAGGGTAAAGTAGGGAAAACTCAGGTGTAGAAGTGTGTATGAGAAAAATACTCAGTTCTCAAGCTTCCTTCCTGTTTGACAGCATAGAGAGAGTATAGCCCATCTCTTATTCCATCAAAGCTTTCATCAAGGCAACTGGCTAAATCAGAAAGCCATTAATACGGGAAGAACACAATGGGTTGTCTGCTATGCTGTCCACCCATTTACAATCCGGTCTTCAGTTTCCCTTGCCTTTTCTTTATTTTCATTATGAATATCTGGAATGGATGCCAAGCCATTGCTAGACATTTGAAGGATGATAAATGAGTTTAAATAACTCCTTTATCTCTCCTTAAAAATAATAAAGTGTGAACCAAACCCATAGTCAACAAATTGGGAAAAATTTGGCCATAATTGGGGAAAAAAAAAAAAGATTTAAAATATCATTTTCTGGCAGTAGTACAATGGAAACAAATCATTATTATATACTATACAAAGAAGGAAATGAAGAGCCAATGAGAATCAAGAAGGAAAGTAATTTATGTGTGTGTGCGTGTGTGTGCGCATGTATCTGGTCAGAAATATTGTTCCTACTTGCCTCCCTCGAACATCAGCTGCCAAAATGAAGGACTGCAAGTTCTTTTGGACTTGAATGATACTTTGTTCAGACTTGCAATAAGAAGAAACTAAAATGTTACAACTGAAAATCCCATCCTATTTTTTGTCCTTATTTTTGCTTTTAGTCTGCTGTTAAAGACCAATCATTGGCTTGATGCAGGCTGAATTCGTACCATTTAGCAGAATGGGGAACAATGTGTTTGTAAGTCAGCTTAAAAAGCTGTGGTCTTGGCTTCACAACAATAATCAAGATAACAAAGAACTAAATATCTGGAATGAAATTTTACTTTAAGTGTTTGCAAGACTATCTCTGAAGCTCTTTGCTCTAGCAAATTGGCTTTATAGTACAGTTGAGGCATAATCAGATGAATTTATTGTAGCAGCTTTACTCTGATGCTCACCATTTCGCACTTCAAGGGGCTATTTCTGTAAGGGAAAGCATCAAGAAGCAGGGGAGAGCATTCTGTTCTGTGTGACTCTCACTTCTGTCTCATGACTACCTCTTAGTGACACTAGACTTATTTGGCACCTAGCCACTACATTGTAAGTACATTCTTTTCTGTGAAATGTTGATCTTCCCATCATCACTCAGGCAGTACTCACTCCATGTCATGCAGAAACCTGAGAATAAATACAAGTGTATGCAGGATATATGCTCCATATCTTGTTAATTCAAGTGTAGAGGCAGATACTCAAGCAGTTCTTATTTTATTCGAGTCAATTCATACAAACTGCAGTTATTTCAGTGTCTACTCAATAGCCAGTTTTACACATGATTATTACAATAATTGCACACACAGGTATGCAGTACTACAGTATCCAAACAACATATTTCAAAGCATTATATGACTTTATATTCCAATATGGAATGCAGAACTAGGGAAATGATGTATTAAACCTTAAATCAAAAATAGGCACCTTGCTTAATGGCATTCAATTCAAAACTTAAATACAAACCACAGTGTTTCGCAAACAAGGTATTTTATCAAGTATGATCACGTATAGAGTAATTATGCTAAATACTCTAATTGCCTTTAGAGATTTCTAAGTCTTTTAATTTTGTTCAAATTCTATTTTAAGTACTATGTAATTCCTTTACTTTGTTTTTGCTAAGCCTGTTAATGGTTTATACATGTGGAAACATTCAGGACAATGCAACTACATAAACTTTCACTAAGCATAGCATAAGCTTGTTTGGAAACAGTCTAAGTAGCCACAGTTAGCTGTTTGCACAGTAATTCTTACTTAACAAATATTATTAATCATAAACAACAGCAGAGAAAGCTGCCATTAGGCAAATAAACAGAAGTTGGTAAATTCTTGCAAGGTGCAACAGACCATTGAGATCACAAATATAAGAGTCTGAAAGAGAAGGCATATTGCTAAGTCATTGAACTAAGTTGGGGTCAAGATGGATGTTTAAATGTGATTAATTATGTTATTCCGTTTGCTACTTTAAAAGAAGCTAAGTGACCAAAGACTTCGGTAATTCTACTAGTTTTTTTGTCTAATGACTATTTTGTCTTACCAAAAGATGCAAAAGTAAATAATGTAATGCAATCAGTGTGTACGTCTAGAATAAGACACAGTATGACACCTGGTACAAGCAAGGCTATCAGAATCTTCTACTTGGGATGCTACAAGTGAGAAATTGTATTGTGTTGGGTGTATGCTAAAGTTTTGGTAGTGGGGGAGCTGCAGGGGTGCCTTCTGTGAGAAGATGCCAGAACCTTCCCCTGTGTTGGACAGAGGCAGTGCCAGCCAGCTCCAAGATGGACCGGCCACTGGCCAAAGCTGAGCCCATCAGTGACGGTGGTGGCGCCCCCATAATAAAATATTTAAGGAAGGGTAAAAAACACTGCACAACAGCAACTGGAAGAGAGGAGTGAGAATATGTGAGAGCAACAGCCCTGCAGCCCCCCAGGTCAGTGCAGAAGGAGGGGAGGAGATGCTTTAGGCACAGGAGCAGAGATTCCCCTGCAGCCCATGGGGAAGACCATGGTGAGGCAGGCTGTCCCCCTGCAGCCCAGGGAGGTCCACGAGGGACCAGATCTCCACCTGCAGCCCATGAAAGACCCCATGCCGGAGCAGATGGATGTGCCCTGAAGGAAGTTGCAACCCATTGAGAGCCCATGCTGGAGCAGACTCCTAGTGGGACCCGTGCGGGACCCACACTGGAGCAGTTCATTCCTGAAGGACTGCACCCCATGCAGAGGACCCATTCTGGAGCAGGTCATGAAGATCTGCAGCCTGTGGGAAGGACCCATGTTGGAGAAGTCCATGAAGGACTGCCTCCTGTGAAAGGGACCCCAACCTGGAGCAGGGGAAGAGTGCAAGGAGTGGAGGAAGGATTGGTAGAGAGAACGTGTGATGAACTGACTGCAAGCCCCATTCCCTGTCCTCCTACAACACTTGGGGGAAGGAAGCAGAGAATTTGGGAATGAAGCTGAACCTGGGAAGACAGTAATTGGTAAGGATCTCCCCATCCTTATGTCAACCCATGAGCTTTTTGTAATTATTTTCTCCCTCCTTCTGTTGAGAAGGGGGGACTAATAGAGCAGGTTGGTAGGTACCTGGTGGCTAGCCAAGGTCAATGCACCACATATACTTAAACTTATTTAGAAGCAGATGGACAAGCTTCCACCAGTTCTGGTTCCCTCCATCCTAGGAAGCTGCATGCTCTGTGTCCTGCTGCATTTCACATAACCTCATTCTGCTTCTGAAAATTTGCCTGTAACTCAGGTCCTGAATGGGAGAAAGCCCACACAAACTTTAAGTTTGTCTTTAATCACAGGGAAGCCACAGATAATGCAGAGAAGAGAAAGGCCAAATGTGTAGTAGAGATGAAGCCAATCTGCACCAGAGGGGAATGAGGCCCAGTGGGGAAGTCTGTGAACTTGGAGTTGCAAGACTCAATTTATCTGGCAGAATGGACACACTCTTGCTATCTAGCTCTTCAGATAAGGTATCTTCATGTTTATAAACTGCTATCTCACTTTAAAATTGACATTTTGGTATCATTCAGCACACTGAAAGTACTGCCTTATCATTTCTTCATCTGTATGTTGTATGCTGTTTTTTCTATGTGTTGTCTAATTTGAATAGTTTGTCAGGTATTTTATGTCAGAACAACTTTTCTTTATTATCATTGAATCATAGAATAGTTGGGGTTGGAAGGCACATTTAATGGTCATCTAGTCCAAACTCCCCTGCAATAAGCAGGGACATCTTCAACTAGATCAAGTTGCTCAGAGCCCCGTCCAACCTGACTTTGAATGTTTTCAGGGATGGGGCATCTAGCACCTTTCCGGGCAACCTGTTCCAGTGTTTCACCGCCCTTACCATGAAAAATTTCTTCCTTATATCTGGTCTGAATCTGCTCTCTTCTAGTTTAAAACCATTACACCCTGTCCTATTGCTACAAGCCCTACTAAAAAGTCTGCCCCCATCTTTCATATAAGCTCCCTTTAAGTACTGAAGGGCAGCAATAAGGTCTCCGTGGAGCCTTCTCTTCTCCAGGCTGAATAATCCCAACTGTCTCAGCCTTTCCTCACAGGAGAGGTGTTCTGTCCCTCTGACCATTTTTGTGGCCTCCTCTGGACTGGCTCCAATAGGTCCATGTCTTTCCTGAACTGAGGACCCCAGAGCTGGATGCAGTACTGCAGGTGGGCTCTCATGACAGCAGAATAGAGAGGGAGAATCACCTCCCTTGACCTGTTGACCACACTTCTTTTGATGCAGCCCAGGATATGGTTGGCTTTCTGGGCTGCAACCACACATTACTGGGTCATGTCTGGTTTTTCATCCACCAGTACACCTAAGTCCTTCTCCTCAGGGCTGCTTTCAATCCCAGCCTGTACTAATACTGGGGTTTGGCCTGACCCATGTGCAGCACCTTGCACTTGGCTTTGTTGAACCTCATGAGGTTCACACAGGCCCACTTTCTGAGCTTGTCCCAGTCCCTCTGGATGACTTTCCATTCCTCAGGCCTGCCAAACTCACCACTCAGCTTGGTGTCATCTGCAGACTTACTGAGGATGCACTTGGTCCCACTATCTATATCATTGATGAAGATATTAAGCAGTACTGGTCCCAGTACAGACCCCTGAGGGACACCATTCATCATTAGTCTACATCTGGACATTGAGCCATTGACCACTACCCTGTGGATGTGACCATCTAACCAATTCCTCATCCACCTAACAGTCCACCCATCAAATCCATGTCTCTCCAATTGAGAGAGAAGGATATTGTGGGGAAAGGTGTCAAAGGCCTTACAGAAGTCCAGATAGATGACATCTGTAGCTCCCCCCTTGTCCACTGTTGTAGTCACTGTCCACTGATGTAGCCACTTATTCCACGTAAGTCAGAACATGTGGACATTTGTGAGTGATCATATCTTTACAGAAATACTAGTGACAGCATAAGATCCAGGGCAATGGAGGATCATCTCTTCTTTCCCTGGACATTCTCCAACACCTTGCTTTAATATCAAGGAATTACACAAGTCTCTGCCATTAACTTTTTCAGATCCTGTAAGCCCCAAGATCTCCAATGGGAAAATCTAGCTGTGTCAATGCTTGAAAACTGTGGCAGATTTTGCTTATTAACAAAATGATTAGCAACAACATTCATCATGTCTACTTTTTGTTGCCTTTACTGTTGCCTTGTATGTCTTCAGCAGTGGTAGAAAAGCATGGGGTGATAAATGATTGCTAGTGCCACACACATTCGAGAGTGTTGTTGTAACTCCTGTATCATAAGCTGTGATATTTCTGTCAGAAGGCAGCAGAATTTGGGATACATTCTCGGTAAACTCCTGTGGGTCTTTGCATATCTCTTAATTTTGTTTTGTTTTCAAATAAGGACAGTTTTCAAAGTGTGGAAAGATGATAGGGGAGACACACCAGCAAATGGTATGATATTTACTCTGATAAAGGAAGATGCTGCCACAGCAACTTTTAAGTCCTATGGCAACCTCATAACAAGAGCTATTATCTCATTAACAAGAAAGAACATTAGAACAAACAGATAATTATCTTTCATTTCTCCACTTTTAAGAGGGGTTCTTGATATTTACATCTAGGAAAAGGAAAAAGATAGTAAATAAAGAAGTACCAAACTGAAAAACATAGAGACAAACAACAAATTATTTGCACTTAGGATGTAGCAAAATATATGCCAGTCAACACGGACTCGTCAAGAACAGATCATGTCACACTGTTCTTATTCTCATCTTTATATCCATGACAAGCCTACAGACCTTACAAATAAGGATGAAACAGCAACTGCCATTTTGTTTGACTTCAGTAACTTTTTTAACTGTCTCGTGTGACATTTTACGAGCAAACTAGGGAAATACAATGTATTGAAACAGTCATATTTGGGGCATAAACCTTGTAGAATTGCATTTTCATAGTAATTGTCAATGGTTCACTGTAATACTGGAAAGGTGTTTCAGATGAGATCTATTCTGATCAAGGTACTACCTGGTATTTTCTTGATTACTGAATTAAGCATTCTAGCTAAAGGGGGCATTCATGTTGCACTTGCAAATAGTACCAAATTAGCAACAGTTTGGAAGACAAGGTCAGTATCTAATGTGATCTTTGCAAATTGGGAAATCATCTAATGACAGAATGAAACTCAAAAGACAAGTGAAGGATTGTATTCTTAGCAGAAATAAGAAGATACCTGTAGACAGGATGAGAATTAACTTCTGGAATGTTTGCAAGACCTTTTCCAGATGGAAAAAAAAAAAAAAGGACGAACATATGTAAGAAAGATTAGAGAAAAAAATACAAAAATAAAAAAAAGGCCCATTTAGTATGGGCAAGAGAAAATGAAGGTGCAATACAATGCAGGCCCAGAAATATTGAAAATACACCTGCAAAGCAAAAGGATATGTAATGGTTAAGTTGCACCTTGTTAGCTTGTCAGTCAGAAGATCTAGGCTAAACACCAGAAAAATTAAAAATAATCATATAGTCAATGGATGCAAACTGTTTAAGGAGGACAGCAAATCTCCACAATAGGATGTTTTTAATTACAGGTGAGACAACTTTTCTTAAAAGTGACTTGAGTACAGCTGGTGTTACATGATACAAAAGAACAGACTGTGGAACCTGCTCAGGTCCTTTCTATTTCAGTAACTTTATGATTTCATGGCAAAAAAAAAAAAAAATTTCTACAACAAGAAGCTAAATTCTTGCCTCGTTAATCCTTAACGCCATTGGAAGTATTCCAAGTCCTGTCATTCATAGCTTACAAAAGAGAATATATTTATTTAATTATGCAACCTGAATATCTGTAAAATGGTAATTCTATACATGTGCACATGGGAGATGAAAAAGCTATTCAGATAGCAACCACATTTTTAAACCCTTCAGTCTTCTAATTACTGGGAAATTTTTTACTCCTATGATCAATGTTATCTGTTTTTTGCATAAACTCAGAGAATAAAAGCAGTGAATCTGTCAGGTAATTGGGAAGAAAGTAAGGAAATTGGCTCAATGTTTCGAAATGCTGTAGTGGTTCACGGGCACAGGATCAGAGGTACATCAAATTTTTGATTTGGTGTTAGGTTCCATTTTTAAACAGCATGAGGTTTTGTGTTGTTTCTTTGTTCGGTTGGTTTTGGGTTTTTTGGTGTGTCTGTGGTGGGGGGTTAATGCAAGACTGAAATCTTCACTGGGACCTCTGACTTTATATATGTACAATGTACAAAAAAATGACATTCAGTTGGCAATTTTTATACAAGATATCTCAAGTTTTATATATGATAGTGAGGCTGGACATTTTGATCATCTGGACAATTCTCAGGATCCTAAAAGCACAGATGTTTTTAATGATGTCCTAACAAACAGCAATAACCATACCAAGCAGAGTGCTGTGAGCGGTAAAAAAAAAAAAAAGTTGAACAGGCTTAAATCTGTGCAGAGCTGAAAATCCACTGAAAATATTAAAATAGCTGATTTCAAACACCATTCATTTAGCTCCTTGTAAAGGCAATTTTGTGAGAAAGGCAGTTTTTCCCATGGTCCTCAGAAGTATTGAGGTATGCATAATGCCATAGCTATTTCTGCAACATCTCCTTTTCTTTTAAAAAAGCCTTAGAAACTCAATATCACTGTCCACATAACCCAGCTACTCACACTGACATGAAATGCCTTGAAAAATCCCATTCTTATTCTAAGAAGTCCTACATCTGAGGTGTAATTCCTTCTCTTCATATATCAAGAGCTTGAGTCTTACTTGTAGCTACTTTTATGTATTTGAAGCCATTTTTAATTTTTTTGCTAGGTGATCTGTTCAAAAGGATGTTCCCTTTGGAAAAGAGTAACAATAAAGACCTTGAAGCAGACTGGTGAGTAATCAGGAATATATGAAAAGAGAAGTGCTGCAAAGCTGAAGTTAGAGAGGAGACGAGAGCTCAGACAGGCTCATGGAACTAGCAAGTACTAGTGTGCCACCGGGAGAAAAATATAAAAGGTGCTCCAAGACAGGGATTGCTCCACATCTATTTAGTTACAGGTAAACTATTTATTCTGTACCTCAAAAATGCCCATAGGCTCAATACCACTTTTTTTAAAAGCGAGATGAATTATAACAAGGAAAAAATAAGATAGGTTAACTACAGCACAAAATAACTCCAGGTAATTCGATACAGAGGTCAAACTTAGTTGTGGAGATTTATATGTAGGCTTTTCTTTTGTTTGGTTCACTGTATAGGCAGGACATGCACTCTGAGGACTGAGGGTGATATTCTTCTCTTGTTGGAGCTAACAGGAATTTTTCCTTTGACTTCAGCAAGGCCGGTCACTTTGAAGGAAATGGTCAGATCAGCAGTTTTGACCTGACAGGATATTAGACTGAAAGAAAATAGATGAGAAAACAACTTTTAATTAACAAACATGAATTGTTCAGAGGAATATGCTGACTGAGTGATTTTTTTTTTTTTCTTTCTTTGTGGAATGGAGAAGTCAAACCAAAGTTGCTCTCATCTTGACCTTAGAGTATGTCCCCCTTTTAATTGTGCTCAGCACAAAGATGGGATCCTGTGAAGTAGCAGTCTGAGCCTGCCAGCTTTAGTGCTCCTTCTTTGTGTAAGACACAGTCTACAGCTGTGTCCCAGATTTCTTCTTTATTTTGTTGAGCATTTCATTCTGTGGCATAGACTTCTTTTTTTTTTTTTTTCCTTTTTTCATGGTCTGATCAGTCTTTTTAAAAATTCATCTGCTCCTGATCTTGCCTTAAAGCTAAGTAACAGTTCCAAACAGTTCCAAGAACACGTCCTGTGTCATAGGCTTAAAACAAAAAATCAACTGGGAAATAACAAGATTTGAGGAGGACTATTAAGATAAAACTCCTTGGGGCAGTGGGGTGGGGGTACTAAGACTCAGACAGCTAAAAAGAAATGAAGACAATGACTTTTCCTAGAAAGAAGAAAAGAATCAGTGTATAACCTAGCAGGATAATATGTTTGAGGAAAAGGTAAACATAAAAAAAAAAAAAAAAAGAAAAAAAAAGAAAAAAAAAGAAAAAAAAAAAGAAAAATCAGTAGACAAGAACAGTACTAATAAAAACAATGATGTTGTATTACTTCCAAATATCACCAAATAAAGGACCTCTGTCACAGCTAGGATTTTCATTTTCATACTATTCTGAATTCCCCAGAAAGAGAGAGAGTCTCGAATGACACAGTAAGATGAAACATGATATGGGATATTAAGAAAGGGAGTTGATTATGTTTTATTGTGTACTATATGCAGCAAACTGGAACTTAACTTGAGTTGCTCACAGTAACATCCACACCTGTCTGCAAGACTGCAAAATTGTGCCAGAGAATTTATAGTGAATATACATCGAAATTAAAGGAACTGATTTCCTTCTATAAAATGATGTATGCTATACCACTGACAAAATGTATGAGATGATTCTCTTGGGTTTTTATGGTTTCGGCTGTTGCCTCAGAACTCCAGTGTGAATAATGCTTGGCACCCTTACAGTAGCTAATAAGACACTCTGTCCTCTCTTACTGTGAGAAAATTCTTATGTTTGGACAAAAAATGATTTTAATATAAAGCAAGAAAATATTATAAACAACAGATAATTTGGTTGTCATTGAATGCAATTTGTAAGCAAACAGTGCTTTCTGTGTGGAAGAACATGATATTTTATCCATCAGGTAGGATGTCTTTAACATCAGGAATGTGTTTTATTTATGGTGCATTAACTGTAAACACAGGTTAGTGGTTGTGCACTTGCTATAAAATAAAGGTATGACTTCTTGAATAATACTGTCAATTAGGTGCCATCAATTGACATAGGGTGACAGAGAGAGAGTTGAGAAACATCCTCCATGCCATTGGAATTCTTTTTTGCAGATTGTTTATGCTAAAGTCAATTACCTGAAATGGAGCTTTCAATTAGAGAACCTTGTGTTTTCAAATTTAGCTCCCTCTGTGTACCATTGACATTACTTCAATACACTGGGAATGAAATCTTGGCTCAGATGAGATCAATTGCAAAACTCTCATCGATTTTAACAGTGGCAGAATTTCAGCCAAAATGATTACAAACAACATTAACCCCCAGGGTATTTCTTTTTGTTAATTGGTGGGTTACCTAAGTGGTATGTACAGGTTAAATAAGAATAGCAGGGAAGACACAGCAGTTACTGTGGTAGTAAGTGGCTGGGAAGAATGGAGAAGAAGACAGTAAAACCAGAAGGTGACAGAAAGCAAGACAAGAGTATTGAATGGTTGGGGCAGGGTGGGAGGACAGGGAATAGTGCAAGTATGCCATGAGTAATATTTATGTAACTCTGAAATGGCACTAGACATGTACAAATAAGTAATACTAACAAGGTCAGTAGAAAGAAGTGTAGGATTACTAGGATTTTATTTATGTCTCCACACCTTTTTTATTTCCCCATTCCCCTTTCAGAAACTGATATTCTAGTCGGACTGTGTTGTGATTCTGTTACTGAGCTCCATCAGACAGATCCAATGCTTTAAAAATGAGTGTTGGGGGATATCTGAATGATGGTCACCATTTTGCTTACTGCTGTGGACTGATCTAAGAAATATTTTGGAACTGGAAGGAGAATATCTACACATTCAGCTAATGAACTGGATTTCAAAGCTGAAACTCATGTTCTTTGTAGATCACTCAAAAATGGTGACAAATAATGGAAGTTGACAAATGGGTTACATTTGGAAAAAAAAGTATTTCAAGGATAGTACTCTCACCATATTCTTGGTTTCCCGTACATTATTTTTAATGAAGAGTTTCATAAAAATGGCTGTAGATGTTTTTCTTTAACCAGGTACAGGTGCAGGTGGAGAATTTGGTATAGGTACACTTTAAAACCTTTTGGATTTGTCAAGATTTTTAGACATCTGAATAAATAGCAGGCCTATATTAGCACAACTATATATGATCAATAAATATATCCCTGTAAAAAGTACTTGAAGAAACCTTTAATGCTTAAAACATTCAACACAAATTAGAGTTTAAAAATGCTAATAAGTAAGAAAATAATTATGGAGTTTTCTAGATTTATTTTACTGAAAAATCTATGAACAATTTGTTTTTTTTTTTTTAAACCATTCAGACAGTTTTCAAACCACTTCAGTTAGATCTATGTGCCCATATGTAGAAAACATAACCTCTCAATTAAGCATAAATAGACCAGGTCATTATACTGAATTTATAGCCATTCTGAAATAATCTTAAACAAAACTGTGAAATCTGTGTACTGCCCCAAAAATCATATATCAGAAATAAACACACGGTCTTTAAAAATGTATGGTTAGTCCATAAAATTTTAAAAATTTGAGATATTTATTTTTCATGAATATTATCATAACATCATAAATGGTGTTACAGATCAATGTTGCTATCTTCAGTTTGATATAAGGACTTGTTTTCTAAAGGTTGGACAAGAATTTATAAAGGCATGCAACTAATTCTCGATGTTTACTTGGAAAAATATCTATTTCTAGTTTTAGTGGACAATTGCATATCAACTATGGTAATGAAGTTAAAGTTCCTGGAATACTACTTGGCATACATCTAAAAGTAATATATAAAATATACTTCAGTCTTGAATGCTGACAATCATTTCTCCCTAAAGGCTTCTGGCTTTGATAGTTTTTCTTGTTGGTGTAGTGGGAATTTTTTGTTTGTTTTGTTGGGTTTTTTTTGTTTTTATTTTTTTGTTTGTTTTTTTTTTAAGGATTCATAGCTTGTTTTTTTCAACATAAGATTTGTAGGTCTAAGACACACTAAATGTGAAAATGTGCAGATTTTTGAAAAAAGTTTGCCTACAAGTAACATGACTGTGAACTGAAATTTACTTTTCTTTGTACCTAATTCTACAAAAAACATGGACACCTTGATCTGGCTTTTGGGTTGGGTTGTGGTTTTTGTTTTTGGGGGTTTTTTTTTGAGAGCATAGGTAATCTTTTGTGTACTTTTCATTTTTCTGCTTTATCAGAAAGTCCCTGGAAATTTCTGATTTGCTTTGTATACACCTGATTCATCAGCTCTCTAAGGACTTGCATTTTGAGGATCTTTGAGGAGATCAAACTGTTAAGATCAAGATCTATAGTGTTAGTGTAGCTACTTTTAGATGTCATGTTGATTTGATAGTCCTGTACAGTTATAACATCTGTACTAGTCAAGCCAGAGAACATGATTACTTTATATGGAAAAGTTTTCCACGCAACAAATTCATCTGTGAAGTTTCTCCACTGAAACTGGTGTTGTCTGAATACTTCAGGCAATTTTGTCCCACAGTGTTCTAATATAAATATCTATTAATGGAATAGAAGCTTGAAATCCTTTAATATAGTGGAAGATAATACATAATCACTTATTTTCATAATCTGAACAAATCTGCAGGCTAAACAGGCTCTTTTTCTGTATATATTTTGTCTATTCTGAGGAAAAAGCATCAGGAAAGAGCAGCAAACATAATCTGAAATTCATGTCTGCAATTTTATGAGATACAATTCTTATGTGGTTCAAAATATATCTTCCTTGCTTCATTTCCTTTCAACAGAAGGATATATTTGGCAGCTACACTCTTTTACTGATGGTTTGTCAAAAACAAATAAAAGAGAAAGGATGCGGGAGGAGAAGGAGATGAAGTAGAAAAATGTTTAACTAATTCCAAAGCTGCCCCATCATCTCCAAGAAAATCTTTCCAGCTTCAGTATCTTTAACTGCAGTGTCATCATGGTTTTACCAGAAGTCCATATCATTGTAGATTTGGTGGGGTTTTTTTAGGTAGGAACATATTTCAATGGATGCAACTGGATGATGAAAACACAGATTTTCTATTGCTAATTACTGTCTCTTATTAGGGACATTAAATCAGCATGTACAACTTCCTTAAAAAAGTCAAGATATACAAGACTCTGGGAGATCTACAGATCTTGGAGGCTGTAACATTAATATACAGAAAAGGGTGTATGCAAGCATGTGAAAGACATATGCTACAAAATATAACTTTTTCCCTAGCATCAAGAATAATTCATAATCAGACCTTAATATTATCTGCATAATTTGACATATTTCAATATTTAAGGATGCATAACCATAAATGTAAAAATACAACATTGGCCTCATCAGGCTCAAAATACTTAAGGATGGAAACTCACTAAGTAAAATAAGCATTTCACACCTTTAAATATGGATATTCTAAAGTGTTATGACCTTATTTTCAGCATTCATGTTTTTCATGGCAGATTAGGAACTATCTTACTAGTTAATCGAAACCATTCAGAATCCAGTAATGAGACTGTCATCTGCTTCAGCCTGGCTATGCTTCCTCTCTGTTTCTGCCTGCCCAAACTATGACAGTGCAAGGGAAGTATGTCGCCAACTTTTCTTTGGTATTTTATTTCACAGTGCTCAGCCTTCATCACTGGATCTAGACAAAAGTGCTTGGAAGTCATCTAGAACATGCCAAATCTTCCCACTTCATGTGGATTGCAAACGAAGCCAGAATAAAAAATGAAGCTTTCAGCATTAGCAGTGATAGAAAACATGCATGGTATTTTCTTACTTTCATATTGAAGTGTCAAAACGATTATTTTCATGACTACTATGTGAAACTGAAGGAAGAATGGCCTCTCCTGCTCCAGTTTGATATGTACTTGCCTCATACTGTGTTTGGCTATACTGTCAAATTTGTGTGCAGCTCTACTGGATCAAGGTCCTTCCTAGGTGATCCCTCAGTCTACGCAGAAGGTAGATACCGGTGCTGTTATAGGAATGGGCAGAAGCTGAACTCTATAGATGCCTGAAGAAATTTATTCTCTGAGAAGGTTGTGCATACCACTTGAAAAGATTAAAGGAGTGGGTGGCCGTTCTGCAGGATTTTCACTTTATCCAAGTCCTGTTTCATGCTTTAAGGTACTACCTGTTCCTGCACACTTCAGACTTCTGTAAGCAACATTAGGTAAGCAATAACTGAAATGCTCTGAGTCTGGATTTGTAGTGTGGTCTTACATTGTTTTGGGCATGTGAATTTGCAGTGCACCAGTTACTCCATGATAACCATGTGCAGGTTGTAAATCCTTTATAAATGCAAAATAACTAGCTCACTTTTTACTGGAGATTGATATAATTTTTATTCCTCTTGTGTAGAGCAGAATTGTGGAGAGTTGCCAAGAAATAATTGGAATTTAGTAAGCGTATGCACTGTTTTATATGGCAATAGGTAGTTCATTGCAACTGTATGTTGAGTCTCACGTTACGGTCAAGGTGCCTCCTTCTCTTCTTTATGTCCAAATGAAAATGCTGCAAGATGAAGAGTTTTGTGTTCAGTTTAGAAATCTCTCTGCATCACAGAGGGTTTATGAGGGTTTAACTGGAACCTAAGCACCTTCTAGTCCAGATCAAGGATATTGCTGTCCATCTTATTTCCTAAAACAGGTTAACATGGGAACCTTGCTTAGATTTTGGTACATTGCTGCCTCCTTCCCACCACTGCACCCTGTTTCTTAGAAAAGTGTTGGACAAATGTAGCTGCTGACTGAGCTTGGGTACTGCAAGACAGGCTAAATAAAATGAACAGTAGCTATTGTGGCACATTTCTTAAGAGGTTACACCTCACCTTTCTTCATTCCAGGCTCCTGCAGCTGGCCATCAGAGTCCTGCTCTGAGAGTCACTGACAAGCTCCCAGTGACACACTTCAGAAATACAGCAATCATCTGCTTGTTGATTGTAATGGAAGCACATTTTATGCAAAATGAGTAGTTGGCTATACATCCTTTTTTTTTTTTTTTTCTGATTACAGCTGAAGTAGTAAAGTGGATTTTGCCTTCAGTTCACTTCTAACTTTTCTAAATTTTGATTTTTATTACTAAGGAAGGGGAAGGTATGATTTAGAATTTACAGTATGAAAAGGTGATTGATGCCATAAGCTTGTTCAGCTTTGCCTGTCTTTCATAAAATACCACTGAAAGAGAATGTCTAGTTGCCTTACAATTTGTTATTTAAAGCTGGACATCACAGTTTGGTCAGCAGGGAAATCTACCAATATAATTTTGACACTGTAGTATCACTTCAATAGGCACACTCTGGGCTTGGTTTCATTTTATTTCAGCTTATTATTCATAATTTCATCTCCATAGACTTGCAATGACATTGTTTTGTCTTGACATTATAACACAATCTCCATATATTTGCATAAAATAATCAGACACTGGTTGAGAGTCTCAGGCAACAATTGTGCATGCTCTGAAGTAGTATCTCAGATCAAAATGTCTACGAAGTTTATTTCAAGTGCAATTTAAAATCTCTGGACCTTTAAGTGGTAGCTCCTGAAATCAAAAACTTCGGAAGTTTAACTTAAATTTCTAAAATGTATGTTTTATACCATCTGTATAATCTTTACAGAAGTTATTAAGTGTTATCAGCTATAATCCCTACCTGTCTCTGAATAATATAATTAAATCATATATGCTCTGAATCTAATTCTTCAAACTAATAATTGAAATAATAGCCATTTACATATGTGAACCCAGATTTTCTTCATCAGCTTGGCTGTTCCTGGGATTTTTCTGAGGAACAGAAAGTACTGATGATTTTTATGTCCTGCCCACCCCAACAGGGTTTCACTGAGTATTTATGGAGGCAGTATTTACCAAGGCAACTGATTATGCTGAATCTTCAGGGAAAAGAAAAAAAAAAAAAGAGTTTTATTGTGGAGCATCATTAATTCTGTACTTGGATTGAAGCATGAACTTGCTGAATTGAAATAAAAATTGTTCTGAGTTGCGTGTTTTTGTAACTAAGAGATATAGCTACGAAACCATATAGTGATATATTTTACATTTTTATATTTGCAGTGCTGTGATAAAACCGGGACCTGTTGGTCTACATGAACAATAACACAAACTTTGCAGTTCTGTCATTACATTAAACTTCCACTTCAATAGAGGTGAGAAGACATTTTGGTTCCTTTACTAACTTGGGTTGATACAATCTGAGGAAGTGGAAGATACAGCCAGAAATATAGTCACAGGAAACCTGACACCACAGCTGATCTCTAAGTGGTGATCATCTTGGATATTAAAATTTTCAGTGTTACAGTAGAGTAAGGTTTTGGAAGTGAAGATTCATAATACCTGGCTGGTATTTACAGGTAACTAATCAGATCAGCACCTGCAGTTGCTCCATGAAAGTGGACAATTTCCCAGATCAGGTGGTAAAACTGAAAGGAGGAAGTCTGTTTTGAACTTATGGGGCAATCTCTGAGCTTCACTCCAGGAATGTTAAGTGAGACGCATATTTCTTTTTTTCAGACTGTCAAGACTAATTCTATAATTTTATACCCTTTAATAACAGCAGAACCACTGAAATATTTTTATTTATATTTTTCTGGACCCATTTGATAGAAAAGTATAGATTTCTGTCTTTTTCTCACTGTCTCTTCCTATTTTATACATATTTTTAATATAAATATAAGATAACATAAATGTAATATAAATACAGATATGTGCACATGTCACAGTATCACTTATCCTCTTCTTGCTTTTTGGTCAAAAAGTGAAGGAGTTCAGGTGCCTGACTTCAATATATGAAGTTAGACTACTTCCTCCATGTTGGATAGTTGGTTACACCAGGGACATTCAACTCAAATGCAACCTGAAATTAATTATTTTTGTGTAAGAAAAGGATGTCTTTTTGTTGACTGTCACATTGTAATAAAAATTATTGCTCTGAAATTTCTTTCCAAGGAGACAGGGAACATGAAAACAGCTAAAAGTCTGAAAAAAACCCAATCTAAACACAGTGAGGAGTTCAGATAAGACACAGAAAATTTTTGTCATTTTTGTGTCCTATAAAACTTTGTCTTTCTTCTGCATCAAATGGCCTTAAATTTTCTTCAGAGAAAGGTTTTAAGAAACATCAGCCCAGGTCACCTTCCTTTACTCCCACCTGCTGTAACTCGAACTTTTTACTGACACCATTGCATTAAACAAGTAAAAGGTGAAATTCTGTGATGAAAGACAAACTTGGGATAAAAAGAAAAAAGGGTATGTCTGTACTGGTGTGACCTCCTTGCTCAAATATCTGTTTATAGGCAAGATAAAAATGAAAATTAAAATAGAAGCAACTCACTGCATCTGAAAGAGACTTAAAGTTTACACTTAACTGGTTTCACCATTACCTGGGCAAATTCAGAAAGGAGGAAATAGTCTTAAGGGTAAAGCATGTTATTTTAAGCATCTAGTTACTGATTTCTTTCTTCAACATTCTTCCAGCACCTTCAGAAATTTTATTCTTTTCCACCTTCATATTGCAAGGCCTTAAGCTTCACTAGATTTAAGTTGTCTGGGTCAAGCGCCACCCTATTGATCTATATATGTACAGTATCTAGCATAGTGCAGATTCTGCTCTATGGTTAGTGTTTCTAAGTATCAGTAACATAAATAATAAAATAATAAATACCAGTAGAAAGCTACACAAAGAACAGTCTTTCTTTTTTCTTCCCCCCCCCCCCTTGAGAATTTTTCATTGGGGTGTTGGTTTTTGTCTGGTTTTTATATGACTGGTCTAAGCAAAGTATCTAAAAGGACCTTCAGGCCTCATTCACACCTTTATAATAATGTTCCCGCAATTAACCAGCCAAATACTGAAATGCATTGTTTGCAAGCATGAACCCTTTCATAATCAGGTAGGTAACACTGCCGCTGCATGTGCATTGATTATTGCCTTTTACAGGTTTTGAATAGGCGATGGCAAGTATACAATTCATTCAGGCTGCTTTTTTTGGAGAAGATTTTACTGAGGAAGCTGTTTTGGGGGAATCATATATTGCCAATATTCTGTATTTGGTTCTGTCTGTCTGAACTGTCTTTAGATGGGATTTTAGGCTTTGATAGTTACTCATAAGCACCTAGGTGATGCTTAACTTCAGCACTTGATTTCCTCTGAAGCTACAGCTGTGGTTACCTGTCAGCTGTGCTAGCTTTCAACCATTTAAAAACCCTGTTGGTAATCTGTGGTGGTTTTCTCTTAGCATTTCTGTAAGACAAGGTCATGTGGAGATATCTAACCCACCTATTTTCAGGTTAGTTCATGTACTACACATTTACAGGTGAAGTTCCCAAGTATTTGCTGTAAGAAGAGCCATGATGTAACTCAAAAATTTTTTTCCTGTGCAAGGATGTACAATCCAAACCTACTGGACAAAGTCTTTCATGATTATTGATTTATTGATAACATTTTGTTCTTAACCTCATGCAGGATAGCAACATGTACCTACTAGGTCTTTTTCCCCAGCTCAAATGATAAATTTGCACAACAGTTCATGAGGCTGCAAAATTGATTAACCACAAGTATGGTGTTGATTTTTTTCTTTATTTTAATAAAATCCCAGAAGTTAAATAACCTAGAAGTTAATATGACAAAACTATGCTACACAAGCATTATTAAGTGTGCAAAATGACACATATGAAAACTGGGAAAAGTCAGAATTAAGATTATGTATTTAAGTGTAACAGCCATTTTTATATCTATATTATGATGCAAATTTAATAGAATTCCTGTCTGTCGTCTTGTTTGCAGTGAGGATCAGTACCATTGCCACAAAGCGTGCATGAAGCTGGGATGGACTTGCTGATTTTCACAGGCAACCGAAAGATGAGTAAGATGAACTGTGGGAACTGGTCCCCATCTCTTTCCCTGCCACAGTTTTCCTGTGTAACACTAAGGTAGGTCCTAAATTCCCCACCCTCAGCTTACATGAGATCCTGCAGACTCAGTCTCAGGAGTGTTCATCATTTAAAGTTACAGCCCATGCCGAGTGTAGAAGCCACTGGTTTAGCAGATGCAGGAGGAAAGAGCCATAATATTCTTCAAAATTGTGCCTAAACTTCAGGAGCTGTAGAACCACAACTAAAACTTTGGCTCTCAGCAGAAAATGTTAGGTGAAATCCTGGAGACAGCTCATTAATCTGGCATTAGAACAAAACCAGTCTTTTCTAGCTCAGGTGCTTCTTAGGAACTTGTCCTTTGGATCTGCTTTTCCCTGTGACTGATCTTTATGCTTGTCCTCACTTTTTTATTAGTGCTTATAATCACACTAATTTTACTTGGGTTTATTACTAACAAAACATACTAAAAGTATGTATTAAACATCACTTACATTCTCTGGGCTGCACATGAGCAGTTATACTAGTTTGTCTTACATATACATATATAGTCTTACTACCATTATCTTATCTAGTTTCCTTATTTCTTAGGTATGATCAGCTCAGTGTAGGACAAAGATGTTGAGGACTATATGTTTTCCAGACATCTATCCATTCAGGTACACTCAATTTTGAAGGTTTTGATCTAAAATACATTGAAGTAATTAGAAATTCAGTCATGTTTTTCTTTCTTTTAACGAGAATTCTACAGGATAGAACTTATACATTTTGCTGACAGATTCGTATTTGCATATTTTTTTTTTCCCACATGGATAGTAACACTTAAGCAGTTTTCAAATAAAGATATAGAAACTGGCCATTTCAAGGGTCTGTTTAGTTGCTGTTTCCAGCAAAGCCATGTCATGTATATGGGGAATCATATGAATCTGACTTAATAAATTTTCTTTATTAGTGGAAAAATATATATATTCATGTATGTTATGCATTTCTCACTACAAATATCCAGGAAAAGAGAGCTGAACATTTCCAGTTTACCTTTTAGTTTGAGAGAGATTTTTTTTTAAAGCTGTCAGACTGCCTATTGCTTCAAAGTAATCAACTTTTACAGATAAGGGAGATTTCCATCATTGTACAATTAATTTTATTTTAGCAATCATTGCAGCTTTGAGTAACTATTTCCTACTACCACTATCTAAGTCATTTAAGAAGGAAAGGTTTTCTAATAGATACATGGCAGGCTAATTTGCAGAGCTGAAAAGGGATGTCTACCAGTCATGTTGTAATAAATATGATATTATTTTGTAATCCCAGAGCATATGTGCAGTATTTCTTCACATATAATCCATTATTTGTTTCTACAACATCTGTTCCCCTAAAAATAAGTGCATATGAAAGCTAAACTCATTTATATTAATCACTTCCTGATAAACTTTTTTTTATTTCTTACATAGAAGCTATAGATGGGCATATACTAATTTTTCTAAATATATTAATACTTTGAGTAGCTCCATTTCCAAGCCAAAGTCTGTAAATTACCTATTTATATACACTTATACATAGGTTTTCATATATGTGTTGGTACAATGACAAATATTTTATTTTGGTAATGAAAAAGACATGGATTATTCTCTCTTCCACCTTAGTCCTTTTCACAGTAGCTTTCATCTACACCATTTCTGACAAGGCTGTGCTGTACTGGCAGGATGGAGAACCTGAAGTATGAGATATTATTTTAATCTGGGAACCCAGTTCTAACTGGTGCACATGCTCTCCCATATTGCCTGTCCTTTTTGCTTAGTGGAGGATAACAAACAGTAGTGGTGGTAGGATAGAATTGGAGATAAAACCTAGCCAGGTTGTTTGGGTCAGTGGCCCTCATCAGGTTGTCTTTACTGAAGATGAGAAGCATTTGCAACTAGATGGGTAGGTAATTGTTTAATCAGATGTTTACTTTTGTGGACCACATTATTAACTGACAGCTCTCCCGCGTATTTTCTGCAGAACCAAATGTCAAAATCAGGTAGTCAACCTTACCAGAGGACACCAGGTTGAAAGGCTTACTCTAAAAATGCAGTTGCATTGCAAGGTTCCTGTAGATGCAGGTATCTATGAAGAATAATATGATACTTTAATGCCCTGGTACACTTAATACATTAATAGTTTAACTGCTTTCTTTTTTACTTAGCTTCTTTTATTTTACATATAGTAAAATTAAAGGTGGGCAGAGTAAAGGTTGGAAAATGGAAAAGAAAGCCAAGTGGAAAAATGCCAAAAATATCATTTATTCAAAACAAGCATGAGTCAAACAAGGGGAAAAGCACAGAACGTTTAGAAAGCAAAGGTTAACAGAGACAGTCTTCTTTTTTTTTTTTTTTAATTAAAGTTTGTATTGCAACTAGTATCCTGGGGTCCTGATTCATGGAGATACTCAAGTACTTTTGTAATCCTTGCTGACGAAGAACCTCTGAGTTTACAAGAAAGATAAATGAGCAGCTGTTAGAAATCACTCCCTCAACTCCTCTTTCCCTCACCTCCCCCCCCCTTACCCCCACCCCAACCAACCATTAAAAGAAGTTTCACTGTCATGAAATACTGCCAGAAATGTGTTATGCACTCTTCACTGTTAGTGGTAAGGAAAGAAATTTTAATTTCCCTTTCTTCTTTTGTGAACTATTTTCCTCCTGCATATCAATCCACCACCCTTATATATGTACGACATCAATTTAAAACTTTTGGAAAAAAAAACAAAAAAAGAGTCAGAACAACTTTTAATGGCTTTTATTTAGCAGAATAAATGAGAAATACATATAATGCAGAAGTAGCTTGCACTATCAATCTATAAACTGTAAAACTCAAATAATTAAATCCTTCAGAGACTTGTATAGTATAGCTGTCGTTTTTGTATGTTGAATTGAACTGCATTTAATTAAACACCAGTATTAGAATATTAATTTATTTTACTTTCTATCTAAATCTGGGGTTTTTATTTAAAGACTCTCTATAGAATATGTATATTATTCCATGCCTTTTAAATTACTATTGAAAGCTACCAAGTGTATGTAAAGAATGTCTTTACATAACTTATTGCATATTCACATCGAAGCCATGCAGATAAAATTAACAAAGAAAACAAAACACTTGCAATTTTTAGAAATTATTAAAAAAGCTGATTAGTGCAAAATTAATTCTACTAGATAGAATTGTCCAAATTTCTGTCACAACAAAATTATTCTATCTGTATATTCAAGACACTTTGCCCTCTCTAATGTAAATTAATCAAGTACTACAGTTTTCAAATATCCCTTTGGGAAACATCTGAAAAGAGCTCTTTGAGACATTTCCTCATGAACAGCCTAATTTTTTTTTTAAATTTAATTTTTTTTTATTTTATTATTCTTCAGATTCTTATTAGCTTCAAAAATCTCTGGTCTGCTTGAAGTCATTCTCTTCCTCTTTTACAATTAAAGCCTAATTTTAAGCTTATTAGAGCTATGGGGTTCTATTTCTTTGAAAAGGAAATTTTAGATTGGGGATTAACAGGTTTCCAATACTTGTGTATAAGTCTCAGTATGACATCCTTACAACTTGGTAGCTAAAAATTAGCAGGTTTTTTAGAAGAGAAATATGAAGCTGCATCTTTCCTCTCCCAGACAAATATTGAAATGGAAAATTGGATGTATTAAAGAAAACACAGTTCAGTTTTTCCTGTTGTGAAATGGCAGGGAATTTGCAAATCTCTAAAAGATAGTAGAAAAGTCATCAGGAAGTAGGAAAAATAAACATATAATACCACCTTCATCAAAATATCAGATCCGATTAATGATGGTTTCTAAACAAACATACCATGTACAAACAATGTGTGCTAAACATTATATATACAATATATGAATATGTGTCAATATAATATATATGTGAATCTCTATAGCTAAGGCAGTAGAAAAAATAGTGGAATTGAATCCCATTAATGGATTGATGGAATTAGATTTCATAAATCAGATATATCAATCATTTTCAGTGTCATCCTAAAAGAACAACAGGAATTCTGAAGCTCAAATCCCGACAGCTTATTAAAGGACTGTGAAGTACTTTAGCATGTAATTTGGTTTTTGAGGTTTTATTTGCCCAAAGTAATACCAGTAAAGGAAAGTCTGAGTTATACAAAGACATTTATGATTAATATGTACTGATGTTTAAGAGGCAGTGCTTAAAATTCCAAATTTGTTAGCATGTTTACAGGTCTTTGGGTTTTATTTCATGATGCTGAAGACACTTATGCACTTATATAGCTTTACTCATAGAAATAATCCTATCTGAATTCTGAAATTAAAGCAATGTGTATGTTTAACGTTTGCAGAAGCCAAGCCTTGAGCAGTGACTAAGGTCCAATATAAAAAAATAACCCATTTTAAATTAATTTAAATCCTAAACCCTTCAATATGACTCCTAAATCCACTTTGGACTCCAGAACAAATGGTCTGATTTTCAGAGCTGTTGATTTTTCATAGTGTTCAATGAGTTTAACATCTACGAAAACCAGTAGTTGTCAAACTTCTTTGTTGGTTTGGATTTCCTAAGGCCAAATATGACACATACATTTGTTTTTTCTGATTCCCATGCTACCCATACAGCAACTTTAGAATATGTTTAGAGCTATGAAGTGAAGGCAGAGGCTAGAAATTGGAAAAAAAGGTGCTCTAAAGTAAAAATGTTACAGTATTTTCACTGCTATTTATTTTTAAATCCTTTCTCTAACCGAAGCATGCACAATTTTCACCTAATATTAAAGATAAGCTGTTCTCTATTACAACATTGTACTGAAGATAAGCACCTCTCCTACTGTTTTGTATTAGAAGACATTAACAACCAAAACCTTCATATTGGTCCAGATGTGATGTATCTTCCTGTTTCATTGTTATGCTTTTGCAGCATAGAACAGAAGAATTTCAATAGCTGATCAAAACAGGGTTCATCATTCAAAAATCCATTTTGTTTCTGCATTTAAATAGTTATTAGAGAAAGAGCTTTACAAGATTTATGTTGTATGAAGTAGTGCTATATTTGACATTTCTGAGATTAGTGAAAATTAAATTCTGACTATTTCTTGGATTTTTCTTGAAACATCCCATTATATATAACTTTTTTTTTTGGGGGGGGGGGGGGGGGCGGGGAAGTGGAACTAGTAATAGATTTCATTTAGAGTCCAGTGCAAAGTAAATCAATAGAGGAAATTTAAAATTAAAGAGACCATGATAATGGAAGAATACCATCTTCAGTGCTGTGGAGCCCTTAACGAATATTCTGTGTAAGATAATATTAAGCCATCATATGGTCATCATAAGGAATTTTACTTGATGGAAACTTAATAGAAATCTGAGTAGGTCAGGAAAGTTGGAGGCTACATTATCAGCAAGTGAGAAGTCTCTCTGATCAGTGACCAGGGGGAACAAAGTGAAAAGGTAACCCATAAGAAAGTAATGACTGAGAACTGATAATTCTGACAGCATATAAACACACTTATTCCTCTGAGAGTTGCTAAACAATGTCTAGATAAGTATTTTGCTGCACAAATCCTAAAAAAAGCACAAGAGCTTTAATAAATGCATGGCTAATCAACAGAGCTTACCTGCAATGAATCATTCTTTGGATTCAGCAACAATAAGCATGTATTCAGATTATTTTTAACCATGTGAGCAATCACAGTTTATCTCATGTCAAACTTGTCTGGTAGATAGCCTGGTTAAATATACAGTTTGGTCCTTATTTTCTGATGGAAACTTACTCTTTAGTTTAAGGTTCTGGTGCTGAGCTGAAAATATCTCAGGAGTTATTCTGAGCTGCAGAATTGCATGGTAGTAGTTCATTAACAGTGAGATGGATTCCTATAACAGGTTTACAAAAGAATGCTTATAAAAAACAAACAAAACCTGTCACACCGAAACAATGCACCTGTGTAAATGATGCCATCATCAGATCATATTTGTTCTCTGAACTGCAAAATATTCTCTTCAACAACTTCTGGGTGTGGTCTTTTAACATGCCTGATGGGATTCACATGGTTGAACATAGGCATCTCCACTACAAATATCTATCTACATTCTCTTCATGACCTTTAGGGTGAAAAAAACACTTTTAAGGTATGTTTAATTTCATCCTCATGTTGATCTGTAAAATAAGCTGGATAAATCAAAGCTGTCGATCTTTCTCCACTCATTACAAAGGGAGCCGAGGCTGACAAGCTGAGCTTTAGACATCTACAACGCAGAAGTTCAAAATGTC
Organism: Buteo buteo; assembly: GCF_964188355.1. Classification (NCBI taxonomy): domain Eukaryota; kingdom Metazoa; phylum Chordata; class Aves; order Accipitriformes; family Accipitridae; genus Buteo; species Buteo buteo. The sequence continues at coordinate 82,817,750 of NC_134204.1, read as the reverse complement.
TTAACTAAAGTAACCATTGACTGCTTCAGGTATTGCAGGGCATTTTGCATTCTCAGAGCCAGAATTAATGAGACAAACAAAACCGCATTATGGCTATGACATGATTTTGGTAGAGCAAGACGTTCTTTATTCAGGGTGAGTATCCTCACTCCTTGTTTTAAAGCATCTGCCTATTCTTAAAATGAGGAAAATGACGGGGTTAACTTCTTTTTAATTCATTCATTTTCTGAAAACCTGTAATCTGTTACAAACAACAAGCTTAGCTGTTTCTCTTGAAATCTTCATCTGTTAAACACCAAATTATGAGTCTTATTTTGTATAACCAATTATTTACCAACAATTATTAAAGCTAAGAAAGGCCAAGTCTTTCTCCTGTTATTCATGATGCAGACCTTTCCCTAGGTAAGACTGTTTTACATCCTATGTCTGAAACGTATTTTGTACACTGGAATTAATTATTTCCTATAGTGTTGGAGACACAGAATGTCTTTGCAGTGTTTCAGTTGATTTATAATTTTTCAACTGTTTATGAGAAAACTTATGTTTCCTGAAGTAATAATCTTGACACAAAGAAAATAAACAGCTTAAAACAATCAATTATTTCAGCTTAATTGTAAATGCAAAACTGCTAAGACTAGTGATCTCTCAACCACAGACTCTCCCTTTTAAACTTAATTCTATCAATATTAGTTCCCGCTTCAGTAAATAATTACTTTCAAGGAGAAACAGTTTTTCTTAAAAATTTTACCCACATATAAAAGTTGAAGAAAAATTCCTAACAAAAAACCTAGCATGTAACCATTTCTAATGATAACAACAATTTATTGAACACATAGAAGGCTATCTAAATTACTGTTCATATTATACACAGTGTTAAAGAGCGAAAAAGTAGCATATACTGTCAGAGAGTTTATGAGCTCGGAAACAGGTACAATCTCCTAGAAAATTTTCTGTCCTACAGGGCATAAGGTAAGCTAAATACAGATTAAAACACATGAGTCTGTCCAAGTCAATGGGTAATTCTTTGCTACCATAACCCCTGAAGTAAGTCAGGATTTTATTTGATTTCTCTTAGTCCCATGATTCAGCAGGAGAGCTTAACAGTGGTTTTCTGATTCAGCTGGTATCCAAAGAAAAGGGTTTGGTATCACTTCTGTGGGGGCAATTAAACCTATCCTCAGGGATTCTGAAAGCCCCCAAATAAATATGATGTAGTTGGAAAAAGGACACTAAAAATGTTTTAAAGAGGTATATTTTAGTTTGGGGTCAACATTAACACAATGCCAGGTTCTTGCGCCAACATCTCAATGGGATAGAAATTAGGGACTTTTTTTTTTTTTAACACTACTGTATACTGTACCAAGTCATATATCCTTATAAAACTTGGAAACTGTATCTTTGAGTACGTTAGCTTTTTGAGTTAATCAAAATACAGTTTTCCTCTTTCTGAAATTATTTTTCATTTTCCATATGTTCTGTATTTACCTCCTTCAGAGTGACGTGACCCTGTTTGATTTATCACATATGAAAACCAAAAAGGAGAAAGATGAATCTATGTTTCAAAACAGACAGACTTCTATTTTCTAAAACTGCATATTGTCAATAAAAATAAAAGTTTATTTTGGCAAATCACATCCTGCTGTATTGCTATTTAATGAAAACTAGACAGACAGAGTATACTACAGGTACCATAGAATGTGACATCCGTTAAAATAATGGTTTTGGGTTTTTTATATAATTGGAAGAAAAGCTCTATTTATAAATTACAAGTACAGAATTGCTATTGAATGGACTAAAATGACCACTGAACAAAGATGAACACCAGTCCTCTGGCATATCTCAAAACCATGTAACAGATACATGCATTTGCCAAACTTAAAAAGTCTTTACTGATTATATGGTTTCTGGAATTTCATAATTTAACCAAATCTGAACTTATTTTCATGACAATAAGGAAGGGTATACTTAACACATGAGGGTCATATCCTTTCACATTTCAGTAAAGTGCCGGAGATTCTCACTGAGATAAACACATAGATGTTCAGTAAAGGCAGGTTAATGGATTTCCACTTTATTTTATTCTCAGAATCAGCTACTTCTGGGGTTATGATTTGGTTTTGGTTTTTTTGTTGGTTTTATTTTTTGTTTTGTTTTTTGGGGTTTTTTTTACTATTCAACATATGACACTTTGGAGAATTAATGTTTATCAAAACAAAACAAAAAGTGTTCCAATTAATAGGGATATACAACTCTGTTCTGATAAAAAATGTACAGATAGGTAAACAGATGTATTTTATGTACTTATTTTATTTACCTAGCACCCCATCAGAACAAAGACTCCACATAAAAGGACTACCAAATGATATTATGGGCCAGTACAATTTCATTTTAATCACCAGTAACATGACTAGAAAAGACGCACCTGTCCAAAAATATTAGTACATAAAAAATTAGTCTTGGAAATTCTTTTCTAGCATCACTTGTTAAGGCTGAGATGGATCTATCACTTCTTACTGTAACTGTTTGACTTCATACCGGATTTCCTAATCTCAGGTTGCCTCCTCTAGCTATACAAAAACTGTTATGGTGGTGTGAAAGCAAAATGGAAATAATTTTATTTAATAACATTGAAATACCACTAAAATATTACTTTTTTGTGTATACTTCAGCAAATCCTTCCAAAATTTTGACTCAGAAACTGTTCCATTTTACCAGTAAGAGAAAGATATTATTTGTAATTGATTGGTAAGGATTAAGTAGTTAAAGTTTGCAGTCGGTCCTGAATTTGTGCCATTTTTCAAGTACCTGAAAGTACTTGAATATGGCAATAGTAAGGTACCATTTCCTTGCTGAGCTACATACTGTGGATTTGCCTTTCAGGTTCTTATTTCTTCCACATTGTCTCTGCTTCAAGTGTTGCAATTAAGTGTACTGTTCATTATACCAGTTATGATCTTCCCAGCCCCTGCCCAACCATGTTTTTAAATACACTTATTTCTGAGTCAGGACCTGGCCAGGGACTATCTTTTTTTAAAAGATAAGTTAGTAGGTAGAAGGTTTGGGCAGAGGGAATGCCTGCATATACTGTTACTTCAGTTTCATCATCATCCAAATGTCGTTATTAAAAAGCCTTTCAGGTTGTTCTTTCATGCTTTTTCACTGGAGGTATGACTATTGGATCAACCTGAAAGAAGCACTTCCTTCCATTTCTTCCCTGCTCTATCTAAAAGGGACTTTCATTCCTATCGACCATCAGTGAAATATGGACTTGAAGAACTACCAAGCCATGCTATGAGTGAGACATATAAGAAGACATGTCCCTGTTTCTCCTACACATTATAAGCATGTTCTGCTCTTGTCAAGGTATATGCATAGCTATTTATGTCATATGTGAAATCAGTTTTGAAATCTAGAATGAACTTAAACCCATGGAGACATTAGCTCATGATCAGGTGTCTCAAGCATCCTTTCAAATTAGAATGGGTACAGGGAGAATATTCATAGTGCCAAGTGTGAAAATATATGGAGCAAACAATGTGGAACAAAAATGCAGTCAGAGATATGAATATTAATTTAAAACAAAAATTTGTTCAGAGTTGAGGTTTTATAATCAAAGTCAAATACAGTAAGAGAGAGTTTTAAGTTCAGTTTTTGTTAATTATGCAATTGTTGTGTAAAAGAGAGGTTAATTTTAATTACATATTTGTGTTGTATCTAATTTATTATAGCTAAAATTTGAATTCCATCACCACAGAACAGATGCTGTCCACTGTCATAAAATAAGCTTTAATTTACTACATTAGCATTTGAAACTTATTACTGTTATGATGACTGACACTTTGTATTTATCTTGTGATTGGTACAGTAGGAAGATAAGCCTTGGCAGTATATTCAAAAAAAGTATTTAAAATGTCCCAGTTCATTCAAAATAGGCAAGTCAAATTCAGAAACAACCTCATGAGAGTCTACAATTATCAGAAGTCACATAAGTATCACTTTAATCAGAAGAGAAAATAAATGCATGAAAACACAGCTACATGGAACATAACTGCTTTGTAGAATGTTTTTTCTTTTTTTTTTGGTAATATTGTTTTAGAACTTTACAGTCTGAGTTACTCATACATGCCCAGAGATCAATAACTCTAAATTACCTTGTTCTGGTGTCATCTTGAAACTGGACAGAGAGCTAGAGGAGGTGTTTAAAAGTTAGTCTGGATGAGCACAACAGTAGGAATCCTGTGCTCAGCACATGCTCCCAATGGTTGTGCCCAAATTCACAAAAATCAATAGGACTCAAATGTAAAAGTGCTAAGGAACAAGTCCAGTTAGGTTCACATTGGTCACTATCTTGTTTGCTTAATGTAGAAATGCTAAAGTAAGAAGCAGTATAGTTTTAAAAAATGACAAAAAAGTCAACCACAATGACCTGAAAAGGAAATCGTAGCATTTAAAATGCTCACTCTTTGGTAATTGCAGTTAATGACAAAGCTATTACCAACTTCAACACTGCAGAATGGAGCTTTTAAAAGACAACCAAAGTTCCCATCAGCTCTTTTATGGACCTATTGAAGTACAGGGATATATATCTGCACAACACACATAGAGCATGCTGAATTGAAAATTCCCTTGGTAAAAAGCTCCTCAGTAAGCCTACCGATTTGTCAAAAAAGAAAGGATTTGTAGAAAAATATTGATCTTATTAAAATTTATCCTAAAATAAAAAAAAAAATGTAAAGGGAACCATATAGTCCCATTTTCCATTTTGAAATTATTTTAATCATTGTTTAATTTAACTACAGTTCTAATTAAAACTTGAATGTTAAGTTTTTTTCTGTTAACTCAAACATTGTTTTATTATTCTAGAAAAGAAAATGTCTTCTCAGAAGGAAAACTTTCAATTTTAGCACAACAATGACAAATGATTAAAGTAGTTACCAACTAAGGTTCTGTTATCATGTACATCTGTAGGCATTCATAAGTATGCGTTAATGTTCTCAAAACTTTAATCTGGGGAACTTAGTTCATTATATGCCATCATATTTGAATTCATATAACGTTTGAATCCTTTTTTTTTTAAATTTTTGTGATGCTTGTATTTTGTTCTGCTGGTGAAAACAGCATATTGGGGCTTTGTCTTGTAAAACCATATTTGTTTGATTATTAAGTTAATATTCTCTAAATAAATGAGAGCTTTTATGAGTATTGTGAAACTGAAAAGAATGTTATTCTAAAAGATCTGAAAAATTTTCTGCACTTTAAGGAATTGGTAAATATGGGTATGTGGGAGGCATCCATTTGTTGCAATTATGATTTAAGCATCTGATAGCAAAATCTTGAGCAATTCACACATTGTGGCTTTCTGGTTTTCTCTTCAGACCTTCCTTCTCAAAGATAATTTTTTTCTTTCTTTTTTTTTTTTTAAAGAATAATGTTAATTTAATCTGTGTCCTAGTCCATGAAATACTGACTTGCTTTTTTGTTTTGTTTTGTTTTAATTCAAAAGAACAAATGTAAACAAGAAAACATTTCATTGTAAAGAGCTCATCTTCAGTTCAAGAGAAAGGACTTAGAAAAAACTAATTAGGATGTCCTTAACATTTTTCTAAAGGACAGAAGCAAAATGTTCCAATAAGTTCCTTGCAAAACACTGGAAAGATAATTTGGTAATGCTATGAGTGGATTATACTGTTCCTCTTCCCCCGATATGATCACTTACTGCAGCACTTTCCTTTGAAATGACAATTATAGTGCTCTGCTGTTGCTAAGAAAAGACCAATGAAGATTGGTGTTGCTTTTCCTCTCAGCCATTGTCAGCTGCTGCTCTTTAATACTGCAGTCCCACTGCCAGTGAGCATTCACAGCCTCAATTTGCAGATGATCAGACCCTTCAGTGGCATCAATTGCTTTAGAAGGTAAAGTTACTTTAGAGATAGGACCCCACTTGGAAGAGTTTGACCCATAAATTGATAATGAAAATGAATAATTAGCAGAGATGCATGAAATTCTTCATCAAAGATTAAACCTATGACAAAACAAATGGATGTTTTTCTTAATCTAAAATTCCCCTGTACTAGCTAGAAAGGCAAAAATGATGACACCGATATGCAAACAATCTGTAATCAGACATAATTTTCAAGGGCTAGAAAATTAATTACAATATCAGTATAAGAACAGTTGTATGGTTATGTCCCCTTGATATCTCTAATATTACTTATTAACCTTACAATTGAGAATACAATTCTTTTTCTCTGTCAGTCACATAACATTTTTAAAAGAGCTTGTAGTTTTACAGTTTGTCTTTTAGTCTTTGTTATTGAATCCACCCTTTCGGGAAAGAAAAAAAAAAAAAGCGGTTGTCAACACAAAAAGGAAGACATAGCTACTTGGTAGTGCAAAGAAATAACATTTGGATGATCTATTGTCTCAAACTCTTGCCCACTTTGAGGACTAGCTGTCATCATCTGTACCTGCAGTGAGTTAAAGGTAAAATATAGTCCTTGTCACATCAATAACCCATTTACAGCCTGATTGTCAAAGCTACCGTCAAGACGTGTTACCAATTTGTAGTATCCGAGTAACAAAACAAACTGCTTGAATTCCCACCAGTTTGTTACATTCAAATTCTTTTCTATGGGCAAAAGCAACACATTGTGCATGCAGAGCCAAGAATTCAGTATTAGTCTAACCAGAGCCTTAACAGCCTAATCCATGATTAGTCTGATGAAAATGACACTAATATTTCTACAGCTCAGATTAGAGCCAGTTGAAATGATACATATAGAAGAGTTCCAGTATCTATCCTTTCTCTTCTGGTGCTGTACTCACCTCTGGGACGACTGACAGATGGCCTCTGCCTGCTGGGGGTATATGAGGAGTCATCACCACCCTTCCCAGAGGCATTTGGATGTGTTTGCCAGCATGCTCTACACCTTCCTCTTTCATCACAGGCTTGCAGTCCCACCTATATTGAGTAAAAGTTCTGCATCTTCTTTGCTACTCATAGTTTGCCCAGTTCTCAAGGTTGCATCCCTATGCTCACCACCAACTGACTACTGATTAGCTTTTTATACACTTGGGACCTCCAGTATTAACTTGTAATTGCACCTTCAAGTCCTCTGCTGTCAGCCCATGCCTGTACTCCTCCATGCTCTGTACGAAGTCTTCAATAGTCTTCCAGATGTTTAGACTAAACATAGTAGTAAGAATTAGAAAATTGCTGGTACAGCCAAATAAGCTAAGTCCAGAAAAAGTCCAAGTCCCTAGTTACCTCAAACAAAGCCTCTGGCCTCCTGCAAGCAATGGCAATGCCATATTTTCTGGTCTACAAGGCCATAGAGGTGAGTAGTTGCTTCAGTGATCAAGAGGTTAGAATACACTGGGGAGCTGCATAAGCAGGATAAGTGCAAAGGATTATTTCTGCTCATGCCTTTTTGTAGTGCTCCTTCTTTTCCCTTCTATTCCTAGACCCACTCATGTATTAAGCTATTTGGGACAAATGAGTGATAAAAGTGAAGGAGCCAGTTCAAAGTGTTGCAAGGTTAAGTCAGGCATCTCTATCTTGTTTTGAAGGGTGTGGGGGAAAATAACAAGGATGTTAGGCAGTCAATTCATGGGAAAAAATATTTTAAAAAACTCTCAAACAACCCACAATTAAATAGAGCACATAGAGAAGATACAACTGTGGAGTCAGAGAGGAGATGTATGGTACAATCCATGGGAATGAGTGACTATATTAGCAATAGCCTTTGGTATTTTGGAGACAATCTCATGAAAAAATGTTCTTCCATCTCCAAAAACCCAAATATGAATGTTCCCTCTGAGCAGTCCTCCCTAACTTGTGGGAGAAGGTAGCAAGATAATTCCTAGCAATAATTGCCAAAGGTAACATGTACACTATGCAAGAAGGCACACATGGTAATGCAAAATGTCATATCCTAACTGTGAACCTGACTGGATGGAGGTCACCTCACAGGGTTTATCTGCTTAAAATCCCACTTTATTTCTAGCCAGGCTTTCATTGTAGTGATAATTCACTGATTATGTAGAAAAATCATGAAGTATACATAGGATGATTTTCATGTAGGAAAAGAATGAAACTAAGACCTTCCAATCATTATTTTTGTATTTGAAGCTACATAGGAAAGACTCAAGATATTCCTAAGAGCATTCCCTAGGTCTTTGCCTGATTTTAGTAATTTCAAACTGTAATTAATACTTTTCTGAAGTAAAAGTACATATTCAAGTGTTGATGTTTAAAATTGGCTTCTTATTTGGCCCTCACAGTTTGGCATCTACAGTCAGTACAATTTTAACATAGAGACAAAAATATTGACAGGTACAAGTACCCATAGGTATTTAACCATGTATTGCTCAGGGTCAGGACTGTTAACTACTAACATTAAGCTTAACATTGCTTCAGGTGAAATGTTTCTCAAAAGAAAAGACCGATCCTCCAGAAGCAGTTATTGTTATGGTTTGCATTACATTTAACAACAGCTACGATGAGAATGTTTTGACAGAAATCACATCTGTCTCAAAATTTCCTGCACACAGCTGGATGCTAGAAGTTTCCAAGTAGCAACTGACTGCTTGGAAAAAATCAGGAACAAAGTGAGTCCTCATGCAACTGATGAAATTTAACGTATTTATATAATGTATTCCACTTTCAAGATGCCACACAAACATTTAGATGATACTAACTACAAGGAAACCTCCAGTATACACAAGATGATCCTAATTGTCTGCTTTTTTTTACTTCCAAATAGGAAACAAACTTGTTTTCATTTTCAACTATTTCAAAGCCCTTTGCAAATGCAGAATAACAAATGTATATCATACTAATATAGATAAAAGAAGTATAAAAGGCTTGATCCTCTAATTCATACCTTCTAAGGCCTGGGACCTATTAGTAGTTTTGGTTGGATTTTGCTAAAATGATCTAACCAATTTATACTAACTACCCAGTCTTCTTTCTTAAAAAACCTTACCTTTTAATAATGGGGTGATTCAATGGACAGAGAGTCACTTTTGCTGCTGTCAGGAAATAGACTGGTACCTAACTAGAAACCTGGAAATGTATCTATATAGAAGTCCTGTTTGGATGTAATCAAGTATGACAAAACCATCTACCTAATGGAAAAAGTTTTGATTTTCTCTAAGAAATGGGAATCAGCTTTATCTTTACTTGCAAGGGAAGAAGCTATTAGGATTAAGACACCTCTCATTCCACAACAGTCAGGACTAATTTACTGAAGTGATGGGAACAAGCCATTGCAAGATGATGTATCCAAAATGTCTTTGCTTCTTTTGCCCTTGCACAGACTTCTTGCACAGTCTGTGTTCCATGGTGATACCATTCAATTTTATTTTACTTGAAGGTGGGGAACTATTTTGTTTAAGGCTAATTTGAGATTCTACCACTTCCTGTTATCTGTAAGCATCTGAACAACAGTTTATGCAATTTCTCCTCTCTTCTTCGGAAGGTCAGCATCGTTTTCTTTAAAGGACTGCAGTGGGACTACCTGGATAGGCTATCAATAAGGTGCAAAAGAGAACTCTGCAATCAGTGCTTCAGAGAACAGACAAGGGATAGAAAAAAATAAAGATGAAAATGTTCATAAACTCTGTGTGACTCAGTGGTCTGCCCTTCCTGTTCATTCTCTGGATGGATTTTGGTTGGCATAAATCTTCCAAAGTTATTTCTTCAAGCAGGTAATCCCTTTCATGTCCACATAATAAAAATGTTGATGAGACATATAGGTATTTTCACAACCACAGTCCCTTTATGCAGACAAATTATTTTGATAAACAGTTGTCCAGAATCTTATTATCACCCTTTGATTAATGTATGCTATTATAATGGCAGCCCTTCGCAGAAAATGTCAAAGATGAGCTCTTTTTGAATGTGTTGGAACCAATATTGATTCTATTTGATTAAGCAACTAAAAAGTTGTCTCAGAAAAAATTAACTATAGGCACAATACAGTTATGAAATCAATACCTTCAGGTAAAGAAAGAATATAGTTAGCAAACTGTTATATAGAAGCTTAGATAATGTCATCAGTCTTAGAGATGATATCAGAATTCAGTTTACTTTTCTAAAAGCAGCTTAAGCAAGTAATTGTAACTTCAGTGGTATGTAAATTTACAGCACATTTTCTGCTCTTTCTTTTGTGCTTATTCTTAGTTGGTGTGTCTGCATGGTAACAGCACTGAGCATCTCAGCTCTTGTGGAAAGCAGGTGCGTCTGGGCTGGTAAATCATAATGCAACTTGTTGATGAACCTGTAAGAATCCTGACCCTAGTGGAGTTTTATCTTGAAACCAGTTTTTTAAGTTACCTATACAAAACTCAGCACATGAAAGCTGAGGGTCAACATCTTTTTGTTGAGCCCAAAGGCAAAAGAAGTGAGAGAGAAGTAAAATTTAGCTTGCCGGTATTACAAACTAGATAAGGAGAAAGGCGTGTGGATAGCCCAGCTTCTCTCACCATTTAATCATGCCACTGTTTGGACTAGCTCTAACAGACAAGTCCTGTGCTGCTGCCCAAGGCTCCAGTAGAGCTGAGGCTGAAGTCTGAACCTCCTTCTTCCTAACCACTGGGAACCAGTTTTCTTTAGTTTTTTTTAAAAAAACCAAAACAACTAGGAATGGCATTTTGCCAGCCACTGAAGTTCGCATATCTCAATCTTCTTGGGTGGTTAATCTATCAAAAATGCCTTTTAAAACCCTCCAGTCTGCCATCCGGTCTTTGTCTCTGTCATGAAGACTAACGTTAGTCCCATACTAGCCCACTACCAGAAAGAGACTACAGTTAGTTCACAGCCAGATAAAAAGTTTTAAGAGATCATTGACCTTTTATGGTTTTATTTAGACACTTCATTCTGTGCCTTCCTTAGTTCTTTTGTAGATTTATCCCTTAATAAATAGCTCTGACCCTTTGCCGCCTTTGAACATGCACTTACACTCCTTAATTACTTAGTCTCTTTTGGAACGCATTCATTAACACTGGATAGAAAGTTACAAAATATAAGAAATATGTAAAATTGGTTTCACAATGCATCACATGCAGTGCAGTGTCAGGGACCTACAAACAGTTCCTGTGAAAAAAATAATTACATGGAAGTGAATTTTAGCAGAACAAGAGATATAATTTACAGAGTTATTTTGAAGTGAGATACTTTGAAGATCAAAGAGCTATCCCTTTATAGCTTTTAATATAACAAGAAAAAAATAAATAATTTATTTTCTAAACATTTATTTTGGAATTATAGTGCATAGCTAAGCCTGTGCAGAAACTGGTTTTATTTTCCATTAGAAATAACTTAATAAAATATAATTAAAAAGTAATTTTCTTTTGAAAAAAATTGAGCAAAGGAACAAGAAGCTGTCAGCTGATATCTAAGTGAGATTTGATCTGTGAAATCATTGCTGCCTGCCATCTCAGATCTATCTTGTTCATTATGAAATACTGCTGAAGCATGTTTATCTTTAGCAGTTAAGATGGACAGTGTTTTATAACGGAGACAGTCACTACTGCAGCAATGCATGAAACAACACATGCATTTCATGTTCATTTTGCCAGGTATTAGCATGAAAACAATGCATGCTTTTAAACAAAATGGGTATTTTGTTATGATAGCTATATGTACAGATGCTAACTACTACTGGTTTTAAAACCACTCCTTATCGACTCTAACTGACTTAATCAAACTATCCTTCTGAAACCTACACTCCACTCCAAACACTACAGATTGCTACAAGTTTCTCCAGACCATAAGATAAGATGATAGTTATTTTATCATTCAGGTCATATTAGAGAGCTTGCCCATTTTCCCAAGTTGTTGATATGTTCGAGAAGGGGAGTAGCTACAGACTTCAGTGAAAATCTGTAAAACTCTGCAGTAAAAATAAATAGATAGATAGATAGATAGATAGATAGATAATCTACCTACAGATTAAACCCACCTTAAGCTGGTAAGCTGGAAGCTGCAAACTACCCCAAAATTATAGGGTCATTATTTTGCCACTTAATTCTAGTAACATAACAGGATTTTTACAGACTGTGTATGAAAGCAATTAAAAAAAATCACACTGTTGCACAATACCATGGGTAACTATTGGTGAATATATAAACCTTCTGATCAGTTTGAGCCTGCACAGAGGCCCCAAACAGTGCATAAATTGTGGAGAAGTGAAGGAAAATATAATGATTTTATTGCTCAAATACTTATTGAACTCATTTCAAAGGTTAGTATTTCTTGTCTTGTTGTATAATGCCTGACCAAAAAAAAAAACCCCAAACCCCCACCAACAAAATAAATGAAAAAGAAAGAAAGAAACAAAAGATCTATACTATCCTAACCTAAAGGAATAAGGCAGGACAATCTGTGGCACCAGTTGGTTAGCTGTATCTTGTGGTTTTTTGGAGGGGGGTGGAGAAAGAGACAGCACACTGCAGAAAGAAATGGAAATGCTGGCTTATATGGCCTTCCAAAGAATTCAGAGCATGAATCCTTGATTCCTTTCAGAGTAGTTTAGAAAAAGAAGTAACAAAGTACCAAATAAAAGCTGGCCAAAGTAGCTTTTATGTCTTTATTATTCCATACATGACAACATGCTGTGTATGCCTATTAGTGCACAGGGTTTTGGGTACCTGCATATACACAGTTGGTGATTAGTATTGCCTAAAAGAGATTTTATCCCATGGATATGTTATTTACTTAATGTTGGCAATATGCATAGAGAACATCTAGTGTGCATGGGGCTGACTGCTGTTTGGTATTCATGCATATGCAATTAATGCAGGAACATTCTCCATTACAGGCCCCATGAATGGACGAAATAGCTGCCAGTGCTTGTAATTTGTCTTCATTTTCCAACATTGCTAAAGTGCCTGTAAAGTTAAATATTTAACCACACTATGATTTCCAGAAATGTGTAGGTCAGTGAGAGGAAAATTCAGGCAAACAGTAGAAGATTATTTCTACATAGTCATATTCAAAACAACAAGCTGGTTTTTTATCTTGTGCTTGTCAGCTCTGCCACACTGCTTATTGGCTATTAGATTTCACAAGTTTCAAGTCACATTATTTATTCATCCTAAAATCTTGGTACTCTGTATTCGCTTGCCTGTGTTGATACCATATCTCACTGCCTTTGAGTTACGCATAATAGATACCTGTCAGAAGGTGCAGCACTGACATGCACAGGTGTTTCTGAATGCAACTATATGTGTGCTTATTGTTTGCTTTGGTGACATGTGATATGTTGTTTTAAATCTCCTCTTGTCATAAAGGAAGGTACTAGCATAGCTTCTAAGCAAACATTTCTTCTACATTGTTCACCTTTCTTTAAGGAAGAGCTAAGATTTTCTGTTTATTTTGCAAGCTTCTGTCAATCTGATGGACAGTTTGCTTTTCCATTTGGGGATAATTTCTAGGATCCCTCATGTCTTTACTCCTTTCATTTTAAGTTCTGAAAGAGAGGAACATGTTTCAGAAATTTACAGACAACAGATGGCAGGAGAAACCGAAACAGAAGGGGAGTGAAGCGATCAGAGAAGCGGCATAGATCTCTTTGTTATAACACAGTGCTAACTCACCTTAGGATTCTGTATCTCTTCTTTATCCAGTAAAAGTGCCCAAAAGCAAAAAGCTGCCTTCTTAGTGTTACAAGGAAAATAGATCTTCCTTACCTGTAGTCTCTCTGACTTCAGAACCTCCAGCTAAAATGCCTTTGAAAGGTGGTGAGCGGTCTTTCTGTCTGGGAAAAAGCCAACTGTGAGAAGAAGGGACTGCAGCAGCCCACACATCACTATACATTACAGGCTTTCTGCACACATAGTCATCATCCCAGGACTGGACAGGGTTTACTGTGAAGGTGCTGGTCGTTCATTATGTGTGAAAAGCATGGGATTTGACTCGTTACGGGGAGGAATAATGCATTAATTAATCATATGAATTAATCCTTTCATTGGGCAGAGAAAGGATCCAAGGAGAGCATCCGATTTGTCTGATGTGGATGGCTCCCTTGCCCAAGTGATACTATGAGGCAGCAGGAAATGGGGACCTGATCAAAGCCGGAGAAGGAGAATATTTGCAGAAGAACCTCAAAATAATTCAAGGGTCCCATTCAGTCACATCCTTCTGCTGGATCAACATCAAAGAGGATTACACTGCCAAGTCACTTTTGTTATTGCTGATGTTAACACAAAGGAACACAGCACTTCAGCAGTGGATTCCCTTACTTCTTTATTATAGCTGTAATAGCAACTTCTGGCCTGGGTGAAATCATGCCCTAGCAGGGAGGTGAATCTGCCCAAGCTATGGATTTGAGAACCATTAGCAGTTTTCTGGAGGAGAAATGTGGCTACTCCAGGGTGGGGAATTTACCAACAGTTTCACTAGGAGTTATTTGCTTTGGGTCAGAAGATGGGCTGGATAAACTCAGGATGTTTATTCTGGATCTTTGAATTGAATCACATCATTGCATCACACTGCATTACAACAGTTAAGGCTCTGTTCATCTCCAACCTTTTTTTACTATTAGAGAAAGAAAGACAAATAGACAACCTGTCAACGGGTAACTACTGAATTTTGCAACTGTCTTCCAGATTTCAATGATTATTGAAACTTTAGGTATGTTGCACACAAGGAATATGTTCTAAAATGCATTATTTATTTTTTAAAAGAAAGTTTATGTATAATGAAATCTTTTATCAGAATACTGGCAAGGCAGTAAAAAACATTAACAGAAAGTGGAAGAAGTTCAAGATATCAATCAGATACTCAAAAAGAGGATTCCATGAAGAAAAATGTTACACTGGTCAGGAAGCTATCCTGTTCAGAAATGAAACTTTCTACTGATCATCATTTTAAAAAATAAGTATATGAAAGTGCTTATTAGATGGCAACGTGTATCAGTCACAAAAATCAGTAGAAAGAATCAATGAAATATCAATAGTGAGTATGAGGAGGATAATAATAAGATCTTTTTTTCTTAAATGTCAGGAAGGAAACCAATAGTACAATGTTCTGAGTTCAGTGGTGGGGAGTGAAAGAAGACAGAGAGTGTACAGGAGAAGCAAAATATTTTGCCACTTGCTTCTTTTCTGGGCAAGGATTAGTTTCTCTTTATTGTGGGAGCACACAAAAGCTAGCATATAGTTGAACACAGCTCCAGTTTTTTGCTGGTAACTTTTGCAGATGTGCAGTAATAAATAACAAATTGAATGGGTTATTGTCAGAGGGATTTGAGCCAACTGGTTGAATGAACACAATTTGACAAAATATTTCACTAGAATGAAAAGTAAGGAAGAATGTGGACTGGATACTACAAAAGCAACATTCTCCTTGAGAAGGAGTGTCTTACGGACTCTCAGAAATCTCCTTGCAGGCAGAGCAAAAGGTTTAATACAATCAAAACTTTTAAAAGTGATTGTAGATAGTGGAAATGGGGTATCAGCCTCAATCAAGGCATGGGAAGAGGTTTTAAGAGGAAACCAGGGAGGGTGACTACTGACATCCAGTCCCCAGTCATTTGACATCACATTCGATTTTGCTGCTGTGTCCTGGAGGTCTTGTTTCATCTTCTCTCATTTTGCTTTTGCTGAATTTTCATGCTTCGTTTAGTTTTTATGGTGCTTAACTTGTACGGTGCATGGATAAAGAAGACTGGAAACTAGTGTGGAAACACAATACACAATGTATGTGCAGTAGAGCAATTAGAAGGTCATATTATGGCATTTCTTTGTACAGAAATACTCAAATGTTTGCTAATAGTGCAGTCTTGCTCAGAGAGATTTGTTATGTGATGGACATCAGTACAAAATGCCTATAAAAGCCTATCTTAAAAATTCAAATGTTTACTTCTAATTTTGGTAATCACCCAATACGTTTGTCATGCTTTTATATTTTAGCTTTTTCTGAATGCTTGTCAAGAAATGAATTTTTGCTTTATTGCAAGCATTTAACTTGAACAATACTCTTCAGCCAGGACAATTTTGTTTTTATTTTTCCTCTGTGGAGCACTCACTATTTCTTGCACTGTGAACCTTTGATCTCCCTCCCCCCAGTTTCTCCTAATTACTGCACCAGCTAGAACAAACCAATTTGTTTTGTTGCAAGCTCTGTGTGATTATCTTCCATGGGCATGCATGTGAACACAGCCAAGCTACACAAGAGCTGATAAATGAGCCATTTATTTGATACAGTAATAATCAGATTTATCAAAGGCCTGTGCATTGGCTGCATTACAGATATATTAATCAGAAAGCTTGTGCTGAACTTCCTCAAGGTGACAACTTGCTAGGTCCTTCCTGAAAGCCTATTTTCTTCTGTGCTAAGTATAATACTTTGATAATTGTAATCTTTTGTGAACAACATTTAAGCCACCTTGAAAAGACTTTACATTTGCCTCAGACCATTTTTTTAGGCAGCATTCAGGTGCTGATTAGGTTTTTCCAGCTAAGTGTTTTTCTTGACGTGGATGGAACTTATTGTGTGCCCTTGTCAGCATTTGCCCTCTTAACTTGCCATTTTAAAAAGGGATGAGAAATTAACACAGGATTCAAAAGGAGGGATGTACTTGCATGAACCTTGCTTTGGCAGCTTGTTTTTTGGTACCCACATGACCAAAACCCCTTCCCTTGTGCTCAGAATTTTTAGACAATCAGTATGGGTGTCTCATTAGTTAGTACACTGATTTTTTTGCTCCTTCTCCCCAAATGTGATAGAGGAGCCTTTGCACCTCAACCGAAGCTGTGGATTCTGCTGTAGCACCAGGTGTTGAAAGGACTTCTGGAAGAACCTTAGCAGCCTCTCAGGCCATCAGGTTTCTCTAATTTTGGGAATCTTGAAAACTTTCCAGTTTCTGCTGGCTTGGGAGGGAGGTAACCCTTGTGAAGTAGAATAACCTCATCTGTTTTCTTCTATGTAAGGATCAATATTTTATAAGCTGGTAATTAAAGATATGCATCATTTCAAATGCTGACCTTAATTCTGCCTGCTGTTGTCCTACATGGTTAGTTTTCTTAAACTTAATAAGATTGACCTGGATATACATTATGTACTGAATGCCTTGCAGTATGTCTAGGGAAAAATCAAATATTGTATGTTGGGAAAACTTTTCTCTTGTTATTGTAGGTGACCTTCAAAATAACATGTGATCGATATAGGACCACCCTCATATTTTTTAAACAGAACAATAAATTCATTTATTTAATACTTTACGTGTAACACCTGTAACTTTTGCCTCTGTAAAAGGCAGTCTGACCTTTCATTCCAGTGATGAGTTTCAAATACCAACAGTGAATATGGAAATATGGCTTGATGTTGCAGTGAGAAAACATTAGTCTTCCTGTTTTTATGGGCTGTGTACCTTGTTAGCTCATTCTGCTGCATAAATTGAAGAGTTGAAGAAGGTTTCTTTCTGAAAAAACTCATGCCTCGTTACTTATATACAGAGCTCTTTAATGTGACACAACTCTTATTTAGTGTCTCTAATATGATGCATAGAAAGGAAGAATACCTGCAACTGAATTTATTAGGTGAAATGCTAAGTTAAAGGGACACTTTTTTTTTAGTAAGTATCTTATGGTTTCTATTTCACAAAGCTACATTACATTTGTAAATTCAGGTGTATGTTTATCCTTCTTCAGACAGAGATAGTAAAATTTGACCAAGAATAGAAGTTAACTTTTAAACATTCTAACCTTGAAACAAATGTTCAATTGCCAATGAAGTGTAATTCATAATCATATGCTATGGTATCATATCACATCCTTCAGAAGACAGTTTAAGAAAATGAAGGCCCTGCTTTTAAAGAATATATGGAAACACAATATAAATAAATAGTAGTTAGGACTATTTCCAAAAGAGCAAGCTAGATTCTAATGCACAAGTCTGGGATATGAGGTGTGTCAGTCTAAAACCGTGATCTCAAACCTTCCCAACCACTCCCTAATGTGTCAACACTTCGAATAGAAAATTTCATTGTAGGGCTAGGTTTCTCCTTCTACCTGTGTGCAGTGCTGCTCCTGTTTAAGCTCTACCTAAGCTCCACCTAAGCTCCAGTAAAGTCAGAAGAAACCAATCATTAAATTCTCTCTAGTCCTAACTTGTAGGTACCTACGTCTTATATTGGAGCTTGCATTAGTTTTTAACATGTAGATTTTTATCTGATTAATTAAAGCATTTTACATTTTAATCTTGACTTTGCAGCCAGATAAACTGAAGCATAGGAAGAAAAAAAATATTGTTCAGGTCACCCAGAGAAACACTGGCAGAAGATGACACACAACACTTCTATATTATGTTTCACTTGTTGCTTTCTACTATATTAATCTACTAATAAGAACAAAGAACATTTCTGTATTTTGCACACAAATAAGGTACAATAATTTGACTGTTTCCACCATGGGCTGTATGGTAAAATTAATTCTGAGCTTAGATGTGACAAATCTAGTTCTGAACCTGTAAAGCTATATTTTCCTCTGCATGGAACTTGTTTAAAGGCAGTATTGTTAATAATCTGTATGAGTGTATTTGAAGGTCAAACTGTATATTTGATCCTCCTCTCAGAATGGTTGGGTAGAAAATTAGTGAGCTGGTATAGGAACATGTGTGAATATGAAATGTCTTTTCAGTATTCTGGAAGACTAACTGAAAGACATTGATAGATTGCCCTTGAAGTCTGAAAGCTAAAACTATAGCTGTACTCTGTAATCTTCACTGGAACTATTATAAAACTTCTTGATGGATTTTCATAGATTAGTAGGAACAATGAAACTTTTGGCCTGGTCAGTTTCTGACTATGTTGTGTCTTTCATTGCTAAGCTAGAGAGTAGTGGCACCATCATTTTATATGAAGACCATGTGCTTCTGGTTTGCATACAACAATTTTATTCAATATTTGGTAGCAAAAAGCACACACAGTTCTGTATGTGGAGACTTGTTAAATGAACACTTTTTTTTTTTCTTTCACTAGTCAGTTTTAACTTCTGGTCCTCATACGCTGACCCAAAAGAAAATCAAGTGAACTTTTTTCTATCACCTGAAAAAAACTAGCCATGTAATAAAAGTTAGTTGAAAACCAAACCGGATGATTAAGTTGTTCTGAGTATCCAAATTTCCTAAAAGATGGGATAAGAGAAATATGGTAATAGGCTGACTGAGAGGCTGGGGAACCTCCACCACTGGAATTTTGAAAAACAAACTTTGTTTGTATTTAACATAAGAATTGTTATTCTTGCCTTCAGACTTGCAGATAGCCTGGGTGACGTCTTGAGTTTCCTCCTAGCCCTGTGGGGCAGACACTACTTGCCATAAAGCTGGCGGGCACAGTGCTCCCTTGTCATGACAATTGGTTGTGCCAACCCAGGATGGCCAAAATACCCTGCCTGCACCATGCCATGAAGCAGACCATGCTTTCCTGTGGCTTGCATAGCTCCGACAACATGGCTGTGCACTGAGGCTGGGTGCACATCCACCAAGATATACCACCCTGTGTGATTTTCTGCCTTCCTCAGATACTTTTTAAATCCTACTGGTTTTGCTCTGAAGCTCTAAATTCTCATGATAGAATAAACATAAATGGCAGAAATCTTTATAAGACATTTTTTCAAACTTAACATGTAATTAACTTTACAAGAAACCCAAGTATTTGCCAAAAATTTGTACTGCTTATCTGATGAGTTAAGAGGTTGAATACAAAACAGTGTTATTTCTTTACCCTCAGATGTATATGAAAAGTTTCATCTTCCTGATATTCAGCATTGTCCTTCAAACAACCTCACATATAATCACAGGGAATTGTCACTAATGACCGCACCTTAATCTTTCAATTATTCTAACTGTGATAAGCTTCTGTATTGTAAAGCTCTTGAAGTACATAATATTGTATTATTCAACTAACTGCACTTAAATCATAAAATGGTCTACTTTAACCTCAATAATCAAAGATGTTCAAAGTTAAAATTGAGAATGAAGTGTACAAAAGAATACGCAAAGACCATTTGTGCAGGCCAAAAAATCTGCTTGCATTTTCATTTTATTTCTGAAATACTGTCTTTCATTTTGGTTTTAAATCAGACACTAGGCAAAATTGCAATCCTAGGCATCTGAAACACACTGAAAAATATATGTGCATATATTTAAATAAATAATAATTGCACTAAAATATAAGTACTTTCATGCAAAATAGATTTTAAGACACATAGTGCTCCAGGTTTACATAAAACAGTGTGTGTGTTGTCTGAATAACATTTTTGCATATGCACATCTAAGAACAGACTAGGAACATGGCTTCAAAACCAGGTACTCATAGCACTCCCAAGCCCTGTTGTTCCCCTGAGACAGTGAAACAGCTCTAGTCCTAATGCTGTTTTGGTATGTTCACTCTGGAATGCACCTAAGAATTCCAGATGGTTTTTGTGAAGAAAACTGACCTGATTCAGTCTCCTACCTTGTAAAAGAATTCAAGCCTTTCATTAGGGGTAAAGGACTGTGTCCAATTATCTTTGTGTTGTGAGCATTTCCTCAGCACTTGCCGCAGAACCACTTATGCACAATATCCTAACATGACCACAGGGTATTGGCACGTACCCCTCCGATGTGTCTTGCCAAGTCCCCATCTCCTGACTGCCCGGAGCAGGGGCTGCTGCAGCATTCAGAGGATGCGCTGCATCCTGCCTCGATGGACCAGCATGCTGGGGCTCTGGGGCTGTGTGCGCCCAATCCCACAGTCCAGATAAAGCCTTGTCAAGCTATGATTCGGGTCCCAATTGTATCACAATAAGTGAATGAGGATCCATAATTATTGCTATAATTTTGGTCTGTCCGCAAGGCAGCACATGGGATCTGAAGCCTTGCTAGTTCAGAAAGTAGGAACAAAAAAGGCCAGGCTGCTGGGCTGATACTAATTTGTAACAGTTGAAAATAAAGTAAAATCGTCAAAGATCCAGAGAAAAAGAAGCACTGATATGATAAGATTAAAAAGCCATAGGAAAGAAAGCAGAAAGGGGAAGATAACAGCACAGCAAGGTGGAGATTTGGCCCATAACAAGGTGGGATATAAGTCAACCTTTCCCTATCTGGGTGACAGCCTTGATGGCAGAGATTTAGTGAGAAATTTTACAGAGGGTGGCGAGCGTGCTGCTGGTTTACCTAACAAGTTAGTTGCAGCTCATCACTGTATGCGCTAATGATAAATAATTGTATAGTGCTCACAATAACCCTTTCAAGTCTCTGACCCTAATAAAA
This sequence comes from Buteo buteo, assembly GCF_964188355.1. Lineage (NCBI taxonomy): Eukaryota > Metazoa > Chordata > Aves > Accipitriformes > Accipitridae > Buteo > Buteo buteo. The sequence goes on along the minus strand of NC_134204.1, from coordinate 82,796,491 downwards.
GATACCCACATAAAAAAGACCCACATATTTGAGGACTGAAAAGTGGCCATTAATTTTTTTTTTTTTTTTTTTGAGATGTCCATTAGCTATAATCTGCAGTCCCAAGCTTCACAAGGCTCATTATCTAGATGTTATTAACACTGGAACTATCTTAGCAACAAACTTTCATTTGCTAAATTATCTATTTTTGTTTTCCTTTCTTTCTTCTGGCCTCCTGGAAAAAGCTTTGAGAGCTTTTCTAAGATCCAACTGTAAGGAAAGTAATGTTTCCTATATACTGTCTGACAAATGCTGAGTACTTCATGACCTGTGAAAATTTTGAATATGTGTTTAGCTTGAAGTTGAAGTCAAAGGAACGGTAAGCCCTTCTTTAACTGCTTTGCTGGACTGAAATCAGCATTCTTAGGACATCTCTCAAGTAAAACACTTTACAGCTTGGAAGTTACAACTTTCAGTGTACCTATATAGAAAACTTAGCTGCAGCAGGAAAATCTGTGTTAGTCTTATGTAGCTGATATCACAACAGAATACGATTTTTTTCTGCTTTCCTTTTTTTGAAAATGAAAAAAAAATATCTACAAAAGGTATGCAGATGGGAAAAATGCCAGAATTTGGGAAGAGCTTATATAGAAAGTTAAAATACATTAAGATTTTTCAGCCTGGAAAAGATGACTGACATGGGATGTGGTAGAGGTAAGTAAAATGATGAATGGTACAGGGAAAGTGAATGAGTTACAGCTATTTATGTCTCATACTATAACAGCTGGGGGATCAAATAAAATGAGCAGGCAGATGGTTAAAAACAAAAAAGGAGTTTACAAAATGCATAATTAAATTGGGGAGTTCATTGCCACAGGATGTTGTGTATGCCAATAATATTAATGCCTTCAGAAAGCCATTAGACAAATTAATAGGGAAAATATCCATTAGAAGATGTAAACCACAGCAATTTGCATCTAAGTCTGGCTCCAGAAGTACCTCATCACAAATTCTTGAAGGTGGAGAATATATATGTGCAAAAAATACAATCTATGCTTCTCCACTGCAATATAGCCATACTCAAGTTTTTTTATGTTCTACACACATTTTTAAAATATATCTTATGTAACCACAAAAGAAGACATTTTTCTGTTTAATTTCACCTGGTAAAAAAACATTTCATTGGTTTATTTACAATTATCTAATAATTCAAAAAATTAACAAGTTTCTTCATACCAGGAATGTGTAACAAATTGACCAAAACTAAGAGAAACTGGAGCATTACTGTCTTCCTGTAGCTACTCTGAGTAGATAACATTGAATTTAGCTAGGCTACTTTCTTTTTATTTGCATAAAAATTTTTTTCTTTTTTTTTTCTTTTTTTCTTACTGAACAGATGAAAGTAGAAAGATCAGCAATACTAGAGGGTCAGTGAACAATTGGCTAGGAATCCTGAACAACAGGTTAAGTAGAAACACAGTAAAAGGCATTTTGCTTAAAATTGTGCATGTTTTTAACAATTCAAGGTTTAAGTGATGGCAATAAAAAATTTCACAGATAAAACAAAGGTTAAGTACTTCTACTCTGTTCCAGTGCATCATTTGTAAGAAATTTCTTTCTCTGAAATGGAATTACTGAGTAATTGTTAGAGAAAAAATAGTTGTTCCAGAGCTGTAAGTGGCTATTGTTCATTTCTAAATACGTGTAATGAGTTTTAAAAATTAGATCTTCTAAAGTATGTTGCTGTCATTGCACCTAGAGTAGCATTTCCATTCTGTTTAAAAGGTGGTTGTGTGGTGAAGCACAGGATGGAGAGCTGTGTGGTTACAAAATGTTTTCTCTCTCTCCCCTCTCCAGCTATTGAATAAAGAGAGCTAGAAATTCCTGTAACCTTCTTTGTGAATCATATGTTGTGTAGTTCCTTTAGTTCCCACTCTTCTCCCCAGATGATCGAAGTTGCTATTTTTCCATGAAGTGACATAGGAGTCTTTCCTTGCCTTGGTCCCACTGTCAGCCTGGCCATTCAAATTAGTCTGTCCACCAGGAGGGATGGAAATGGGACGAAATGCCAAAAGCCTATGTGCACATCCTAACCTTTAATATAAATCCATAATTAAAAAATACTATATAACTTGGACATTCACAAGGTGACATAAAATATGTTGTTAGTATTAATATTATTTTTATGCTTTTTAAGGTCATTCAGGAGATCCTGGTAACAGACAACTGGCTTTACAATTGCCCTTATATCCTGACAGTATCGTATTTACTAAATGGCTCTCATGTTTGTTCAGTCATGTAAGACAATAAGGCACTTAATTCATTTTTTATGAGCTGCTCTTCCTTCCTATTTGAATCTTGCTGAAATTCAAGTTGTTGATTTTCTCAACAATAAGGTTGTTTATATCCTGGGTCCTTGTTACATATTCTTTCTATTTGCAGTTGTTATTATAGTCATTAAAATCTGTATCATGAATTTGTACTAAATAGATCTACAAACAGAGTGTCATGTACAGTCCCACTATAATTGCCTACTGAAGAGACAAAGAAGCTGCCAGTAATGGTCTGATTTTTCACCCTGGGGCTTCTACTTACATATGTGCAAATGATACATCCACACTTTGACCTGAGGAGCTTATTGGGTGCATATTCTCATTTCAAGTGGAGAGGGTGGGTATACTGAGATGGTTAAGCTGATATTTATGTATGTAAAATTGCTCATAGTCAGTGAGTCAATTCTCTGAGTATACAAAAGAATGGGATTAAAAAACATGGAGCTGAAGTTATGAACTTGCAAACACTATTTTTTCACTGAACTAATATTACGTCCTTCCTTTCCTCAATATTTATGGTAATGCAGGATATCCATCTGGAAAATTTTAATAAAATATTAACATTCATCTATTTAAGTTGTTTATTGCCCAAAGACAAAATACCGTAGTTTGTTGAGTGCCTCATGAGCTTTTCTGAGTTTAGGTTAATGGGATGGTACATAGGTTAATGAGGTATGTGTCTGGGGAATACTTGTCTTTACACATCTTTTGTAATTAATAATGGGAGTTTTTATATTCTGAAATCTCCCTCTTCAGTTATTCATAGTTATAAACCAAATATGAAACCAAGACAAATAAAATTACAAAACAGTAAACATAATATGGAAATTAAGATTGATAGATTATCTTTTCTTATCTGTATTTTTAACTAAATTGACATCTTTTTGTTATTCAGAATACGCAGATATTAATTACTCTGTTTGCTTACAAGCACCTTCTCTTACCTTCCCTTCCAGTTGTGAGTCCAAAGCTCTCTGAGCAGGTTCTTTTAGATATTCTACATGAGGAACATTTAATGTTTAATGCCAAATTTACTTATTTGGAGGTATTTGACATTTCACGGCAGAGTAATATAGCAATGTACTGAAATCACAACACAAGCACAGTATAGCAATTGCAATATACACCTGGATCACAACATAATTGTAATTCACTTCACCAGTCTCTATATGCTTGCTATTTTGATGTTGAATGTCCCCAGTCACTAGGAAGGAATATGTAGGTTGAAGTCAGCTCAAGCCCATTGTTCTCTTCAAAGTTCATTTTATTGGATGTTTGATTTTAAAATTCTATGTTGGGCTGAGACACATACACACTGTCCCCATGCTAGGTCTGGTTGGCTTAGGATGATAATGCTATCTAGTGATTATTGTAGGGAAGAACATTTACACAACCAGTTGACCCACTCAACAAATATAGGTATTTATCTAAAACACAAGCCACCCTCGGGTCCCTTTTGTGTTAAGTTCAGCTTCCTTTAAGACAGCTCTTCTGAGCTTCAAGACCCTCGCCTGTCTTCTCAGAGCCTTCTTCCACGGCACGCATTCTCTAATTGGTCACACCAGTTTATGCTCCATCCTTTCCCATCTATTGTACTCCCTTTTGAACACTGTCATTGGCATTCTGTATGGTCTACTCTGCTTCCATATTGTATTATTACATACCTCCTAGTTTTCATCCAGAACATTAAATACTTTCCAAAATTTATTCTTAGGTTCTTCTTTTCCTCTTTCTCCTCTTCTTTTTCCCCTCCTCTCTTCAGTTTGTTTTGCTATCCTGTAGCTGTAGCTCAGTCAAACAAAAGGAGTGTGTGTCCACATGGCCCAATAACTGCAAAGAATAAAAGGAGGGACACTTAGCTCAAGAATAAATTTAAGGAATACAATGTCATGAATAAATTAGACAAGTTTCATGTATTTATATCTTTTTTATGATTACAGAAAGTTCTGTAGTTACCTCATGGTAATGTCTTAGACACATGAATTAGATATTTGATGTATTTTTTTTTTAAGTTATCTAATTTGAAACATAGCTTATTTCAAATTTAAAATAAAGAGAACAGTTCCCTAAGTGGTCAAGTAAAACAAATGTGATTTTTCATGACTATATGGCTCATGGTTGAATTTCCCGGTATCTTGTGGTCTAGCAGGAGACATAGCAGTAAAAAACCCCACACAACCAGTGCCAAAGATATCCCCAAGTACTGAAATTTCTCAATCTGTTCCTGGAGTTTCTTATTGTCCTGGACCAATTAACATCTCAAAAATAACACCCAAGCCCAGAAATTAGCACAAGCAAGAATAGACTCTCCATTTGGCTGAAGTTTAATAACACAAACACAGGTTATTTCATGCTAGCTTATCTCTGTGCCATAAAATAGTCCCAGGAATTGTTAATTGACTAGGAAAGACATACCCCTAGTAGCTCTTTCCTCTTTCCATCTATTTATAAACACCAAAATTTTAGGCACATGATAACTCTGAGATTACTTCTTCATGGCAAATGAATTTGAAATCTGCACAGCAAGTTTAAAAAAAACACTGGGTGGAGAAATTCTTACATTCACAACATAAACTGTATTGCTTTTTTAGAAATTAAACACTGTAAAATATCACCCTATCAATTTCAGCTGGTACATAGAAGATACTTGGTGTTTCAATTTATTTGCTAGGAAGACAAAACCAGTTTGGAAGAAGGAGCTCAGTGGGAGGAAAACCAAAATTTTCTTAAAGGTTTGTAGACCGCTTTTCAGATCCTTTCCATGAATGCTCATGGAGACCTAGTTTTAAGCAATTAAGAGATGATAAATTAAGAAGTTGATAGATTTCTAAAGTATTGTCCCTTTTCTGTTGTCAAACTTATTTTTACACCTTCCACTCCTCAAACCATTATTACAGTAACACTCAGCTGAACAAAATGTCTCTGGAAACTGTCTCTGTAAAGGGATTCAGTCAAAAAGCATCAGATATCAAATGCAAAATGATCAGTTTAATAAGACTCTGGGCTTCAGAATGCCACTAGCTTTTTCCACACCTCATAACAAAATTAACAGTTTTATTACAATGGATGATGAACACACATCTTTCTAATATTGTTTATTTCTTGCTGATGGCAATCCTTCTCACTCCCGGAGATGAAATTGCTAGTCAAGAATAATAGTGTATGCTAACAGAAGTCTTACTGGAAAAAAAAAAAAAAAAAAAAAAAAAAGAAGAAGGAAAAAAGAACCAAATTTTGTTAAATATAAACCACAAGTTTTGACTACCAGGCTAGTTATTTAACAGTTCCATGACTTTACACAATCAAATACAGTGGGTTACAGACATTAATCCTGTCGAATATGACTCTACTAGAATTAGCTGTGATATTTGGAACAAGTAATATCCATGGCTAACATTTTCAGCTTACAGTTTCATTTCATCTTCCATCCCTATTATAGAGTACACTGGCAAAGTAATTCATCCAGTAAGCTCATTTTGTTGGCATTTGTTCTTTATTCATGTAGGCATTAATTACAATGCACCAATTTCTACCTATATTATACTTTTTTTTAGTAGCCCAATGCATTAAACATAGCCAGTCATATTTCTTTTCCTTAGATTTTCATGGTTTTTTTTCATAGATCTTCCAACAGATTGCCAGAATTGTCAACATTTTAATGCAGTTCTGATATTAAAATTTATAAAAATAGGTATTGAAATATAAGTATACAGATCTCCTCTTCCTTATTCTCAAATTTAAGGCAAGTGTCTAGAAAATACTGATACAGCTGAAATGTGTATTAAGACATTTCATTTGTGGTACTACTTCTCATCCTTCCCTCTACTACCCTTGCTTTTCCTACTTCAATTTCCTAAATTATCTTGTTCACAATGATTGCATTTTAAAAAACCTTAATGTGCTCACTCAGAGGATGAGAATCAATCCTTATAAATTGCTTGGAATTTTTTTTAAGAGTCAATATAAAGACTAGCACAGGTCTATGATGATATTTATGCCAAGGATGATAACTGTTAGAAAAACAGCAGAATTCCTTTTCCAAAGTATTCTGCAATTTATTCAGGGTTTATCTACATACTTTATTTACTGCAAAGCATAGAAGGAAAGGAAGATTTACTACCAATAAAAATACATTATTTGAGACACATATTGGAACTGGTTTTCCACTTCACTGTGCTTTGTCCACTATCTGTTTTTTCCAGAAAGCAATCTATAAATATTTCTTATTCAGAAAGGTAACATTTTACAGTTGTTTTTCATGGGTGGAAAATCTTAATAAGGTATGAAGGTGAGGAGAACTCATCTCACTTAAAAGTTCTCTGTTTCCAAAAAAAAGTTTTATTGTCTTTTATATTTAGACCTGACCCAACAGTAAGAATAAACACTTTGAGGGGGTGGAGGGGAATGAAAGCAAAACAAAAATTGAAAGAGGAGGTTCATGGAAGAAAGACGATATGAATCTTGAAATACCTTTGACTATGTCTGAGTACATATGTCTTGGATGAAAAATGTAAATGTTAGCAATAATTATGTTTAAAACAGGTGAAAATTCACTTGTATTGATTTTAACCAGTGAGTAACTGTATGCCTTTTATGTTCAAAGGAGACTTGTGGTGGGATTGGTAGCTACATCCTGAAAAACAAGCCTCTTAGCAGCCTTCAGTTCTAAGAATTATTTAATCTCCCACAAGGTAGGAATGAAATGCACAGATAGATTTAAGGCACAGAATACCTAAGAGGTCAATTTTCACAAAAATTAAGTCCCGTTCATTTCTATTTCACAGAAGAAACTTAAATTAGACTTAGGAAGGCTCTGAAATTTTTTCCTCTCCAAGGATAATATTGCTTTTCCTGGAGCAAGAAAATATTAGATTGGTGGTGTAATTTTTCAAATGAATTGGAGTTAACTCGTCATCCAAGCTTACTGAATTTCGGGATAATTTAGATTCCTAAAATCTTTAGGTTTCTTTGAAAATCACAGCCATTTATGCCAGCATATTACTGATCTCCACACACTTCTTTCTTATTACAATAGTCAGCTATTATGAGCAACATTATTCTGCAAATCAAACTGAAGTACACCATCTGATAAATACAACACTGTGAAAAATTTAAACAGTGGGTCATATTACTGTGAACTGAAGTGAAAAATATTGCAAAAAGTGTGAGGACAAAGGAGTGGCAGAGAGCACTGACCGCAACTCCCATTCCTCATCCCCCTGTGCCACTTGACAGAGGCGAAGCAGCAGAGTAGTTGGGAATGAAGGAGTGAAGTTGAGCCTGCCAAGAAGCTGGGGCTGGGGGGAATGTGCTTTTGTTTTTTTGTCTTTGTTGGTCAAGATCTAACTATATTTTTAATTGACAATACGTTAAATTAATTTTCCCCATGTTGAGTCTGTTTTACCTGTGACAGCAATTGGTAAATGACCCCCCTGTCTTTATCTAGACACATGAGTTTTCATCTTATTTTATCCCTCTGTTTTGTTGAGGAGGGAGAATGAGAGAGTGGTTGTGTGGTTGTCTTTCAGATGGGCAAGGTCAATCCACCATAGTCTTCCATGGCTAACCATTAATTGATACTATGTTTATATACAGGTGTTTTGGGTCTGGCTGAGATGGAGTTAATTGTCCCCATAGCAGCCCTCATAGTGGGTAGCTAGAAGGGTGTTGGTAACACACCAGTGTTTGGGCTCCCACAGCATCGCGGCTGTCTCTACAACATTTTTGCCCCCCTCAACGGCAGGCTGGGGCTGGGCAAGATCTTGGGAGGGGACATAGCCAGGAGAGCTAGCCTGAACGAACCAAACAGATATTCCACACCATATGACGTCAGCTCAGATACAAAAGCTAAGTAAAGGCAGATGGAAGGGGGGCATTTTGGTCTTCCGGAGCAACCGCGACGCGTACCGAAGCCCTGCTTCCCGGGAAGTGGTCAGACATCACCTGCCGATGGGAAGTAGAGAGTAACATCTTTTGTTTTTCTTTGCTTTCAAGCGCAACCTTTGCTTTCACTTTATTGAAGTGTCCCTATCTCAACCCACAAACCTTTTGTTATATTTTCTCACCCCTGTCCAACTGAGGAGGTGAGTGATAGAGCAGCTTTGGTGGGCACCTGGCACCCAGCCAGGGTCAACCTATCGCAGTCCTTTTTGGTGCCCAAACAGGGACTTGAACCCTGGACCCTCAGGTTGTATTGGGTTTGTGTGGTGGGGTTTTGATAGCGGGGGAGGTTACAGGGGTGGCTTCTGTGAGAAGCTGCTGGAAGCTTCCCCTGTGTTCGACAGAGCCAATGTCAGAAGGCTCCAAGATGGACCCGCTGCTGGCCAAGGCTGAGCCCATCAGTGATAGTGGTAGTGCCTCTGGGAGAACAGATTTTAGCAGGAAAAAAGTTGAGGCAGGCACAGAAACTGCAGCCGGAGAGAGGAGTGAGAACATGTGAGAGCACCAGCCCTGCAGACCCCCAGGTCAGTGCAGAAGGAGGGGAGGAGATGGTCCAGGCGCCGGAGCAGAGATTCCCCTGCAGCACGTAGGGAAGAACCTGGTGAGGCAGGCTGTCCCCCTGCAGCCCAGGGAGGTCCACGGGGGAGCAGATCTCCACCTGCAGCCCAGGCAGAGAGGACCCCACGCCGGAGCAGGGGGATGCCCGAAGGAGGCTGTGATCCCATGGGAAGCCCACGCTGCAGCAGGGTCCCGGCAGGAGCTGTGGCCCCGTGGAGAGAGGAGCCCACGCTGGAGCAGGTTTTCTGGCAGGACTTGTGACCCCGTGGGGGACCCATGCTGGAGCAGTCTGTGCCTGAAGGACTGCAGCCCATGGGAAGGACCCACGCTGGAGCTGTTCATGAAGAACTGCAGCCCGTGGGAAGGACCCACATTGGAGAAGTTCATGAAGGACTGTCTCCCATGGGAGGGACCCCAGGCTGTAGCAGGGGAAGAGTGAGGAGTCCTCCCCCTGAGAAGGAGGGAGTGGCAGAGACAAGGTGTGATGAACGGACCCCAACTCCCATTTCCTGTCCCCCTGCACTGCTGGGGGGGTATGTAGAGAATCTGGGAGTGAATTTGTGCCCTGGAAGAAGGGAGGCATGGAGGGATGGTGTTTTGAGATTTGGTTTTATTTCCCATTACCCTACTCTAGTTGATTGGCAATAAATTGAGTTAATTTTCTCAAGTCGAGTCTGTTTTGCCCATGACAGTAATTGGTTGAGTGATTGTCGTGGTTTAACCCCAGCCAGCAACTAAGCACCATGCAGCCACTCACTCACTCCCCCCCCACCCAGTGGGATGGGGGAGAAAATCAGGAAAAGAAGTAAAACTCCTGGGTTGAGATAAGAACGGTTTAATAGAACAGAAAAGAAGAAACCAATAATGATAATGATAACACTAATAAAATGACAACAGCAATAATAAAAGGATTGAAATGTACAAATGATGCGCAGGGCAATTGCTCATCACCCGCCGACCGACACCCAGCCAGTCCCCCAGCGGTGAATCCCTGCCCCCCCCTTCCCAGTTCCTAAACTAGATGGGACGTCCCATGGTATGGAATACACCGTTGGCCAGTTTGGGTCAGGTGCCCTGGCTGGGCATGAAAAGCTGAAAAATCCTTGACTATAGTCTAAACACTACTAAGCAACAACTGAAAACATCAGTGTGTTATCAACATTCTTCTCATACTGAACTCAAAACACAGCACTGGACCAGCTACTAGGAAGACAGTTAACTCCATCCCGGCTGAAACCAGGACAGTGATTTCTCCCTGTCCTTACCTCAAGCCACAAGCCTTTTGTTATATTTTCTCTCCCCTATCCAGCTGAGGAAGGGAGTGATAAAGCAGCTTTGGTGGGCACCTGGCATCCACCCAGGGTCAACCCTCCACAACAGGGCTTTTTAAAAAAATGTATTTTTTGCCTTCTATAGCTTTTGTAAAATTAATCGCAGCAAACCCTGTGGGCTTAGGGATATTTTTGTCTATATTCATAATGTATTTTATAATGTTGCAAGATAAGTCAATCTGATGTTTAAGTGACTTCTTGCAATGAGATTCCTTTTATTTGAAGAGGACATTAGTATTTTCCAATCACACAGCTTGGAAGCAAACTTGGAAACAAGTCCAGCTTTAGGTACTTCTGCTTGACACTAACCAAGTAAGAGACTGCAATAGCAGTGGTGAACATGTAGAGTCTCGATTTCTGCTCTTGAATATACTTCTGTAACATACTACTTCTTTACTGACCTGAAAAACAGAGCTATAAAGGGTAATGGATTGGCCACAAGATAATGACGGACATTTGATATACAGTTATGATTTAATACCTATGCACATAACTCCTGAACTGTAAGCCTCAATGTCTTCCTTTAAGACCTAGGCAGGAAGAATTTTCCCATTCTGTGAAAACATTAGAAGTATTGAAACATGCTTCTATCCCAAATTTTCATGAATAGTATAGAGTTCACATTCTCATGCACATTTTTTCCCAATGCTCATGAACAAAAATGTGAGAAAAAAAAAAAAAGGCATTTTTGTGTATTTGAAGTAATTTCCTCTGAGTGTGACCTTTTTGGTTAGTGTTTTTGTCTGACAGCTAACAGAAGCTGAAGTTACGCCAACTGAAATATCTTTGCTCAAAAAAAAAAAAACCTCAATGTGAGTTTTTCACACATTTTTAATTCATGTAGATGGAGAAGAGCTATTAATACTGATTTCATTTTAGGAGTATTTTTAATGTTTGAAAAATTGTGACTTGAGTGGGAGAGGAAGACAGAGTATGAAAAATTCCAAATCCACTTGCTGCTCTAATTGTGAAGGAGCCTCACCTTGTAACCCTTTCACATCAGATGAACTGGACATATAGGAGGCAGAGCTGCTATCCTTACAAAGAATACAGATATTATTCATAGATTGGAGAGAATTTAGTGATTTCTTTCATGTTGTTGAAGAAAAGCAGACATTAATTCTTTCTGGCTAATCAAAACAAAATACCTAGGTGTCATGGTTTAACCCCAGCCAGCAACTAAGCACCACGCAGCCGCTCACTCACTCCCCCCCCACCCAGTGGGATGGGGGAGAAAATCAGGAAAAAGAAGTAAAACTCGTGGGTTGAGATAAGAACGGTTTAATAGAACAGAAAAGAAGAAACTAATAATGATAACACTAATAAAATGACAACAGCAATAATAGAAGGATTGGAATGTACAAATGATGCGCAGGGCAATTGCTCACCACCCGCCAACCGACACCCAGCCAGTCCCCCAGCGGCGATTCCCTGCCCCCCCCTTCCCAGTTCCTAAACTAGATGGGACGTCACATGGTATGGAATACACCGTTGGCCAGTTTGGGTCAGGTGCCCTGGCTGGGCATGAGAAGCTGAAAAATCCTTGACTATAGTCTAAACACTACTGAGCAACAACTGAAAACATCAGTGTTATCAACATTCTTCACATACTGAACTCAAAACATAGCACTGGACCAGCTACTAGGAAGACAGTTAACTCTATCCCAGCTGAAACCAGGACACTAGGCCTACATTAAAAAATATTTTTGCAGTAGTATTTGTGGCAGGTTTAAGGAGAGTTTGGAAAAAGGCATGTAATGCAGGAGAAGTTATAAAAGTTAATCACATCAGAAAAATATATTTATGTTCATACAGAAACACTTTGTGCCCACTGAATCCAAGAATCCAGTATACCTAGATTTTTCAGTCAGTAAAGGACATGGTGATTACTCCAATTTTTTATTTATGACTGACATAACGACTTTGTTGTGCTGCATATGTTTTTGATGAGGACATGGAAAGCAAGGGATTTCATCAAAATGAAACACAGTGATGACAGCAGCAGAACTCTTTATTACAATAAGTAACTCTTAAAATTATATTTTGGTTAACAAAATTTTCTTCAAACAAAACTTTGGGATTTCTGTGTAGTGTGAGTGGTCAAGAGACAGGTCAGTATATCTAACTTTGTCTTAAAAGTTGCTAAGTAGACAAGTTGATTTCAGAATAAAGCAAAAGTTTCAAAACTTAGTTCCTTAGAGCAAATTTTGTTCACTCTGCAGTAACTGTCCATACAGTTTAGTAGTCTTTGGTAAGAATAATTTTATGAAGAAGTGCCTCAGAATTGAACATTAATAAATATAAATTTAAGTCAATTGAAGCACACTGCAAGATAACGCTGAGGGAACTTATCTAACAGAGCAAATACACTAATAGATAATACTGCCTGTTATTACTTCTTTGGTTATTGCTGTGTTAGAAATGTATTCTTTGTATATATCCCTGCATTTGTAATAACATTTTTGTAGAATTTTGATCAATATTTTTCAAATCCTAGACAATTAGGTCTTTGTAGCTATCCTATCAAAAATAACAAGGGTCTAATTTGAATGGTATACATTAAAATGCACACAGTTCATAAACTACCTATTAGTATGATAATTGCAGTACCCTGTACTTATAGGCTTGGAAAGAACAGCTATTATTAGATATGAATCTGATGGTGGCATCACATACGACATACTAACTACCATACAAAAATACATTATCTTACATTAATTACTTGAATTACTCCAAAAATGTTCACAGCATTTCTATCTTCCAGAAAACATGGCACAGATGCAGAGGATGCTCTTTTTCAGTAGGAAACACTTTAAGTAAGTTGAGCAGGTTGTGTCAAAATAGTACATAGGCCTCAGGGGCTGTTATCTTCCTTCATGCCCAAAGCAAGAGCTGTTACACAGCCACACTTACAAGAAATTACTCCCGTTGTTCCCTATTCATCTGAGAGAAACATTTCGAATTAATTTTGAAAAATCCTCAGGCATAAATACTCTTTCAGGTACTTGTCTCAAAACCTCAAGTAGGGAGCCAAGTAACACTGGAGTGGGATTTCAATAGCAAAGAAATGCTCCCCAAGGCTGATGTGTGATTTTCCCAGTCCTCTGCTGCTTCTGCAGCCTCTGTGTGCATGAATGAGGTTGTGGAGGACCAGTGCAGTGAGGTTCCCTCTGGATGATTTCTTCTGAAGTGCCACACTGCTGCTTACTAACACACGGTGAATACTGCACCATGATCCTCTGTGGTCTGTGAACGTGGAAAGGTTAACGATACTCCCCATGCCGCAACAGGAAAGTGTTTAACTTTTCATTCGGCATTAGTGCTATGGGAGGGAAAAATTGCATTGCAGGTGAAACTAGAAAAAATTAAGTCCTCACAAGCGACATGAAAACTTCAGCTGCAAAAGCCAGCACAAGAGTAAAGGTCTGACTGTTTTATCTGGGAAGAGTGGCAGAGATCATGTACAACAGAGAACATCCTCAGCCTCTAGAGAAAGCAGTGAGATCCCCAAAACCGCAGTGAGTTAATTGAGTGTAAGTGGTATTTTATGCAACAATGCTGACAGTTGCAATACCTATGCCTGACTCTACACCAATATAGGCTCTGTAGACAATGCACTCTCAGATACAGTGAACCTCAGATAATCTCAGAAAGATTTCTGTTTTTCTACTAAAGACTGCCCAGACCTGTAAATATTTTCTAATATGGCAAATATGTTTGGAACTTGTCCTCTGAAAAACTGTGCCTACTTTACATGGTAAATTAAATCAGCAGATTATTAAGTAAAAAATCATATTTTCTCATAAATACAGTAAATTAGTACCACACTCTCTTGATTTCACAGAAATGCCTGAGATTAGCACTGTTGATTTATTCACAGAGTGGGAGCATTAAAATTTTTGTTAAAACGTATCTGCAAAGAGCAAGTTTTACTTTAGCTGGTCTCAACTCCTCCTGCCACTGCCTTCACTAAACCCAAAATTTCACTTAATGTATTCAATGAAAATCTTTAATTTTGAGACCATGTACATATTATCATAAAAGTATGATTTATGTTTCCTGTTCAGAAAAAAACCACCAACCTGTGCCCTTCAAAAAACCTCCCAAAAGCCCCCACAAGTTTCCCTTTCCAGAACAACGAATCATCTTCGCTTATCAGTTTTGATAATGTTTTTAGACCTTTTCACAGGTTCCTAACCTGCCTGGGTCTCAGAAAAGGTAAACCTGTAGGAAGTTTGTATATCCATGTATATCTATGGAAATAAATGTTATTTATAAAGATTCATGATCATTTACAGAAAATGTCTAATTGCACTCATTTGACCATGTCCTGCATAACTCAATCACATCTTAAAGAAAGAAGGTTTAGGTCTGAGAGTCTGTCAGATTTTGCAAACTGAGCTGTCTGGATTTATTTTGTATTAGGTGGGGTGGCTTAAGACCTAAATTCTGAAAATACTGTGTTTATTTATGAAATTAAGGACTGAGGGCATGTTTATAAATTCAGCTGCAAGCAGTTACTCATCACCCTGCCCAAGTTCTAGCTAACAAAATGCAATTAGCAGACATTTAACTACATTAGTGTGGTAACAAGACTCAGATATTCAGCTACTTGGCTGAGTTTATTAGCACAGGCATTGTGCTAGGTTGACAACAAGCCAGTGGTGGCACAGAGGGCTTGCAGAGCCTGTGTGCAACCAACTGCATAGACACACACAAGAGGACAAATACCAAAACAGAGACTAAGAGTGTTTCAAAAATAATTACTGATTATAATTCTGTGGCCGTGTAACAGGTCAAACTAAAGGATAATAGTCTTTTATGTCCTTCAAAACTATGAATTAAATTGCCACTTAGGAATAGCGCAGCTTCACTGGAAATGCTCCCGTGAGGAAGAGTTGCATGAACAAGGATGTAACCTTCTGCTGTGGGACCAGTATGTGATTTTAGTTCTGCCTTAATGCATTCTCGTATCTAAAGTCAGGGGAGGTAAAATGAGAGAGAAAGAGGTTTAAATGCAGGAAAATGCCAGGTCATTCACAAGTTCATCGCCAGCTTTATTTTTGTTGGGTTGAACTCTGCACAACAATGTGCCAGGCCAACTACCTGATCTCACTGCAACCTAGCCAAACGTTTAAATTGGGCTTTTGATGAATATCTGAGTTCTCAATCTAAACCAGTGACCTGTAGTTGAATGAATTATAAAATTATTGCACTTTCACTTAGGGAATTTGTATTTGACTTTGATTTGTACCAAATTTTCACTGTTGCCATGAATGTCAAATCTTGGCTCTGTAAGTGTCTGTAACAGCAACTTAAACAAGTATTAGGGCTTTAAAAGCAGATCCTGCTTTTTAGGAAGGAGCATTCTCTGTAGCACCTAAAAGTTTTAAAGAGCCATGAAAGAGGCAGTCTGTTCATATGCTAGTATAGCATGTTTGTAAGTAGTTTTACACTTTAATTTTACAAGCAAATGCTTCCCTAGTTACTATATTGCCTATGTTAACTTAAACAGTTCAGATATTGTCGCGTCCCAAAGTTGGAGCGACTCAGGTTCGTGGATTTCCTTTGTCAGAATTAAGGTGAAACGACACCAGGGGAGTTCAAACAACAATCAACATTTATTCAACCTAGCTAGCTTTGTCCAGATACACATGAACTTGTTAATGTGAACCTTGCAACATGTCATTAAGCCGCTGTTTGAGAAGAGGAGGGAAGTATAGAAAAATGAAATGGAAAAAGGAACATGAAATGTATCAGAAGGAGAGCCCTCCCGTTGAGTCACGAGGTTCAGAGCAGACCCCCTTGCTTTCTGGACTCCTTCTCAGAGAGGAGCTCAGGGGCGGCTAGATCCACTCCTAGTCGCAGACTTGGTCAACGGTTTATGTTTCAAAGGATGAGGTGTAGGGACTGTGGAAAAGAGAGAAGGGAGAGAGAGAGAGAGAATGAGAGAAAGGAGAAAGAAAGAGGAGAAGGGTTTCACCAGTCCTGGGTCCAGCGCTGGTCCAGCCAGCGTAGAGATCCAGTTCCGGCGGGCGCGCGCTGAGGATTTGTTCTCTCCTCTTTTATAGTGTTAGTTGATGATCTTAACATGCGCAGTTCCCACACCTGGGGTTCACTGGAATCGATCAGTGAGCTTTGGCGGGGGGTGGGGGGTGTGTGTGTGTTCATTGTGGCCTGCTGGCATGACCGCTTAAAATAGAAGCACAGTCCCAGCTTCCATGGGGCCCTCTTCCTCCAGGGAGGCATAAATTGTGCTCCTTCTCCTGGTAATTGGGGCCTTGGCCCACCCTCCGTGGAGCCCTCTCCCTCCAGGAAGACATAAATCGTGCTTCTTCTCCTGGTCACTCAAGATAAGGAATTGGGCCTTGGAGCAGTGCATTCCCCCCCTCCATGGGGCCCTCTCCTCTGTCCACATTGTCCTGTCATTTTTACAGAGGTCATTTTGTCCACCAAAGTTCTTTTAGCGGATGTTTGAGACATTCGAATTTGTCAGACCGTCACAGATATGTATAGTGATCAGAGTTGCAGGATATCCCAATAAGCATCAATTTGTTCTCTATAACCATCTTAGGTTACAAATAGAATTTTTTAGGTGTACATCTTTCAGAATTATCATTTTCTTTTTAATCTTATGTTGCCATGGGATTAAACCCAAATGTAAGCCTGGAGGCCAGGAGATCTGTCACTATGGAAAACAACCAACAGCATTGCAGAAGATAGAAATACTTAAGGTTCACACAGGAACTATACAAGGATAATAAGAATAAATGAAATATACCATTAAATACTGGTTTAACCTGTAGAGGATACCAGTCCATTCAAACAGCAGAGTAGAAATGGATTTTCCTTCAATTTACTTTCACATTCTCTCTTAAGAGAGAGAGAGAAACCAAATAATGCTTGGCTCAGATTGTAATATTCTCTTGACTATTTGAATAGGTTTGTTACCAGAACAAATGTGCATATCACTGTTTAAATGTTTAAGTAATTTAATTTAATGGCATAAACATTAGCTTTAGTGCCATTGGATACATATAGGAAGCAAAAGAAGAGCAAACTGAAAATCACTGTATTACTAATGTGTGATGGATGGTTCAGAGAAGGCAGGTGTAACGCATTTTGCAGCTTTCTTTCTTGTTCTTTCCAGAAGTCAAACATTTAGTGGCCTTACCACATCCCCAAGACTGCCAATTGCACTGCCCTAGACTCCAGACTGGTACTGGGTAATGGACCAAGATCTTTACCACGAGCCTCCTGTGAAAATGAGTACAAAATTGGCTGCTGAGGTTTGCACATCACCAAACCTTTAACAGTTTGAGTAGTTTATGGCTCATCTAAGCAGTCAAAAAGGTCTGGCAAGATGAAATATCCATCAACAGAGAAACACAAAAATAGACATGTTTCAAATTTCATGAGATACAGAGGACCATAACACAGAAAGTGTTACTTATGGGAAATATTTGTCAGAAATCTGTAACAAATGCACAAGTCTGCATGTGTCAGTTACTGGAAACAGTTAAACATCTTAAGTGTTTTGAAATAAAAATGCAGGCTGAAGAGGCAACTAGAAAATGATGCCACACATCAAGGGAAGAAGGGACAAAAGCATGATGCAAGCTGTCCCCATTCTGCCTGTGTGAGGAGAAGTATCCACTTTCATTTAACTTTTATCTAAGTGTCACTATTTCTGGGAAAAAAAATGAGAAGTAAGGTAAGAGGTATGACTCAGTGCAAGCTCAAAGAGCAACATGTTCACCACACTGTCCTTCTCTAACAGATCTTCCAGGTCTGTGATCCAAAAAAGTCAATTCACACATAGCTATCCTCATGTTCTTCTGTCTATGCTTAAACAAGAGACAGCCTGAATTCAGCCTGTTTGACACAGTATATGAAGGCCAACTTTTTCAAACTTGCTATGTATGTACGTACTGAAATCAGGCTTCAAATGCAATGTAACTTGTTTCAGAGAGGCTGATCCTCAATACTAATATTAACATCTGTTTAACATGCAGACATTCAGCACACTAAAAATGAGGCTAAATTTTATTCAGGGAACATATTTAAGCAATCGCCATTCTTTCAGTAAAAGACAGGGGAGCGAAACCTGTGGTGCACACCCAGTTATTCCAGTCCAGGAGCTACATTTACCTCTTCTGCAACATGCCTTTGGGCTACAGCCTTATTCTGAGCAATATCAAGATATTGGAGGTTCTACTAAATCTTCTTGCTGGGAAAATATGTGTGAAAACTCCCAGGTCCTAGGCCCATCACTGTAAAGAGAAGAAACCTGCTGAAAGTTGCTGTGGTCCCGTCTGGATGGTACACATAGGTTTCCCTTTCATGGAAACCAGGCTACAGGGTCAGGGGTTATGGAGCTGTTACATACCTGTATGGCATCCCAGGATGGAGTCGGGACATGGGACAAGTGCCCGACTGGGAACCAAGCCACAGGCACAGATTTGCTGTGCAAGGTGTGACCGTAGAAAGCATCGTGCATCTTCAACACCCTTGTCAGGTCTGAAACCAGACATCCATCATGCTAGGGAGCAGACTCCACTCTAACTAAATTATTAAGAATTCCTGCAATTAAATCTGCCTTGAAAAATGAAATCTCATACTAAGCAATGGGGGAATTACCACAGGTGTACCATAGCACCTGCCTGTGAAAATGTCCACTCCTCACCTAATCCCAGCTCCAGCTTGAAGGAAAATCCTGCTGAATCTTTAAACAAGAAATTAGTGCCACAGATCTAGTTTTATCTGGTTTCCACACAAATGTCTATCGAAACTCACAATTGCATAAACCAGACTTGTAAATACTGTCTCTCCACTCTGTTTCTGTTTTAATGCTGTTCATACTAGTTTGGGGTTTTTTTAATGCTTTTCTGTTCTCAATTCACACAATTCACTTTTCATGTCTTACCTTTTTTTCTGAAAGCTTGGATAATTGCCTATTCAAGGGGTGAAGACAAATTTCTGGATCATCTAATTTTTCTTCTCACCAGTCATAGAGTTTAAATCACGGTTAAGAAGTGATGCAGTTAGATAAGTGACTACAACCTCAAATGTTTCCGCCTGGTGTCATACCCACTAACTAGTGTCGTTACAGTAAACAGTAGCTAATTTCATGCTATTGGTATTTGGCAACACTGTTATGTAAATACATGTCAAGCAGCTTTCCTCAATTTTAGAACAAGCAGGAGGCTTTCTGTTGCTTTTCCTTTTGGTTTCTTACAGCTTCCCCATTTTAGGCTAGATGGTGTATAAAAGACCTTGCGACCTGCAGAAACTGAATAACCCTCTGCTGACATTTACAGAAAATGTTAAATTACTGGGACTTTGTACACTGCAACAACCCTCAATTACTGATTTGTAGGAAAGCACACAGTACAGAAAAATCTGTATTGGAACTGCCCGAGGCCCTGTGAATATATAAGAAAGGAAGAACATTTTGTTGTTCAGCATCTGAGGCAGAAACATCTTTTAAAGGTCATGCAATCTTTTTTTTTCTTTCTCACTCCTTAAAGATACTTTTCTTTTAATTACATTTCCTTATTTTGTACATGCTATATATTAAAGAAAGAATATAAACAAAGAAAAGTTTATATAAACAAAGAAAAAAGAAAAAAGCATTAGAGATATGTGCCTCAGTTAGTCATATATTCTTTCTCTGTTCCATATACAGTGCCAGAAATTTTTTCTTATTACTATCCAGAGAAGTCAGTGGTTTTTAAAAAATGAGGATGCCCATAGCTGAACAGATAATCAGCCTCTTCCTTTACTATGAAAGGCACATTTATAATTTTACTGTTTCCAGATAGTATTCATTAGTATCCAGTCAAAATTCACTGCTATAAAAAGGAAGAAGAGGGAAAAAAAAAAAGTACCTATAGAAATACAAAGCTTTACTATGAAGGAAAAGAAAATCCTTGCAAGTATCCCTGCTGGACAACAATATATGTGTATAGCATAAAGAACTGTTGAAGGTGAATGTTCAGACTTTCATGACAGACTTTTTAGGCACCTAATTCCCTGTATATATGGCATAGGTAGGTTGTCATTAACAACCTCTAGAGAGACTTCTGTCAAGAGTAAAGTTCCCTCAAAGCTACGCTTTACAAGGTTTGGTTGCTGTAACAGTAATTAATAAGTATGACAGCTAAGATATAAAACCAAATTTGAACCTAGGCTCTTTTGCCTACTTCACTATCAAATAAACAGATTTTGAGTGCCAATGGGCTATTGGGTGCAGGTAAGAGCAGGATTTTGTGGTTTTTAATGCAATTGATGACAATAGCTGTATGTACACTGTCCATATAGGTTCGTACAGGGGTCCAAACTCTTTCTGCTAGGACATCTTTTATAACTTTCTTCAAAGAAATGCAGCAACAAAAGGACAACTTAAATACATAGGTTTAAGAAAAATAAATGAGATACCAAGGACATAAGCAAAAGAAGATACAAGATCTTCAGTGTGTCCACCGGAGAGGGAATAGAGGGAAAAAAGTGAGTGTCCATCTCCAAACAGAATGCTTGATTTGGCCATGCCTAACTCTAATGTAAAAATCAAATGCTAGTCCTCTCTTTGTGACACAGTTATCTTTCTTCTTTCTTGTGTGCCTTGCTCAAGATAGTAAAGGTTTATAGTGTTCTTATTTAGATTATTATCCTTAGTTTCAAATCTTAGCGCTCCAAAATGAACATGAACACTTTCCTTAGAGCTGTGATTTCAAGACACAGAAGTCATAAGGGCATGCTAAGCTATGAGTTTATATTTGATTCACATCCCAAAGGCTTTGCTCACAAGCAAAGTGCTTAAGCATTATGTTATTTTAATAGAACGTTTAGATTCAGCCACCAGAGAAAGGGTTTGCCAAGTCCTGGCCAGTCAGCCTTATTTAAACTGCTGCCTTATGAGAGAAATGCCTATCTTTTTTTCATAGCCATAGCTAAGATAGGCTTAGTTAGCACACCCTTTTTTAACAGAGTTGAATCTCTATCTTAAGTGATCTTGGAAGGATGCCTTGCCCAATGCTAACTTGCTGGTTAGCCAACATTAATATTCTTTTGTTGTTTCCACTGTGTTTGTAGAATGGAAAATATTTAAATTGTAGGTTATTCCTGCTAGTGGGATATTTTGCTTAGGGCGGTAATCATTCAGTCACTCAAAATCACACAAGTCAGTCCTGTGTAAGAGCAATAACTACTGACCTTCCCATTTAGATGGAAAGTATTGGTTCAGTGCTGTTTTGTGCCTATCAGTAGAAACCTTCCTTGTTTGAATTAGATGGATATTGGAAGTGTCCTACCTTTGACTTTAAATCAGTGGCACAGACATCTGTTAGATTAGCTTGTTTGGCTTCTTCCCAAATGAGAACTGCAGGGGTGGAAAACAACATGAGTTGAGATTATTTGCCTCAGAGAATCGTTGTTTTCAATTTTTCTCTCTGTCAATTCCAAGCTGTGTTTTATGTGCAGTACAGTCTTCTCCAATCCTTTGATATACTACTGTTTGCATTGCTCTGAAACTGTGTTTAAAGACTCTGCTTAAGAGGTTAGCAAGAAGCAGACAGCTAAGATATTTGGGTGTTTTCCTAAAGCAGCTACTGTGCACTCTAAGGTTTCAAAGCAGAAAAGTGTGGTCACTACCAGTAATTACTTTTGCAGATGACAGATGCAAATTTCATAGATACTTAATATATATAATTAGTTTGCCCACTAACAGACAAATGATGCTTTTAGCTAATCTGACTTGATTTTGGTTCTGGTTTAACCCTTCTTTTCTTGCCTGCAGTTCTCTTAGTAGGGATTAGTGTGACTTTTTTTAAACGCACTTGAGGCCATTCTTTACCATATAAAACTCCAGTAACTCTGCCACATTTATAAGGGCAAAAGGTATGTTTTATGTTTCATACACATGTTCACTAATAAGCTTGAATGTTGTATTTTACAGATCTCTCAAAATCTAGCTCTTTTTTAAAAGTATTGTCTGCTGTGGAAGGGCTTTTCTGTCCTATGTCCTTCTCATCTTTACCTAGAAGGGACTGCTCTGAGTGGTGCAGACTGCTGGGGGCAATCTGTGCTGTTAAGCATAGTCCCTGTACTGGCATTTTCAGCAGTAAAGTGAAAAAGCTGTCTGCTGGCCAGAGGCTCCTCCTGCCTGGGAGAACAGTGGAGGTCTATTTTTTTTTATTTTCTTATATGTAAGAACATGGTCCTAGATCTTTGTTCTTTTTGGCTTTTGTGAATATGCTACAAAACTTGAGATATCTTAATCTTGCTTTATGCAGCTGAACTTTCACTGTGTTCATTTCCAAGTGTGTTATATGGAGGACTTTCTAGCTGATTATCTCTAACATTCCTGTGACAATTCACCACAGTGAAATTGACATAGATGTTAATGCTGAAGTGAGACATTACAGGATGTGTGGTTAGAGCTTTCCCCCCATGTCCCTGTTTTATTGCTGTTGCAGTACTTGGAGTAACAATCTGGTCTCAAACCAACTTTAAATTGTTGTCTCCGACATTCATGTAAAGGCAGACATTACTCCAAGTTTTCAACTTCTCTACCTCAATACAGTCTTGGGTTAGCTGACTTCAGCTGGTTAAACATTGCCAGACACAATCTGGAAGCTTATGAAGCTTGCACTTTTATCAGCAGTGCTCTTCCATACAGATCTTCTATATTTAGTTCTATTTCTTAGCCTCCTGTGATGTGAATATCAACCAAATCTTACTCTAACAGATCTCCGTTGCCACAGTAGTGTCATATAATATCCCAAAATCTCAATTCAGTTGTTAGACAACCCACTATTTTCTTTTTTTTTTTTTTTTTTTTATAAAAAGAAAAAGATATGATTCTGGAAGGTTTTGCAGTTGATGTGAATGCTTCCACAGCCAGTGGCTGGAGGTCTTGAACTGCTTCAGTTCTTAGCAGAATCTAGGAAAGGTTGGACTCCCACATTTCCTCTGCTGGAGAATTTCAAACCAACTCTTTCAGCCCCAGTTCTGCTAGAGAGGACTGTCCCTTTGACTGAGCTCATTCACTGCTACTCAGTCTAAGATGAGAAAAACTTTCACATTCAACCCTTGCAGAAGACACCTGCATTAGGGAAGGCTTCTCTTAGAGGCTTCTGTGATGATAGACTACACTATCATTAGCCTGATCATTAGAAAACCAACAATAAAGCCCTTAGCTAGGAAGATGAGGAATAATATTTCCCTCCATAACCAGATCAACAGTAAAGAATGTTATCTCTTTGCAGAAAACAACCTTCCTTCACAAAGCCCTTTTCTCCAGAAGCCTTTATTTATTCCAGCTGCTTCAGCAGTCATAGTAAGGCAGTCATAGGTGGACTGGACAGGAACCGACCTACCGCTCACCTAAACTGGTCCTTCCCTGAACTCACCTAAGTACATGGTTTCCCTGTTCTGTTCCTAAATTTCCTTTCATTTATTTCACAAAATATGAGTGAGGGAAATGGAAGTCTTCACAAGTTTTCTGCTCTGATTGCATGAACTCTTGTAAAATTTATGGTAATGTCAATGCATGCACAGTTATGAAGAGTGTGCCAATATTAGATATGGTTTTGTGGTTATGGAGGATATTATTTCTCACAAACAGTTGAGCAGATAGGATAATTCACAAATAACATTTCAAAGAGAAAATTATGGGAGGCCTAATACAAGCACTATGCTCCTGAACTGCCACTCTTAGAAATAAATAAATGAATGAATGAATGAATGAATGAATAAATAAATAAATAATTAAAATGCCTCCAGACATCCCTTCCAACCTCAGCCATTGATTCCTTCTTCTGAGTGCAAGTTCAAAGTGTTAACACTGCTGTTATTCTTTCTGTTCGGCTTTTCTGAGATCCACTTCAGATAACTAGCCTGAAAATAAAGAGTTTTTAAGAGTAAAGTAACAAATGAACCATCAATCCTTTATTTTAACAAGATAAAGTCTGCAGCAAAAACATGGCTTTCCATTTCAGCAGTGAGGTCATGGAAGAAATCATTTCACCTAGTAATTTCCATGGCTCAGGAATCAGGAAAGCCAGAAGGTCTGAAATTGAAGTTATGTAATGTAATGAAAAAATATGATTATGTTCTGCTTACACTATGGTCTTTGAAAAATACCCATTATGGGAACTAAATATCAATTCAGAAGGGCTTTTAATGGTGGAAATAAATGTACAGGAGCAGATTTTTCAAAGTGCACAAACACTCTCAGAATTCTGAAAGAAACCTGTGGTGCAGAGAGACGATTTCAGAAAGAAGCTGTCCTTCTGTAGTCTCATGCTTGCCAAGTAATTTGGAATGACAGAAGTTTCTCAACTGCCAAGAATAAATTTAGAAAGAATGATGCCTTGAATGATCAAAAGTGCCTGCATAAATGACTTTATTTTTCAGAAGTTTTGGACACCTCCAGTTTGAGAGACCCTAAAATTGGTTCTCTGGGCCCAGTTCAAAGCCAATGCTAAGAGTGGAAATACTTCCTTGTAACTCAAGGCATTTGCACATTCAAAGTGTTAGATCAACACAGTCCTTAGAATAGAAGTTAAAGTAACTTGAGATGAATAAGCAGACTTGTCTTCCTCAGTTTAATACCTTTTCAGTTGCTTTAAAAGAAAAAACAAACCAAACCAAATATTTTTTTATTATTTTAATTTGTAATTATGGGAGGAAAAAGTAGAATTACCTTCATTTTATAGAAAACTAATCAAAATGTTTTTACCATTGCCTTCAGTTAGTCCACAAAAAGATCTAAGACAGATATTGGAAGTATAGAAGTGCAAATACATATTTGGTTTTCCAACTGAGGAAGCTTGAACTTTGAACCTGATCAGAACTCCCTCATTGTTGTGTTACATCACAGTCTGCCTTCAGTCTCCCCATTTTTGCTGAGTTTTAAAATACTAGTATTACTGCTGAGAGATTGGCCTGACTACATGATATTGTTCCAGCTCTTTTTGTATCCTGATTCTTTGTAGAGTTGTAACATAGATAAACATAGCCTTGACAGAAGAATCCTGTCACTAATTTCTTATTCTTATATAAATCTCGTCATTGTATATTTTAAGTTAATTTCCCAGATGGGCTTTAGCTCTCTAAGAGTTCTGTACTAAAGCTTAGTATCTCTGCCTTTAGTAATAGGTATCCATCTTGCCCATCACCCAGTTGTTTGTGAGTCTCAAAATGGAAAATTATTTACTTTTCTCTGTACTGTTGCTGCTTTCCTCACTGTCATTTCTTTAAAACATTCTTCACTGATTTGGATTTTTGTGAAGTTCCCTGTTCTAGCACTGTGCAGTGGTAGATCAATATCTAAATGACTTGTTTGTTTGTTT
Source organism: Buteo buteo (assembly GCF_964188355.1). Taxonomy (NCBI): domain Eukaryota; kingdom Metazoa; phylum Chordata; class Aves; order Accipitriformes; family Accipitridae; genus Buteo; species Buteo buteo. The sequence continues at coordinate 82,770,994 of NC_134204.1, read as the reverse complement.
TTCTTCTATGTTTCTATCTTCAGCCACTCAAAATATTTTGGAAGTTCTTTCTGTGCTTAGCAATCCAGTATGCACATAGTCCCTGGAACTGCATGTGAAATGCAGAATATATGTCAACAGGTAATTTATGACTCCCCAAGTAAAATGACATCACTAACACTGTGACCATGCTGCCTCCCACAGTCCACCAAAAACTTTTCCCTACTTTGAAGGGTCATTTATGAAAACAGAAATGGGAACTTGAATATCTAAATATTTTTGATTACCAGGTCCATTAGGTGCAAGAAACTGCAGTCTGTGGAAAAATAATTGCTATCTAATCTTCCATATTGTATACTTTAACATTAAAGGACTTTGATGGATGTATTTGCTGTCCTTTGCAAGACATTTTGATTAGAGAGTACCAGGGAATATACTTGTCATCAAAAGACAATATCACAGTTATGCCTCTGTTCCCTCAGCCAATTTTTATCTAGATGACAATGTAATTATTTTGTTTCAGAATAATTAGGATTACATTAAAATATCAAGTGGTGAATTGATCACTCTTCTGTCCTGACTTAAATGCTGGAATTCATGAATGACAAAACAATTAATTTTTTTCTAGTTGCCCTGACACTATTTTTATCTATGAAATAGTTTTCGTCAACAAGGAACATATTGTAGGTGTTGTAAATAAATTTGATAATTTGGAGAACATCAAACATTTGAAATACAACTTAAATACAAGTATTTGGCTTTGATGTCTTTTAAATATAAATATGATTATTTTGAGACTCAAATTAAAACCCCACAGTTTATTTTGACATTGTATTCTGGAATATGCAACCAAGAGAACCCTGACTATTCTTTGCTTCCCATTGCTTGCAGGAACTATAGCTCAAGTTAGAATACATACTCATTAACAATGCAAGTGAGACGGCTAAAATAAGCTTATTTATTTCACTTGTCAGGGTTAGGGTTTTTTGACCTGCTTTCTACAACTTACTGAAGGCTAGCCCAAAACTCACAATGCTTTCACTTGATGCAGTTGGGATCAATTTTACTTAATCATTTTGGTCATTTTAACACACTAAATTATGGCTTAGACAAACATTTGACTTCATGCCTAAACTATTTAAGGATTCTAAGGACAATTTTTAAATGTGACTCCTGTAGATTAGTCATGTTAAGGAAGTTCTATGAATTAAATAAACAGATTAATTTACAGAACTTTTCAGAGGGTCATACAAAAATTGTACATGATGGATCATAATCTCTCTTTTTCTCACACTTATACAAGCCTTCATCTGGAGAAAATTTGTAATGAAAACTGTCATTTAAATTGTTTTCCCACTGAATAAGGCAGATGACACAGAAGATAGATACATAGATTCCTATCCACTTCATAAGAAATTGGATATGGCAGTATTAAGTAAGTCTATGGGGAGAATACAATAGGGGTATTCCTCTAACTCACAGAGCTAAATTCAGCTTTGTGGCATGACTGCATAGCTAAAAAATTATTTCTTCATTGGTAGTTGTAACTGATTGGGGCAAGGCTGACCTGAGACCAGGGTTTCATGTATGTACATACCCAGGAGAATGTAGTTCCATGGACAAGACACATTAACAGACTGCAACTTCTCGGGATTACTTTACCCAGTGAACACTACCATCGGTTCAAAGTGGATTCCTTAAATACAAGCCAGGGCATTCCCCCTTAAGTAGTTTCTTATCCATCTCACGTGCCTGGTATTAATTCCCAGCTTATCCAGCTACGGTTTATTTTGTAGGCTGTAAACAGCTCCCTGAGAGGAATCACAGTGGGTAAGTGAGGCATCACAGTAACCATTTTCCTGCTACTCCAACTATTTTGTTTAGCTTTTTTAGATGTACAGCATGTTCACTTCCAGAAATTATACTCTCTTCTCTTCAAAAGAACATTAAAGGCAATATTTGTGTCAAGCCAGCAGAGCCAGCTGTTTAATTTGCCACAAAAACCTATGAAACTCTTCAGTAAGTATATATCATCATTAAAGTTGCAACAGACGGTTAACAAGGAAAAGGGATAGAATAAAATTTGTGGAAGGGGCTTTTCTGGGGAATATGTGAATTCCTTAAGCTATTGCATTGCTCTGAACAATGATCATTCAGAATTAAAATCAGATCTGTTAAGCAATTATTGACACTAATCTTCAGAGCTTTCCAGGAAAAAAAAAAAAAAAGAAAAAAAGAAGAAGAAAATCAAAAAGCAAGTCTTTACTAGTCTATTGTCACATGCATCTGTAAGTTAATCAAAGTGTGGAATAACAGAAGGAGGTATCATGATTCAGCAGTAAGTGTCACAGACTGATTTTGTGGTCAGGACTCTACTGAATGTATGGTCATATATGTGGATAATGCCAAGATAAAGCAACATTTAATAAACCCATTGCTCATATCCCTGTAGAAATTAAAACACAAAGCAGCTTATCCCTGTCACAGTGGAAATGAGAAAATAAGGATGCAATGTTCCTTGATAATTACACTTATCTGTTACCATAAGTATACCATATGAATTGGAATTGGAATTGGAAATGTGTGTTATAAAATAGTCACTGAGATAATGCCTCGACTGTATCGAAAGATAGACTAACATACATTACACATGTTTTTTTAATACTTTGGGTACTATGTGGAATTGCCAAGTAAGGGTTTAAATATGCAAATTTTAGGGTAAAATCTTGGAAACATAAAATATTGCATGCAGAAACAAGAAAATACAAATTGCAGACATTTTGTGAAGGTAAGAGATTTCCTTGTGCTGTACACTTAATTGGTTCGGCATGACACAATATATGTCTTCAAGTGTTCCATCACAGAGATATTACCCACATTTTTTTTAAGTTTATAAAGAGGCATTTTCAAAAAATCATACTTTCCTCTATGCTCAAGAAGAATAAAGTAAAGCAGTTCCTTCTCACAGAAAAACCTGGCATTTTTTATAAAGCTCTTGCTGAGGAAACCAGTCAATGAATCACTAGCTCTTGCAGTGGGGAAGGGAAAACTTAAGCAATGTTTGCTAGTCTAGTGTAGTCAAAAAAGACCTTCTAAATAACGTAGGGTTAAAAATGGCTTTAATCTTCTTTCTTTTACTCCCTAAGCAGAACAACCATAAAAACCACCTGTAGTACCTTGTACAAATGGGTACATTTTTTATAGCCATTAAAATCCTATAAACTAGGGAAGTGCATAATAACTGTTATTACAAAAGCAATTGCTATAATCAGTTATAAAGATTTTTTTTTCTGCTTTAGCTCTCATGTTGTCACAATTTTTTAAACCTTAAGAACAGTATAATTTATGGTTTTTCCCCATTTCATTCTATACTAGGTTATGGAAATGCATGTGGATGTATGAGAAATTACTGCCCTGATAGTTTATACTTTTAAATACTTAAATATTATGTCATGTACAGCATGATATTTAAAGGGATACTCAGATGTTCTTATTTACTGAGCAGGTTGTATAACATGAGAAATGTGGCTGCTTTTACTGTACTCACATATTATGACTCTTAGCCCGCAAGGCTTGTACAGCTTTCATGCATTGCCCTCTTTAAACTCCTTTTAAAAAAAATCTCATAGGTCCAAACCACTGCAAATGTTAGAATGCTTCTCAGAAACCTTTAAGCTTCTTCACTTACCAACATTTCATATCCTGTATGAAGTTCCTTAAATATTTGTTTATAAATTCTGCTTTTCAGGACAATACATTCTAGGTCACATATTTGTCCTGGCATGGTCTTCTTTCTAAAATAGCTTGAAGACAATTGAAATTAACTAAAAATCATATTGGAATAGTTGAGTATACACAAATAACTAAATAACCAGAAACATACAAATAAAGTTTGAAAGTTTTAGGAAGTCCTTTATAGTAACTTTGTCTTTCATTCAGTGTAAGATTAAATGACTACCAGATAACTGAGTATAAGCATTATCTGCTAGATAATAGAGGTATACTTATACAGAGGTATACTTATACAGTTATGAGGGCTGGGTTGTTTTTTTTTCTTGTTTCATTTGGGTTTGGGCTTTTTTTAATATATAAGGTTGTTTAAGCTCAATTTTTTGTATATTTCTACCTATGTAATTCCCAAACTTCAAGTCTTACATCCAAGTTACTCTGGCATTTGTCTTCTTTTACAAAATATCCCACATACCTTAATGTACATCATACCAAGAAATGAAGTTGTTGTGCCCCAAAAGCTTTTGAACCACACTGGGTGACTGCATGAAAACACTAATAGTGACCATGGACTAAAAATAATCTTCCCATTCTCTTCTCACTGGACAACCTGAGTTACCTGGGGAGTTTGGTTTTTTGTTTTGTCTTTTTTTTTCCCCAAACCAACCTATTTGTTACTTTTTTGTGTTCTCCCATACTTACATTTTATTAATTATCTTCTCCTGCTTCAGCAAAATCCATTATATGGTGTAGCTTCTGTGGTCCAAATGAATTCCCAGAAATCCTTTCTAGTGACCTTTCCTCATTAAATTTTGAAAAGAAACACATTACCCTTAATAAAGACCCAAGATTTACTGCAACTGTTCATGGATAAACCCAAACTGCATGAAGTTTCTTGTGGAAGAAGAAAATTTATTGAGATAATTTCCTATTTATTATCTCTCTAATTCACCTGGCACACCTTCTTGCAGTCCATCGTATTTTCAAAGTTGGAGTCAATGACACTATTCAGAATATGTTTCCTGGAGGATTCAGTCTATCAGTTATGAATTATTGGACCTCACACCTGTTCTCCTTCATGAAATATTAATCCTACAGCTCCTTTGGATATTCTCAACCACATTTTTGATACTGGAAATGATTCAAAGAAATGACAAAACTGCCTTGCAATGATTCTGATGATTGCTGGAGTCTGAAAACAAACATTTTGTCGCCCTGTTTCCACTGCTTGTGCCACCAGTGATGTAACTAGTAGTGCCGTCCTAAATACTGCTTGATTTGCAAGAGTACATCATAGCTGTTTCACATCTGGGACAAAATGAGCTTCCCCTGAGCACCACTTGCATTAGTTTCAGCATACAATCCACTATTTACAACTATTGGTTTTTTCTACTTTTATTAAGATGAAAAGTACAGTTTTGCTAGGAGATTAAGAAACAGAGATCAAGCTGCCTAGGCAGGCAAAAGTAAAATAAACACCCCTACCTTAATCACCAGATGAGAAACTATGATATTCATGAGTACCTGAAGAACAAATATATACACACACACACATTTATATGGTTATACGTGTGTCTGTGTATATATATATATACTGAGCTTTAACATTTCCTTAAAGAAAACAATTTCTTTAAGGAGACAGCTTACTTCCACCAGTCCTAAAAACTTCTTTTCTGTGGCCTACCTTCAAAGTAGAAACATTGCGACAGATTTCCTTTTATGCTCAAGGTTAAAACATATAACTCATCAAAATAGGATAACTTTGTCTAAGCTGAACTTGTCTAATCAGAAGAAAGGATGCTTGTGACGTTACCGAATTTACATCACAAAAGGTGATGGGGATCTTAGTTTGATAGATATATTTCATTGGGAAGCAAAAATGATCCCTTTGTTTACTTATTCTTTGTTTACTCTCTGATTATCTCTCCTCTCCCTTCCACCAAAAAAATTTCTGCAGTGCTTTCAATAATATGAAAATAGACCAAGGGCAAGCAAAAGCTGTCATATTGTTGTTGTTAATGTATTGACTATGGAGAGGTGCTCAAATAGTATCATGAACCTATTATGGCAGTTTTTGATATATGGTCAATACAAAATACATCACCATGAGATGAGAGGATCCAGTTAGTGTAATCATTATCATGATGACACCTGAATGGGCTCCTGACAGTAGGAATATAAGGAGCACACTAAATCCTCTCAGGAATCTCAGTATTTTATCCATATCTGTAACTTTCCCCAGTCACTGTCTGCCCCCAAAATAGCTTTTTTTAGGTACTCAGGATAGTTGTAATCCTTCAGCACTTTGCTCTTTCCCATTTGGTAACCTATATGTAGACTTTTGTATTTCTTCAAGTATAGGAGAGAATATAAATGAGATTAACGATGGGAAGATTTGCAAGAACATCATTACATACTTTTTTTTTTTTCCATTTTCTATAATTCATGTGCAAATATATAATATATGCCTTGAAAATATTTAATTAGTAAGAAACAAAAAGCAAATCCATGTTCCTGGTGATATCATGCCACATATTTTTGTTTATTTTTCTAACGGAGAAAGCTAATAGCAAAAAATTAATGGATTCTCTTAAAATTTGCAGGCATGATTTTCTGATCATCTGTATTTGGACTGCTGTATCCTGATTCTTTTTATCAAAAATGAGATTGCAATGGGGATTCTTGTGTGACAGTTGCATGTCTAAGGTGTACCCAAAGGCCAAGTACAGCTTGGAAAGGCTAGTCTCACATCTCTTGTCCTGCAAGCAATTTATCCAAGCAGTTCTTCACAGGTGCAAAGCTGCTTAGTGATCTGATGTGTTGCTGAAGGACCCTATCTTTTCTAAAGCCAAGAGAGTTGTCTGAGTGATGTATACATGTACCAGATGGAATAATGCACAGGAAAACACACAGTTTATTTAATATACACTACAGTGCTTTGGCATTTTCATAGTTGTGGTATGTCGAGAAACATTACTGAACATATAGAGCCATGTCTAACGGGCTTTGATTTCCAGGCATTAAACAACAGTTGCAACTATTAGCATTTAAAGCAATAATGGTATGTACAACCCACCTGAGGGTGACACTATAATTCTAACATAGCATCAGGTTAAGGCATTGTGAAGCAGCTCAATTATATGACATGTCATATACAGGACAAAAACGCAGATTCAATTTGGTCCTGAGTGAATGGTGATAAACATTACACAGTCAATAAAGCTTTACTTAAGAAGCTCCTATCTTCAGGCACAGCCAAGAGTAACATACAAACCTCAAGGAACATTGCTATGTATGTAAGAACAGATCCTTCAGAAGAGTTGGTCACTGTGAAGTGTCTGTCACTGAAACATATTTCACTGAATATACGAACAGAGGAACACTGCTTTACGTGACCTTGATTGATGTATCTGATGCCTCCACTTCCAATACAGTATAGTACAGAATAAAAACATTTTCCTTTCCTCCAGGGAAAAAGTGAAAGAGAAGTAAAAGGCCAATCTGCACTTCACAGGTTTTATTGAAGTGAACTTTTAAAACAAAATAATCAAGAAAAAGTGTTAAGTATTAACCTTTAAGAAAGAAAGAATGTTAGATTTTTAATCAAAACTGAAACAAGACTCTTTTAATTATATTAAATATTAAATATTATCAATACTGGTAATATTAATATGAAAAGCAATCAATAGAGAGTAATCTGATGCTAAGACACCATTGCTTTAGGATATATTTTTTGCAGCATAATTTCCCTGAAGCATGTAGAAAGTTGTTACAAGATAGACCAAACTTCCCCATTTCCCCATGAGCCAGTTTAAATTTTCCCACAACATTTTACGTCATGCTAAACGTAAGAGGTTTTTCATTAATCTTTTAGTTTTTAGGTATGCCTATAAACTACTATTATGTGCATATATACACACACGTAAGCGTTCCTTTTCCTTTTTGAAGATAATAACATATGTCTCTTTTGAAATAAATGTCTCCACAACAGTAAATACAATCTGTTAAAATTAAAGCGACTTGATCTACAGCCACTGTCTTAGACTTGTTGGAATTTATTTGCATGCAAATCTGTACTTCTTTAAAATTATGCATTTAAAAGAGAAACTTTCTGAAGTTAGTGACAGAATATTTGAGAAAATTTTATGAAGTGTTAGAAAAGATGTGTTATAAGGTGAATGGCTTAATTTTATTGTTTATTCATGTCTATTGCATAGTCTACAGCTTCCTGTTGGGGGTCTTTCCAGACAGAACATAGGGAACCTATTTTATCTTCCCTCTTACTGTACTTCCCAATATCTGTCCAAGTCAGTTACCAACTGTGTCTTTACCATATATAGCACTCTGCTCTTAAATCACAGTGGCCTCCTGGAGCACATGAAACTTCTGCTTCCTTAGGTAGCCCAGTTGTCATTGAGAGCAGGACAAAATTAAAGTATATCATCTCACCAGCATTCGATATTGTTGATCTTCCCTAAGCCACTAACTCAACATCTCTGCTAGAGACCAGTTCTTAGTATTTCTTTTACAGAACCCCATAAAAAATTGGCCTGGAATATAATTAAATATAAAAAGGGCTAGTAAAACCAAAGCAAAGCAAAGCAAACCAAACCAAACCAAAACAATACTTAAAATGAGATCATTGTGTGAAAAAATAATTTCTACTCTTATAACAAACACAGCTGCCAGCTTGTAATGCTTTGTTATCAGATTAGTCAAAGAAAGATTTGCAAAACAGCACCATCATTGGTGATGTTCACTGAGTATCTGGAATGGTTCTACCTCCTCTAAACAGCAGCTTTCATACCCATACTTGTTTCCACTCTGATTGAATCAAATTTTAAATGCTCTCTGCTTTGCCCAGGAAAGGCAGGGGAGCTATTATTTACAAAAAGCACATTTTAATTCAGAGGTGGAAAGATAATCTAAAAATTGATTAAGGAAACTCACTTAGGGGGTTTTATGTGCATAGCTTATCAACTCTTGTAGTGTTTAGTAAGGTGGAAGGTGTGATTCTAACCAATGCTGTTTCAAGGAACTGGCAGGAATTCTGTACACATGGCTGGCATGGTACCACTAGGAACATGGATTTGCCTTTTTTTTTTTTCCTCAGGAAAAGAATTTCAAAGCATTTATTATACATACGTACAGGAATTATGGAAGATGAAGAACAAGAAGACTGTACATTGTTCTATCACTTTGCAAAATAATCTTGCTATTAATAGCTAATAACTCACAGCTTTGCAGTGCAGGCAGTATAGTGAGTAATAAATAAGAGACATGAAAGAATTGGAAGCTGCAGGGAGGTACCCATGCTAGTTTATATTCAATGCACCTGTTGACTTTGTAGGGAAGATGTAGTAAGAAAAAGAGATGCTATTTCATGAAGAACCTGTAGTACTGCATACCGTCTTGGAATTACAACAGGCATCATCTTGAAGTTAAAGACATGTTTCACTCATGAGCACATGGGCCAGTCCTTCAAGCCTTTTCTTTGGTTTGGGCCTTCAACATACCAAAGGTCTGAGCAGACCCATGTTTATATAGCTTATGTGATCAGACACCAAAACATTTTTGCAAATCAGTATTCATCATCAGTGTGGTTTTCTCTGAATCTCAGCAGGCAATTTCTAATGACAGATTGATCATACACAATGTTCCTCAAAGGGTGAAAAGGAGACGTAAATTTTCATCATTCACTCAGATGGCTTCATAGTTATTTTCTTTTTTCTTTTTCTATTTGAAGGTGATTTTGCTGAATGGGGATGTTGGGTATTTCTATCTTACATGATGTTTTAAGTGTCATATGTTAGGTATTACAGTGAGCAGGGAAATACCTCTTTGTATAACCATAAGCACATACATCCCAAGGACGATAAAACATAAGAACAGAATTCATGTTCAATAACAAAATTTGCTATGGATTGATTAGTATTATAATTTAAACCTGGTTTGAAGAACTGATCATAAATAAAAGGGAAAAACCCAACAATACAACTAATAAAGACTCCGGTGCATCAAAAAACCATAGCTGTATGTCTAACTTTTAAAGTTCTAGTACAGAGTATAACAGACTAAGTCTGAACTCTAAATTTCATTCTACAATGTCATAAAGTGGAAACTAATAAATCCAGATTTGTTTTTGTAATAAACTCTAATTTTATTTGTTATTTACTGAGAAAATTGTTATCAAATGGAACCAGGCATAAGCATTTTTAAATGAATGTAAACCAGAGGTATTTCAAGTAGTATTCAACAGAACTAGTCATCTCCCTGAAACAATACATTGTGGATGATAAAAGTGGACATGGATTGAAGAAGTGATCAGATTCACTTGTGGAAGAAAAATCCAGCTAATACCTGTATCATTTAACACCTGATTTGTTCCATGTCCTCCTCCTGGCATCTGCCAGCAGTCACTTCTGGAGAGGCAATGCTGGGCTGGATGGACTTTCAGTCTAGCACGGTATAAACAATATTATGCTTTTACTGTTTCTTAAAATACTAATTGGGATATAGATACTCATCTGGACGTGAGTCACAGGCACTCGTTGCGTGTTGTGGTGTTACAAGAAGGCCTGAAGGAAGACTTTGCTGATTCAGGATATTTCACAGGCAACAACAGGCCACATCACCATCCGGAGATAACAGTTTCACTCGCAGCACTTTGCCAGGCTTTGATGGCCTTTCTGTATCCAAACAAAAATGTCAACACTCAGTCCTTTGGGAATGATGATTTGGGCACTGCACAGAGTTAGGATGTTTCACTAAGACAGCTGGCCCAGCCCAACATAAAATTCATCAGCTGAGCCTGGAACACAATTTATGTGTCTTGGCAGCTAATGTTTTGGCAATGCGCTTGTGATAATCTGTAAACCATTTTGTATTTGGCTATCAGCCTCCGTCAGTGCTCATGTTTTTTCCAGTTTTCTTCAAGCCAAATTAGTCTGTTTTCTCAATATCACCAACACAGACTGATCCATGTGCACGTCTGTGACAAAATATCTTACAGCTGCAAGAAAGGAGGCTAGACATTTGTAGACAGTAGGTCTTGAGAAGTTTCTATGTAGAGCCAAGTGAAGTTTTCTCAAAAGTCAAGGAAAATAGTTTTAATATAATTTATTCTCCTGATTTAGTTAAAAATTGGATAGAATTAGTTAAAAAATCGGATAAATTAGTGAAATATATTTTAAAGGGTGATTGAAACGCTCTCAGAGAGCAATTTTTTTAATGAAAAATAACATCTTTTCCTTGATTTCTGTTTCACCATGAAAATAAAATCGGGACAAAAATACTGGTTGAAAACAAGTCATTTTATATATAAATTTACCTAAGTTAATAATCCAACGCTAAACACTACTCATGCACATGTAATTTCCAGTCAGAGAATACTTTTCAGCTGGATGTGGTTTTAACTTGCTAAGTACCACTTGGCTTTTCTTTTTCCCAGATTTTGTAGAAATCTTTTGCATTAATGCATGGATTCTTAGGTTTCACAGAACAAATGAAATTGGAAGTAGGAAACATGATCAAAGGAGGTTAGAATAAAAGAAAAAAGAGAGCCATGTTTTTCTTTGCCATTTCATAACCAGTACTAGATAAAGTGGCATTTCATGCCAGCCTTGTGGACTAAAGTAATGATATATGAAAATGCTGGAATTATCTTACTTCAGGATGAGAAGAATTGTTCCCTGAAACTGCTGCCTTCACCACTCCTTACACTCTTAAAATTCAAGAAAACTAGGTAGATATTTTCTTCACTGTAATTTTTTTAATTTCTGAAATGTAAAGTTGTATTTTCTTGAGAATAATAAAAACAATCAGGAGGCCATTTCCACAATCGCCAACAGTAGGAAGTATTAATCCATCTCAGGCCGCTGCTCCATTTCACTTGGTCCTATTGCACATATGCCATACAGTTAATTTATAAGGATTAGCCATCTTTCCAGCATCTCCATCTGGACAGTCAGATGTCCAGAAATGGTAGACTGCCATCAGAAGCAGCAGAACTGGTAAACCCACATTTGCTTGCAGAAATTTCTGATTTTGCTTTGGTGACGTCTGACATTAAATGATGGTTTTGGCTCTGTCTGCACACTGCTTTTCCAACCCATAACTAACATGTCTGCCTGGCACTGGCTGAGTGAAATTGCCGTGAGGCCAAATAGCATACATAAACTATGGCCAAGAAAATACAGCCATGCCAATGCAAATGCCAAACCTGGCCACATCGTTACTATGGCATTGCTTGGATCTAGGCAAAGTGCTATCCAGGGAGACTGGGACACCCTTTAGCTTTTATAGTGTCTGTGACTGTCTTTGGAGAAAAGACTCATTTAGTAGCAGCTGTTGACAGATTATCACGGAACAGAGTTTAGATTAAAAAGTGAAAAATTAGAGCACAAAAGATATTGTACAAAACAAGTAGAACCTCTTTTTAAAATCATCTTTTGGCTAATCTGTGAGTATCAGAATTGTCTTTATGGGCACCATATATACTATTTGGATTTGGAAAGACAGTCCAAAACCAGCTGGACCAAACTAATGACTATCTGGAATTGCTGGACTATATCAGTGCTACAGTATGGAGGTATGGATAGCTAAATCTTTATTTTGTCCCGTAAAATTACTGGACCAAGCTCTGAGTTTGAATAACTGAGCAAACACCACAGAATTAATCTAGTTTGTTTGCCAGTATGATTGATCTAGATCAAAGTTTGCATTTTTGAAGCACAAGGGTTTTATTGTATACCATGTATCACCAAGGACCTCAAATGAAGAACAGAATTTTCAAGCCAAGTTATGATCACACTGGATTTCTGATGAGGTCCCTTAGAAAATATAGTATTTTGAGTAGCTTAGTTTAGGGAACAGCTGTTTTCAGAGTCAAGCTGAGGCACCTGCAGTCCTTTTGAAAGAAAATTGTTTTGGGAGACATTGTAAAATAATTTGGTGTCCACTGCAGAGCAGACTCCTAATACCAATTTTGTAAATGTAAATATTCTAATCCCAGAAGTGCTGCACTGACCTTCCATATTGATTTTGTGCACTTTACCAAGATTTTTAGAAAATATGAACCATGGATTTTGAAATACAGTGCTGCATTGCTCCACTTCAAGAGCAGTAACAGTCACTTCTAACATGTAAAAGCTCTCTTGGGACAAAAACTCTTTGCTTATGATAAATTTTCTTTTCTTTCCCTTTTCTCTCCTTTCTTAAAAGAAGACACTTAAAACATCAATTTCTCCATGGGAAATGCAGGTAATAAGATGGCAATGTTAGCCCTTAACAATATGAAAAAAAAAAAAAAGGCATAACAACACTGTGGGAAATTATCTGCATTTTCCACCCTTTCCTCAGCCTGAGCAGAACATCTGCAGTGCATCAATAAGACAAAGAGAGCATCTCTGGAGACGTCTGTGATGGCACTTAGTCTTAATTGGAAACTGATTTTCATTTCTTCTGAAAGCATCATTCCACATAATGTATTTCTTTACTGGTAGAAATCATAAATGTTATTTTACAAAGCACTTTAAACCATGACAGATAAAAATGTAATATAAAAGAGTCTCAGTTTCTTATTCCACCTGATCCAGGCTAAGCAAATGACACCTCAAATGCTTTCCAGTCTTTGTTGTCTTGTGTGGCATGTTGTATTATGTGTGTAAAAACTTGTCATGCCATTTTATACAAAGATAAGGAGCTATATAAAAATTTATATGTATCTCTGAGACACAAAGAAATTTACCTCATGATCTCCTAGGTAAATATTTCTTTCTGGGAAGAAATTAAAGCATTGATTCTAGCTTTAGCACTACTTCCAAACCATATTATTTTCAGAACAGTTTTTGTTACTTAGCAAGGAGATTGTGTGGATGATTAGAATTTATTTTTTTTTTATAGTGTCCTTTTTTCTGGTATTAAACACAAAATGAAATCATTGAATAATAACCAGACTATTAATTTGGTGTGTCAGTATTTACAAAATTCTTCTAATAAATTCCTTTAAGTATCAAATTCTTAAGTGCAATATGTATGTACAATCTTTTCATGAAAAAAAAAAGTTTAAAAGTTGATTAACTGTGAGAGATTTGAGAGATTTACATCTGTGATGGGGACATGACTCAAAGTACATGAAAGCCAATGGAAGAAAATTTGTGTTTAATGGATCAGGCCCTAAATGCAAACCCAGCAATAGACATCACTTTTCCTAACTACAGGTCAGTAACAATTTGAAAGAAGGGTACAGGGCAATGATTTCCAAACTTCCTTGTACAACACATGAAACCTGCACAAGAAACAGTGTGTAATATTTTGCTCCTTTTTACAAACACAGGCAAGAGCAATGGTGTCTTCCTGAGGCCATTAAATCACAGGTTGGGTTTAGTACAATGTTCTTTAGCCTAACACCAGCCTATTAAAAACAGTTGGTGATATCTTTAAGATCAGTTCAAACAGAAAAAAGAAGAAGATTACCAAGTTTTACAAGATAAAGGCTTAATGATAGGTCCATGTCCCATGAAATCAAAGTGATAAAAGAAGGAACATGATTCAAAAGGTGAGAATAATATCAATATTATTCATGGAAATTTAATTTGATCTTAGTATTTTTAACATGAAGTGTTGATCTTTATCTTTATTCTGTTTTTGTTGTATTGGTATTTTTTGAAACAGAGTGGTACCATAATGTCAGCTTTAAAACCTTTTAAGGCTTGTAAAAGCTTCTATTCTGTTGAAATGTACTTAGTACATATTCTGAAAACATGCAGCATAGCAAGTTCTTTTTGTGCTAGATTTTTATGAGTTATGTTAATGCTGATGGAGTGCAACATATTTCTTAACATCCTTCTAATGGGGAATCTACAGAAGAACCTGCTTTCATTGCCATGAAATCCACACATTCATTACAAAACTATTTATTAGCATTCCCTGTTTGCATCTAGACCATTGCCCTTTATACCACATCCTCAATGTTTTTCATCCAGTCCTTGGCATCCTCTGCATGGAAACAGAAGTGCTTTACTGATTCATAGCGTGGGTTGTAAATCAAGATTAGCCTCCAATCTACACAAAAAAGACTTTGAATGGCTTTGTAACAAAATCTACCAGAACTTAATTTTATTACATGAAACAAACAACTTGAAAATCCTATGGATATGATAGTAAAATATCCATTATATGAAATGATGATTCATAAAATGAATGCCTAGAAAATATGTAGACAGCTGTTTGACATAATGTCTTCCTCAATAAAACAGAGTTTTAGTTCAAAGAGATCCTGTTTATTTCCAGCCTTTGAATACTTGTGACTCAAAGTCTTCTTCGTTAGCAAAGGCATTGTCTTGAGGCTGCCATCTAAATATTTGTAATTTAGGATTGTTTAATGTATCAAACATTTATCTGTGGCTGTTATGTCTGAAACGGGAATAGGGATGGTAATATACATGCAATTCAAAATAATATTCTTATTTTTGTTTTTCAGCTAATGAAGACTCTGAAATAAAGTCAAATAAAGGGAAAAAAAAAACCAGTTTCAAAGCAATGATACTTTTACTAATGAGATAATGGTATTGTAGTGGCATCACTTACTGCATTCAAAAGACCACACAGTTCACAGACATTATAGCTTCTGAAAATTAACAAATGAGCTAAAAGGAGAAAAAGCTTTGCTTATTAAGGAACTAATTTATTTAATGAATGTAAAAATGAATGATGAAATTTTTTTTTATATAGTTATTTATTAGAGCACCATTTGTTTGCAGAAGTGTTGTTAATACATGTAAAAGACACCACATACTGCCTCTTCCCAACAAACATGTTTCCAGTATTTAACAGTAACAGCTACATGGAAACATTTGGGGCATTTTAAGGCATTTCTCCTGTTAAAGTGCAATACCCTTGAACATGAAAACCTATTTTTATATTTTCTGAAGAAAAAATATATTACGCTGATTCATGGTAGGAAATAATGAATTAAGAGCTAAGCTTGTCTACAGCAAGCTGTTTTATCAGGATCTGTGGATCCTTAGGGATCACTGACTTCTTTGTACTACCTAGATTTTAACTTAAATGCATAAATGCATATCATTCAACTACCATTGCATCAAATATGTTTAACACCACAGCACATAGCAAAAAAGCATGGAAATTGCATTAAGAAAATTACACTGAGACAACTGTGGCAAAGTCACGTAAAAAAGACTAGTGGACAGACCTTTAAACAAATGAAGGTCCTGTGATATCAATGGACCAAAGTTCATACATCAGCTGAAAACTGACTCATTGCCTTCGCCTTGCACACCACACCTGACTTGGAAAAAAGTTTGCAGTCTATATTTCTGTACAACACCTCTCAGGAGAACAGTCAGAATAAAAACATTGATAATCAGTTCTGGGATCACAGAAGATCAACTGTACTCATTACTTTATGAGCATGCATACTTAAAGACAATAATTTCTCTTCTGTTCTGACCGTATAGGTTCAGTAGTGCTTGTAGTAGTGCTGGTAACTGAGTCTGTGCTGTTGATACAGTTGAATTTATAACACTTTATGAAAATCAATTAATTAAATATTTGGATGAACCTATGAAGTAAAGGCAACAGCAACACATTTTATAAATATTTACATAGTTAATACGTGTAAGTATTGACAGAAATAAGAGAAATTGAAGAGGAATGAGCTAAAACAAACAAAAATTCCTTTCTGCTTTATTATCAATACTTCAGTATGCAGTTCAGTCATTTTAGCACTACATTTTGTAGCTGAAGTAATCTTTTCAAAATTTAGAGGTTCTCATTCTTTTTTGAAAAAAAAAAAAGCCATTTCCACTTCTCTGGAAAACTACCTCCTACTTTCCACAAGGAACTGAAAATTTAATTTTTTTAAAGGCAAGTCTACCTCTATGAGGGCTGTCAAAGTAATTTCTCAGGCCAGAGGGTCTTTAATCCAATATTTCTGATTTGGAAAGAATAAAACAAATTCAACAAATCACAAGGTCATGTCCTCAACTGGTGAATTTCCACCAAACTTGCTGATCCATCATAGACCCAGAATTGCATAAACCTATCCACTTCAGAAGAGACTCCAATGTCTGCCAATGTTAAATTATGATTTTTGGTGTGCTAGAAACTTTGTCTAGTCTATTCAAGCTTTAGTTTTAACTGTGGCAAGCAACTAACTGTTCTTCATAAACCACACATAAACTCTTTGTGATTTATTTTTTTCTGAGCAAAACAAGGAAAATAATGTTACATATTAGAATAAGGACTTAGTCAGATGATTTATTTAAGGAGGAGAGGGCTGGCTGATGGAAAAGCTGTAGGTTTTTTGCCTGAACTAGAAAAAGTGTTAATGACCTAAATATATTAATTTGTTACTTGATCAGATTTGGAGGGTAAGTCTGTAATTGCAATATACGAAGTTATACCCCAAATTTAATTATTATATACACATGAGTTTCATTAATTTCATTATATCCATGAATTTCAGTCATCCAGTTTCATTTCATTCATTTGCAGGGAATAAGGAAAGCTTTGGAACATGGCAGGCAAAGACAGAGAAGTGTAATAGTTTAAACATGTGTGGTGGGTTGACCCTGGCTGGATGCCAGGTGCCCACCAAAGCTGCTGGGTCACTCCCCTCCTCAGCTGGACAGGGGAGAGAAAATATAATGAAGGGCTTATGGGTCAAGATAAGGACAGGGAGAGATCACTCACCAATTACCGTCATGGGCAAAACAGACTCAACTTGAGAAAATTAGTTTCATTTATTACCAATCAAATCAGAGTAGGGTAATGAGAAATAAAACCAAATCTTAAAAAATGTTGCCGCCACCCCTCCCTCCTTCCCACGCTCAACTCCACTCCTGATTTTCTCTGCCTCCCCCCCGAGCAGCGCAGGGGGACAGGGAATGGGGGTTGGGGTCAGTTCATCACACGTTGTCTCTGACACTCCTTCCTCCCCAGGGGGACGAGTCCTCACACTCTTCCCCTGCTACAGCGTGGGGTCCCTCCCACAGGAGACAGTCCTCCATGAACTTCTCCAATGTGGGTCCTTCCCACAGGCTGCAGTGTTTCACAAACTGCTCCAGCGTGGGTCCCTTCCATGGGCTGCAGTCCTTCAGGCACAGACTGCTCCAGCATGGGTGCCCCACAGGGTCACAAGTCCTGCCAGAAAACCTGCTCCAGCGTGGGCTCCTCTCTCCACGGGGCCACAGCTCCTGCCAGGATCCTGCTCCAGCGCGGGCTTCCCACAGGGTCACAGCCTCCTTCGGGCATCCCCCTGCTCCGGCGTGGGGTCCTCTCTGCCTGGGCTGCAGGTGGAGATCTGCTCCCCCGTGGACCTCCCTGGGCTGCAGGGGGACAGCCTGCCTCACCAGGGTCTTCCCCACCATGGGCTGCAGGGGAATCTCTGCTCCGGCGCCTGGACCATCTCCTCCCCTCCTTCTGCACTGACCTGGGGTTCTGCAGGGCTGTTTCTTTTAACATATTCTCAGTCCTCTTTCTGGCTGCAGTTGTTGTCACATACCAACTTTTTCGCCCTTCTTAAATCTGTCCTCCCAGAGGCACTACCACTGTTGATGGACTCAGCCTTGACCAGCAGCAGGTCCACCTCAGAGCCGGCTGGCATTGGGTCTATGGGACATAGGGGAAGCTTCTAGCAGCTTCTCACAGAAGCCACCGCTGTAGACCCCCCACTACCAAAACCTTGCCATGCAAACCTGATACAATGTGATTATTCACAGATGTGGAGACTCTCTCTGCTGCATGGGTATAGTGTCTCACAAGCAAGAAGTGTTCATTATTGAAGTCTTACAGGCACAACTATAATACAAGTGCATGAAAATAATGTTAGTAATCATCAACAGTATGGGAATTACAGTTTATCACAAAATAGTATGAAAACCATGAAGCCCTACCCCCTGATATCACTGACAATTCAAACATTCTGTAATTACAGGACCATTACAGGAACATCTGTTTTCCACTCCAGAATCATTTTACTCACTTTCCATGGTGAAAAAGGTACTATACAATTTGTGGAGAAATATAGCATTCTTAAGTATTATTAATCTTATACAGTTTCCATCTATAATGGATGATTGCTTATTTTTGCATCTTAATTTACAACCTTACAACTGTGTAGGAATAAATTTTTGTATTTCCTACACTTTGTTTGAAGAGTTATCCACAGGAGAAAAATAGACATTAAAAGAGAAAGTTGAAGCCTATTGTATTTTCCATTTCCACTTTCTAAACTCCCCTTTTAGAATAATGGAAATACTGATATTTTCTTTGAACTCATATAACTATGGAAGTATTCACACAGTAGGGACCCTTCTCAAGTCTGTCTTATAGCTATTTTAAAGATGGAAAAGGGGAACAATAAGAATATTTACTTTCAAACCAGCTACATGAGCTATAAAATGAAGAAATATCTGAGAAATGCCTCACATTAGTCACTGTATACAGCTAACAATTATCACTCCTTTTGTTAAACACATAATTACAAAGTTCTCAGAACTATGAAATCTATCAAAAAAAATATGATTAATTACAGACATTCACATAGCCTGTTCAAAGAACGCTGTGATTGTACTAGTGTTCCTTGAAGACACTGACAGAGGAAGGTGATGATTTCAGGCTGTGTAGTCTTTCATAGTAATAATAAACAGAGCATGTAGAAGACTCCGAAACAAAAAAAGAAATCACTAAGCACAGCCAGCACAGCAATCCAAAGCTACTGGGAAGGTGCTCTAGAAGACAACCAAGGATTCTCCTGATATGAGAGAATTTCATGAGTAGACAAGGCCAGTAACAACTCCTACATCCAATGACTGTCTGTGGTTCAAAAGGAGATATTTTGGAATGAAGGCAAATATCCTGGGCTTCAGCTTTCTTTATGAAAAAACACATCCAATACACTTTCTAATCACTTTTGAATAGTCCTAAACTATGCAGATGTCTAAAGCATTTGTGTTCCCAAGAAGGAGAGATAGAGGACACTAACATATCAACATCTACTGTCCTTTCCCTCCAGTTTCTTAGAATTAAAGAATGCTTTGGGTTGGATGGGACCTTTAATGATCATCTAGTCCAATCCCCCTGTCATGACCAGGGACATCTTCCACTAAATCAGGTTGCTCAAAGCCCCACCAAGCCTGACCTTGAACACTTCATGTGATGGGGCATCCATAACCTTTCTGGGCAACCTGTTCCAGTGTCTCACCACCCTCACTGTAAAAAATGTCTTCCTTTTGTCCAATCTAAATTGACCCTCTTTCAGTGTAAAACCATTGCCCCTTCTCCTGCCGCCAAAGGTCTTGTCAAAGAGCCTTCCTCTGTCTTTCTTACGAGCCCCCTTTATGTATTGAAAGGCCACAATAATGTCTCCCTAGAGCCTTCTCTTCTCTACGCTGAACTACCCCAACTCTTTCAGCCTTTCTTCACAGAATAGGTGTTGCAGTCTTCTGACAATTCTCATGGCCGTCCTCAGGACCCACTCTAACAGCTCCATATCTGTCTTGTGCTGGGGATCCCAGAGCTGGACACAGTACTCCAGGTAGTGTCTCATGAGAGCAGAGTAGAAGGGGGGAATTACCTCCTTTGACCTGCTGGCCATGTTTCTTTTTATGCAGCCCAGCATATGACTGGTTTTCTGGGCTGCAAGAGCCCACTGCCAGGTTATGTCTAATTTTTAGTCCCCCACTATCCCCAAGCCCTTCTCTGCAGGGCTGCTCTCAATCCATTCGTTCCCCAGTTTGTGTTGATGTTGGGGATTGCCCCAACCCAGGTGCAGGACCTTGTACTTGGCCCTGTTGAACTTCATGAGGTTCACGTGGGCCAACTCCTCAAGTCTGTCAAGGCCCCTCTGGTTGGCATCCCTTCCCTCTAGCAAATCAATGGCACCACTCAGCTTGCTGTCATCTGCAATCTTGCTGAGGGTGCACTCAATCCCACTATCTATGTCATTGATGTAGATATTAAATAGTACTAGTCCCAGTACAGACCCTTGAGGGACACCTGTCATTACTGGTTTCCACTTGGACATTGAGTCATTGACTATAACTCTTTGGATGTGGCCATCAAGCCAACTCCTTATCCACCTAACACTCTAGAAGTTCAGGTAGATAAGAACCCTAGCTCTTCCCTTGCCCACTGACACAGTTACTCCATTGTAGAAGACCACTACATTAGTCAGACATGATTTGCCCTTAGGGAAGCCATGTGGCTATCTCGAATCACCTCACTGTCCTCCATGTGCCTTAGTATAGCTTCTGGGAGGATCTGTTCCATAATGTACCCAGGCACAGAGGTGAGGCTGACAGGTTGGTAGTTCCCAGGGTCCTCCTTTCTACCCTTTTTAAAAATGGGTGCAATGTTTCCCTTTTGTACTCACCAGGGACTTCAGCTGACTGCCATGACTTTTCAAATATCATGGAGAGTGGCTTGGCAACTGCATCAGCCAATTCCCTTCAGGACTCTGGGATGCATGTCGTTGGATCCCATGGGTTTGTATATGTTCAGGTTCCTCAGATGGTCTCAAACCTCATATTCTTCTGTAATGGGAGGGACTTCATTCCCCCAGTCTCTGTCTTGATTTTGAGGGACTTGAGAGATGTGGGAAGATAGATTACCATTGAACACTGAGGCAAAAAAATTGTTGAGTGCCTTGGCCCTCTCCACATCAGTTGTCAACAGATCTCCTGTCTTATTTACCAAGGAGGATACATTTTCTTTAATCTTCCTTTTCTGGCCAACATACTTGTAAAAGGTCTTCCTATTCATTGCATCCCTTGCCAAATTCAGCTCCAACTGTGCCTTAGCTTTCCTAATCCCATCCCTATACATCCAGGTAGTGTCCCTATATTCTTCCCTGGATACACATCCCTGGTTCCATTGCCTTTGCATTTCCTTCTTACACTTCAGTTTGGCCAGGAGGTCCTTACTGAGCCATGCTTGTCTCCTGCCTTTTTTGCCCAGTTTCTTACAGGTGGGGATTGAGAGTTCTTGGACTCTAAGAAAAATGTCCTTAAAGGGCTGCCAGCTTTGTTCATCTCCTTTGTCCCTGAGGGCAGTTTTCCATGGAAACACATTCACTAGTTGCCTAAACAATTGTAAATTTCCTTTCCTCAAATTCAGTGTCCTGACTCTACTCTTCACCTGGCCCATATCCCTCAAGATTCTGAATTCCATCTATCATTGTAGCCTAGGCTGCCACCAACCTTGACATCCCTAATTAGTTCTTCCATGTTGGTGAGCAACAAACAGTTCCAGTAATGCTTCTCCTCTGGTCAAACTGTGTACTACCTGGATTAAGAAATTATCCTCGACACTCTCCAAGAGGCTCCTGGACCAGTTACAGTTTGCTGTTAACATTTTGCCAGCAGATATCAGGGTGACTGAAGTTCCCCAGCAGAACCAGAGCCTGCGAAAATGATGCTATCCGCAGTTGAAGTAAGAGTGCTTTGTCTACAGGTGCCGCTTAGTGGGGCAGCCTGGAATAAACACCAAATAAGAGGTTGGTGTTGGCTTGGCCCCTCATTTTTACCCATAAGCTCTCAACCACTTCATCATTGTTTTTTCCAAAACAGCTCTGTGCAGTCAAACCATTCTCTTACATACAGGGCAATCTCTGCCCGCCCCCACCGCTCTTCCCTTGCCTGTCCCTTCTGAACAGTTTATAGCCACTGATTACAGTGCTCCAGTCATGCAATTCATCCCACCATGTTTTTGTGATAGCAATTACATTTTAGCTTTTAATCTGCACAATGGTTTCCAGCTCCTCTTGCTTGTTACCCATGCTGCATGCATTGGTATAGTGGCACTTCAGCTAGGCAATTGACCATGTCATCTTTTTAGAGAAACATGTCCTAATTCCTTTGAGGTGTTTCAGAGGTTTTTCCCTCTTAGTTCCTAACACATCAGCAGCCCCTAGCTTTTCTCTGTTGCTCAAAACTCCACCCCCTTGTCCCACTAAATCTAATTTAAACATCTCCGTATAAGTCTGGCCGGCTTGTTGGTGAAGACCCTCTTTCCCCACTTGGTCCGGTGAATCCCATCAGCTCCCAACAGACCCAGTTTCTCAAAGGTACATCCATGATCATAGAAGGCAAAGCCTTGAGTATGGCACTAGCTACACATTCACCTGTTCAGTTCATCTCCTCCTTTCTGAACACCTTACTCTGACTAGGAGAATAGAGGAGTACACCACCAGTGCTCCAGATCCTTTTAATATTGCTCAAAGTGACATATAGTCTTTTTTTTATGGTTCTAAATTGCCTTGTTGCAGTATCATTGGACCCTACATGGAATATTAGGAACAGATTATATCTAGGATTCGCCAGGCTCAGCAGTCTGTCAGTGACATCGTGAATGCAAGCTCCTGGTAGGCAGCAAACTTCTCTAGAGAAACTGTCTGGATGGCAACTGTGTGCTTCGGTGCTCTCACTAAGGAATCTCCAATAACTAATACTTTACATGCTTTTCTGCTGGGCGGTTGGATCAACTTTGCATGGTTGGCTTCTCCTGGATCGTGTCCATTACTCACGTGTTCTTCATTAACTACCCCCAGAGCACTGTATCTGTTATGCAGGGGCAATGTAGGGGAAGGGGTAAGGTTCTTCCTTCTTCCCCAAGCATAAATGCAGACATTATTTAGGACTCCTTAGCCTCTTTCAACATAGCAAAATACATATTTCTGATCAAACTATCTATATAGTGACATGAAATAGATTTGAATAAAAGGGGATTATCATAGGATGTCCTAATCATATCTAGCATATGAGGACAAATGCAGAAAAGCTCTTTTTTTTTTCCCATGTGTAAGCAAGTCTTACTTTGATATCAAACTTTGATAATTTTAGTATCATCACTATATACTTTCCCTAATTTTCCATCTCTGCTTTGAAAGAGTAAACTGCATGGGAAAAAGGCCATGATAAAGAAATACTGATCTGTGTATGGTAAAAGAGTGAGCTGATTTCTTCTGTCTTATAAAGTTATAGATTATCTTACTATGCACAATATGACTTAAAGTAATTAGCAGAGAATGCCAGCGTAGTTTTAAGTATATGCTAATTTAATGAAAGTAGAACAAGGAAGCACACTGTTCCTCTTGGCTTTCTACCCAATATTATTATGAAATCTCAGGGAAGTAGAGAAGGCAGCTGGCTCTTTGTCTGAGGCAGAGGCAGACTCGGCTTTCCTTATGTTGCTTGATGACTCCAGTGATAAGAACCACTCAGCAATTCCCCTTCAGTACTGCCCCAACTGTCATGTCCCAATTTCTCAGGATGATGACTCAGGTTTGCCGATTCCCAGGTCAGGATTAAGGTGAAATGACACGAGGGATCCTTTAACTCACAAAACTCAACTTTTATTCATGCACAAGAATTGGCATGCTCACAACTAGAATTGGCATGAAACTATTTCAGTAAACTGTGCAACATGTGCTAACCATATGTCACCAAACATATACAAGTCTTACCTATTTAGGGATCACTTCAGGGAACACAATAAGGAGATCCCTCCCGTTGGGTCACGAGGTTCAGAGCAGACCCCCTTGCTTTCTAGACTCCTTCTCAGAGAAGAGCATAGGGGCAGCTGGATCCACTCCTAGTCCCAGACTTGGTCAACAATTTGTGTCTAAAGGGAGGAGGTGTAGGGATTACAGAAAAAAGAGAAAGAGAAGAGAAAAGTGCCACCAGTCCTGGGTCCAGTGTTGGTCCAGTCAGCTGAGGGGACCAGTTCTGGAGGGTGTGCGTGCATGGGGCTACTGTTCATGTCCTTTTATCATCTCCTTGCCCCCCCTTCAGGTGGGCACTTGAACTCATTAGGCTAATTAGGTGTCATGCTTTCAGAACCTTTGGGAAATGGGTTGGTGGGCTTGGGGGTCATTTGGGGAGTAACTTCTCCTTCCCTGCAGACATGACCATTGTTTGATGTTTGGCCATGGATGGTGAGCTGCCCTGCTCAGTGTATCAGAACAGGGAACTCTGCACCCTCTGGCACGCCCTCCTCTGCACCCTGCTGCTGACTGACTTCTCACCTGTAGTTCCTTGCCGTGCAGGGTTTGTGGTTACGCAGAGTGTGCCATTAAGCAGAACTTGCCCCATGACAATGTTTGAGACATTAACTTCTTCAGGTCCTCACACCCAACAATACCTTCAGAAGGCTTTCTTTGCCTCCCTTAAAGTCTTTTGTCAATATCCCTGTTTACTTTCTGAGGTTTGATCTTTGATTTGCCATGAGCAGGTGTTTGCAATGGCAAGATTTATCTCCTCTCCATCTTCTTTCAGCTGAAAAGTCTTAACGCTTTCAGTCACTCCCTCTGCATCAGTTTATTGGTATCTTACCACCCTTGCTGCTCTCTCTGGATTAATTTATTTGATTTGGCTCATTTCAATTTGGCCCATAGCATGACACCATGCTTCAGCCCAGATTGGCCAAGTAAAGAATAGGTCCATTTCTCCTGTCTAGCAGCGTCTATTCCTTTTCCTGTCTCTGTATAGTTTCTGTTTATTTTAATGGTGTGAAAAGGTAGACTCTTCTGAATGCAAGATGTCATTACATAAATCTTTTTTCTAAAGCTCTTCTACTAGTGAGATGCTGACCATCCTTTATTTCTGCCATTTCTAAGTATAATATCTCTCATGGGAAGTTATAGCTCAAAATGCTGATTGGGAGTATATGCCAAGGAATAGACATGTAACTATATATATATATATATAAATATATATATATGGCAAAATTGAAAATGTTAATCTCTCCTATTGTAGATTACAAAACTTGGGAAAGTTTTAGAAGTTTAAAGTCATAAAATGCTATAATTTTTCCTAAATCATTTTACTACAGTGACATGCATGGAAGTGATTGAACTCAAGCTCTGTCTCGGAGTGCACCCAAATTCACTTTAGATGTCATCTCTATTTTAGAGCAAGTGCTGTCTTCACGTCAGCAGTCTTCTTCCCTCACCTTTGCACAGAATGGATTGCTGACAAGTTCTCCTGATGGCACCTTAAAAGTAGAAGGAATGAAATATATACAAATATGGCAAAATTTTTCTAAAAATAACAAGTCTTAAAAAAAAGATCTTGTACGTTGTTCCAGGACATGAATTCACTTAGTGTGAAACTGTGACAGTTTTAAGTACTTTCACATACCTGTGTGAAAACAAATGGTATAAATGGAAATAAAGAGCTGAAGTGTTAGATTCTAGGTGCTAATAAGATACAGACCTTTATTTTTGGACACAAGCTGCTTCAAGAAACATTTTTGGGTCTGAAAGTGAGTTTATCTATCCAAGGAGACCGAGTCAAAGTGGCTCTGAAGCTACCTGGAACATTGAAACGGGAGATCTGTATGCAGTACAAACTCTGCCTTCCAGTTTATCGCCTTTTCAAACTGAGCTGATAATAGAAGCGTACATGGAAGGTGCAAAATCCTTCACAAATGGTAAAAAGAAAAGAGATTAGCTGCAGTTGGCATGTCTTTATAAATATTATAAATGGTTGCCTGTGTTTTCTTGAACAACAGTGCCTTTATTATTTCTGTGTAAAGTGTTATGCTTGTGAATGATCAGAGCTTAAGTTCCTCTGAATGCTTGCATTTACCATTTTCTTGTCATAATGAGTTTGACATTTAAAAATGTATAAAATATAATTTCTTTTAGCAGTTTCATGTTTGTTGCAGTTTGCTTTCACTAATGGTCCCTTCAGTTAAGTGATGGTGTTTTCACAAGGTTAAAGTCCAAACTGCCCCTCCTAATTTCCTGTTTATTTTTTGCCTAACAGTATTTCTGTTCACTTCAATATTAGGTTATACTTAATGTGCAGACAGGTAGCATTAATTGGAGACAGAGATGGAAGCAATATTCTCACAGTAATCCTTTAATTAAGATTAGGCGATAAGGGTTGTAGCACTAAATGAAGAAAAATGTTTAAACAACATTTTAGAGGGAACTAACGTATATGTGCAAGAAGACTTCATGCAGAGTGTGCAGAGACATGTGCAGAGTTCAAAGAGAGTATATTTGTCAGTGTGTGTTTGTACTCTCCCACAAAATCTAACGACCACTTTTGTATTAGAAAGGGATTTTCCAATACCATACTCCACATTAATCTCATGTTTCATTTTTAGTAATTTGTAGCAAATAGGTTAATCAATTAGCTTTAGGGCAATAAAGTCAACGCCAGCTGGTTTATTTGTTCAAAGTTTAATATTAAATATCAATTAAATTAACCATGCTAATAAACTGCTCATGTAAGTATTTAAGTCATGAATCAGAAGCAAAAGTCACCATAATGTGCCTTCATTTCTAGTGAGAATCTAGGAGGAATACTGCAACAAGATTTCATTGTAAATCTGTCAGAAAATTATTTACATTTGCTCAAGACAGTATAGCAGACATGGGTGTCCATAATTTTACCCATGAAGGTCTAAGCTGAATTTGCAATGTCACAAAATCCATACAAATTTCAGATTACAATTTCACAGTTTGAGAACTTGAGCTCATACTACCCTTGTATGCAGGCACAAAAGCAATGAGAAATTTCCTGTAATCACATATGCTGAAGACACATCATTTGACAGAGATTGTGGGTCTAGCCCAGAACTGGTTTTAATGATTTTAATGAATTCTGAAAATGAAAGATGAAAAACATTCATTTTTTTTCACTGATATTTAGCAATGTAGAAGGTCAGGAATACCTGATTTCTTCCTGTTCTTTACTGGAAATATTTAACTACCTGAGATTTATTTGAAGCTGGTAATTTAATATAGTAATGAAAAGCAGGTGTTATTTATTTATATCTTACTCATTTTCTGTGGTTACAACATCTTAGTCTTTTTCTCTGATTTAATAGCACTGCTGAAAGCACCAGTAAGACCTTACATTTTAAATGCCTGTAAAAATTGCACTTATACACTGTATCTGGCTGTACAATGAGATGAAATATAAAGACAAGCTAATCACAGGTTTGTGAGGATTTTGCTCTGGATTTCACTATATTAATAAATGCACTGCATTCCTAGGCTGCTTTTCTGTTGCTCTTGCAAAGTCCAATGAGACAAAAAGACACTCAGGCTAGGTACTACTAAAGCAATTTTTCCATGGTATTTATAGACAATGAAAATAATTTGCGTGCTTTTAAAAGTATGCTCTAAAAGTTGCTGAGCTTAAAGTTGTGCTTTAGAGATGCATTGCTTGGAGGAGGAACTGGCTGTGTGACCCACAGTCTCTGACTGTACCTATTGATTTTGTAAGCAAACAAGCAAGGATCCTTTAAATATAAATACCCATCTGTAGCAACAGAGCATGTATAAGTGGGATGAAGGTTTACCATAACATATTCACAGCCCCATAACACAACAGAAAAATTGGACTTCTGTCTCTTATAGTCTGTATTATAAGAACAGTTAGCTAGATCATTCTACTATATTTTAAATTGCCATGCCTAACATTTTGGGAGGGAACACTTGGGACATTACAAGTCAAGTACAATGTCTGAGCCAGAATTCTGAAGGTACATGGACAGTCCACATTCATAGAATCATAGAATCACAGAACCATTTAGGCTGCAAAAGGCTTTTAAGATCATCGAGTCCAACCATAATAAGAGATGAGATCTCACTTGTTTATAAATGATTCCTTCTTCCTTTGTTAAAATTCCTGCTCAAGGAAATAGAGCATTATGTTTTGTAAGCACACAGGCTGCACTGAGAGAACAACTGCAGGTGCATCACAGTTTCTCCTCTAAGACAAAAACTGATTGAGACACCCCATGTTCTGCTGCTTCACAGATATACATCCTTTAATTAGAAATTCCCATTTCACACAAGATCCACAAAACCTAGCATGATTACACAGTGGTTATTTTCTGTTGGGAACCACCATTTATAGCTGTAACATGTAGTTATGGGAGTCACCTATATAGGTAGAATAAATGTTACTTTTGTGTTAGTGTCAATTATGTGAGATAATAATGCCAACAGTCACCTGCAGCAAAGGCAGACTCTTCTGTACACCTTTATTGTGTTTATGGGGACCTGTGAACAAGGTCACGAATGCTACCATGTCTAATTTGGAAATGGTGTGTCCCATATCCAGTTTCAAGTACATTGTGCACACATGCAATATATGAACATGTTCACATACCCATTTTAGACTGAAAAAGTAAATAACCAGTCCCCGCAAGGAGATTCACAGAAACTGAGATGTACAAGGTTTCAGGCAGTTAGTTGAAAGAGCTGTGCTCCACCTATGCTTTCAGCCCATCAGAGTTTCAGTCATGCTTGAGCCAGAGCTATTCTACCTACTACACAGCCCAAATCTTGGCTTATGGACTCACTAGCAGGCAGCAGGATCACAGTCCTGCCTCAGGCCCCCAGGCGTAGGAATCTCTATCAGCTGGGACTCAGATAAGCTAAATTCCCTTCTGATGGGAGATGACTAAATGAGCAGAAGTTGCCCATTAAAAGAGACAATCATATCTTAAGTACGGTATTCTTCCTGTTAAGATTCCTGCAACAAAATGTGTTGCCACTAGAAGAGTTAGAATGAGAGAATGAGTACATAAGAGAAATTTACACATTCCCACTCTTCTGGGAAGAGACAGAACTGAATTCTCAAGATTTAATCCAATGACTGCTTCATGCTAAATTCTGAAGATATCTTAAGAATATTGTTAGGAACTTGATTTCCCATTTCCTTGATGATAAGGTTCATAAAGTGTGGTTGTAACTCCAGGACTTCTTCACTCCAGGCTCTGCTGCTACAAGATGATGCAGCTCCCTACCTAGATTCCAGAGCCTCACTCATAACTGTAGGTTTTGACCTGTAAGTATGTATGTAAATGGAAAATGAGCAAGTCTCCTCATGTCAAATCTTTCAGTCTTCAAGGGGCTTCTCTAACAAGTACGTTATTATGACCAACAATACCTTCAGATATGACCCCATGCTCTCAGGGAAAATGTCTGCTTGCCCTCCTTAATGTCATGCCAACAGTGGGTATCTATCATGTTCTGAATACACTGACACCCACAAGTAACTTATTTAGGCTTCTGTGCAGCCATCTCAGTTTGTCAAGAGTCACCTACTGAAAGATATTTTATTTTTGGCTACCCAGATTCTTGTTTTAGTTCGCTGTTAGGCACAGCTTTAAAGCATCTCTGTTACCATCGTATTTTTGACCAGAAGGAACTCAAATCTTCAGATGTTTCATGTGGGAATTGAGAATTACAGCATCATTTAAGTGAAACTGCCTTCACATAGGGGGAGAACTACACAGGAACATTAAAGATCTCTATTTTGGCATCTCACATAAATGTCAGTTCTGAGAAAGATGAGCGTGACTATCCTCAGTCTGAGACCCTTGATCTCTAAGGGCAAGCTCTTACCATTTTTTTTTTTTTCAAGCCTTACTCATGCTTTTATGATCTGAATGACAGAAGTGTGAGGTTCATTGGCTTGTTTTACAGCTTTAAGAGTAGGAAAGGGCAAGAATCTTGTGGGTGAGTCTTACAGAGGCTGAACTGAGAGAAAGCTGCAGGGAAAAGGTCACTGGAGCAAATAGTAGAGGATGGTGTTCGAATGAGTGAGCAATGATGATGGTTTTGGTATGATAAAGACAGTAGCAATGCAAGAAACAGAGCACTGCCTTGTGCAAAGCAACCAGAATGCCCCGTATGCCTATTGGAAACAACAGGCACAATTAAGTCACCACTGAAAAAGGTGACTGCCTTTGGGCCCGTAATTATGAGTGCAAACAAAATAAAGTTAAATTACCAAAATCTCACAGAAAGCCAGAGAAATCATATGGAGTTTCACTGAGGCTGAGCACCACAACACCAAACTTAATTAAGCAGCTGAGACACAGGGAGGACATTTATCAAGCCCTCAGTATGCTTTTAACATCCTGGATTTGACAATCCCAGTGTAAATCAGGGATTACTGAGTATTAGAAGGAAAACTACTTGAGCATTGCAACAGAGTTTAAAATTTGATAAATATTCTAGCTGAGTATTCATGGTGAGCAGTGTCTTTTTCAAGTATGTGCACAGCCTGTGAATTGATTATCTCTGCTTAATGTTCTTCTTTAGGGCTTCTACTCAGCCGCAAAGTGGCAAACAGTTGATCAGAATCAAGGATTTTATAACAGGTGAAAGCATACATCTAGCTGGGAGATTGTGTGCATGAAGATGTTTAACAAAATAACTAACAGACATCTACCTATTTTATCACCAAGATGCATCCTACCCAAGTAACAGGAACCAGTTGGCTTGCTGATTTGTACATTTTTGAAAGACAGATTTTTTAGCAACAGCTTAGTCATTCAGTAAGGAGCTTTCCAGTGGCAGATCTGTTAAGTCAGTGCACGTCTGGCAAGATCACTCCTGAGGGTACGAGAGACCACACTGATATGGATTACCGTGTGAGGCTGACATGTCATTTTATTTTCTTCATCCCCCACCACACCCTAGCCTTTATCTTTATAGCTCAGAGGACAGGCTGTAAAATACAGTAATTTTAGAAGTGGATCTATTGCTACACAGATGTAGCGTGGCTAGTTTACAGGCTGCAAAACTGGGAACAGTAGTAGTTTGCCAATATTGAAATCACTGGTGATTTCGGGTTCTGTAAATACCTGGAGCTGGCTTGATTTCGACCAAGGTACTGCTACTTTATAATTGTTAATGTACTGAAGTCTGAAGACAACCGCAAAATTCTGAAAATCCAGTCTGAAGGACTAGTGTATGATACAAGAGGGGGCAGTCCATGCACATTAAAGGTCAAATTAACATATTTTCATGCTTTCATCTCATTTTTTAGCATTTTTGAAATGCCAGAAAAAAGTGTGTGAAAATTCTTGTTGTACATGTGCTTGCTGCAAGCATTTGAAGAGTAACCAAGAGATTTCTTCATAAATCTTACAGATTATGCACAGTAACCCATTTGCTATGTTTATTATTTTTAGATCATCAAGGGGTTAAGAGATTTGTAACCATTTATTTTGATGTTTGTTTTTTTTAATTACACTTAATGAATCAAGCAGGAAAGCTATTTTGAGGTGGATAAATTAGAATGCAGGGTATGGGGGGAATATATAACTGGAACCTAAGAAAACCTGAAACATTTAAAAATGATATTATCTTTATCTATTCACTATTTTTCTACCTTTTAAATTAATGAGCTTTAATCTAGAGTTATTTGGTGCAGAACAGGCTTCAGTAGCATGCTATAATGAACAAAACATTTTGCTCTACAACTCCTTTTTAAAGGTTGATGTGTATAATATTTGTAGCCTAATTACACATTTCTGGGAATTTATTTTATTGTTCTGTCTGGAATACTTCAAAGACAGCTTTGACACACAACTCAAGTCCAATTGCACAATAATGTAATGCTGCCAAGCTAAGGAATGCCAATGACTAGACCTATTCTACAGTGTGGTTAAATGGCCATATTTTCTCTTATATTCTCCTTGTTTAGTTTTTCACTATGAGAGTATGCAGGGTGTTTATATATGATTCATACATGCATTTACATTTTTTTTCTTCATCTGTCTCCAAGATAAAACAGATTTTGCACCTTAACTGGATGGCACCAGTATCCTAATGTTTTGTATGTCTAAAACCTGTGCTTTTAAGGAAATGACAGGCATAAAGATTTTTTGGTAACATAAAATATCAAGCTGTTTGAAAAATACTGAATTCCTTCCTTTCAGGAAAGCAAAATAGCCTGATGATTAAAATCTACAGGAGCTGTTAACTGGCACAGCCACTAGTCATAGTGTTGTGATAGCACTAAATAGTGAAATGTTTGGGTGAATGTGTCATCTTTCAGTGTAAAGATGTACCCTGTCATATCCAAAGCTCGATATTAGAAGATTATCATGTTTGAGAGACATCACATGTTAATGTAACTGTAACAAGAAATAGATAGCTCAAATGTAAGTAGTAATGCAAAACAAATAAACAAAGAAAAAAAAAATCAAAAAGACCCTCCATAAATAAAAAAAAACAAACCACTTAGATCATATCCACATTAACAAAATTATTTCTTTTTCTTAACTATAGTTTCTAGTACAAGTTTGTTGACTAGCTGAGTATAGAAAATTTTACTGATGCCATTCCATGGAGAGCAGGTCTGGAATTTTAGTTGATAAGGATATACTGATTAGCTGTTGGATAATTAATGATCTTTAACAACAACAAAGTGTAATCAGAGAAAGGAAAGAGATGTTCCAGGAAGTAGTTTTAGTTTTGGTTTTTTTCCTGGTCACTCTGTGGGATGAAAGCAAACCATGTAGTTTCCTATAAGGCTGCTTGAAGAGTTGGTAGGGAAACTTTCAGGATTATATTCTGACCCATAGCCAAAGGTGATAGCGTCTTCCTTGTTCTGTCTCAACAGGACATTAATGCTGAGGTCATAACTGGGACAGCAAATCCAGCTCTGACAGTTATTTCAGTAAATTATCACTATCGTGGAAACATCCAGAAATTTGGAGTTCATGGATACTCTGTAATCTCGTATTAATTACAGGGTTCTTCTCCTTTGTAATCTCATATTAATTATAGGGTTCTTCTCCTCAGAGAATATTTATTTATTTACTTACTTACAGAAGAACAAGCAAACAGTACTCTTCAGGTCAAACACCTAACACCTTCATGGAACCAATATGACTAATACAAGCACGACTTTATTTATTTTAGACTTCAGCCTTACATTAATTGTTACGCCAGCACAGATCTTCACAGACTCGGCTTCACTGAAGTAATTTCTATATAATACATAATTCAGCAGTGGTTTTGCAGTTGTAGATATGTGTTTACTTATACCTGTATGTTTTTCTTTTATATTTAGAGAAATGTAGATTGTGTACTTCCAAAATACTTTTGAAAAAGTTTATTTTGAAGGTGTTTATTTGCAATGATTAATAAAAAACCTGTCTGTAACTGTGTGAAATCATTCCTCAGCCCACTACAAAAATAAATACATTAGAATCACATAACAAATTTCAGAACAATCTATACCGGAATGCAAACCAGTTTATCTTCTGATGGGAAACACTTATAGGCATCCAAAACATTCATTTTTATTCTTCCCCAAAAGAATTCTTGGGGAAAAAAGTTTTAGAGAAGATGCCTAATCTTTTCTTTCTGTGGGCTTTCAAGATGTACTTAAATTATCCACAGGCAGACTCCAGGTACTTCGTGATAATAAGTATAAGAGAATATGCATTAATCGATAGATTGACCTATATGCAGATGAACAAAGCATAAACATTTTAACCTAAAGGTGTTTTTCCTTATATCATAGTGCACTATGTAACTGCTAAAACTGTACCTCTGAAGTGCAGAACATAATATTGGCTTTAATGAATTTGTTTTGAGTGGCTTTTTGAGACAACACAATCTGATGGATCAAGCTGTGGTCTGAGAATTAGAAACTCTAGATCTCTAATCCTGATTCTGGCCTCCTACCAATAGGAAATCATAGCCCTTTTGAGTTTAGCTTTCCATTGCTTATTCAAATTGTATATTATACTGTTGCAAAGCATTCTTGAAAATACTAGTTGAGACACATATATGTTTAATTTACGTATATGAAAGTTTATAACATATATTACTACATACATGTCTTTACTTAAAATCATA
Organism: Buteo buteo; assembly: GCF_964188355.1. NCBI lineage: Eukaryota > Metazoa > Chordata > Aves > Accipitriformes > Accipitridae > Buteo > Buteo buteo. The sequence goes on along the minus strand of NC_134204.1, from coordinate 82,736,628 downwards.
TATTCATATTATTGCATATAATTTCTTTATAAATCAAAATAAATTCTTTCATTATGAATGTCCTCTAGTGTTTTTTTACAAATGTAAATTTACAGATTTAGCATGTTTTTCTCTCAGTCACGGTAGTACCATATGTTGATCAAGGATTTCCTCAAATAGCAGAATGAAAATAATAACAAATGATTGTATATTGTTTCTATTTAATTGAATCTAGAAAATTAAGGGACCGTCTCCAGAACTTTGCTGAGATTGCATACAAAAATTTCCTTTTCACTCCCTTAATTATTTCTAAATCTATCAGTAGGAAACTATTGTATTTGTTCTCATTCTTAAGGCAACTTGAATGAGGGTAATTTTTTTTTTAAACTAATTTTAGCCTTTTTCCCTAATAGGTTGTGTAGAATTTTCTTTAACGAAGGGCATGTTTTAGAAGATGTCAAGAAACCTTCCTTCTCCTCATAATAGATTGAAAAATATAGGTAATCATGTTATACAACATTGAACACAATTACATTCTGAAGGTCAGAGAAGTATATATAGCACTTAAAGTTCAGCAGAAAGTACATCTGGTGATACATTTTGCCTGGTCACTTTCATCTCAATAAACTCCAGCCTACTAAAAAGCTAGAAAGTGATAGGCATCTGCAGAGATTGCATCATCCAAGCCTATGATAGGCTGAAATGCAAAAATAAGGAACCATAAGAAACTAGAAATTTAAGACTACATCTTTCACAAAACACTGAAACAGATTAGCTACCTTAGGTTAGGAATTTATTTTTTTTCCCTGCAACTATCATCCCCGATACATATTGCTTCTTTTGAAAAGTATTGCCATGCTTATCAAAATGTCAGTTAGTTGCAGAAATGGGGACTAAAATACAGTTGGAGCACAAAAGACTGCTTAGCCCATGCACAGAGAAGAAAAAATGTGAAAGATACTTCAGGGACTCTGGTGATGTCCAGACTTGTGTGTACCCAGAAGAATGTGCTCTTTCAATATTCTGGTGCATGAACACAGTAAGCAGGATGATAATTGCTAGAAGAAAATCCTAACGATTAGAGCAGAAAAGACGGGATGTGACAGGCCTTTTAAGAGTCCATTGCAAAACGGCAATGGCGGGGTTTCAAAGCTCTGTGTTCTTTCTGTCTCATTTGATATTAATGAGAGTTGCAAGTGCCAGCTCCTTTCAGGAGCAGGTCTCAAATCAGCAGCAGCCTCACGTACTTGTAGATAGAAAACCAGGGAGTACTCATGCTATTGGCATGCAATGAAGAGGAGTAAAATTGACTCAGGAGTTAGAGATTGTGATCTTCCTAGTATCAAAGGCAGGAGGATAAAAGTAAAATTGTTGCTTTAAAAATCCTCACTAGAAGCTGGAAAAAGAGTGGCAGCAACTGGCATCAGTTTTTCTGAGCCTATAGATCCGAGATAGTTCATTTGCCCTGCTCATATGAAAGCAGATATTAACCTTCCAGATACTCTCTTCGTGACAACTGTCAGTACATGTGTTTTTTAAGACAGAGGTCTAGTTCCATATTGAGAAATAAACATTGTAGAAAAAGTTCCATAAGAAATGAACCCGAGGAGAGTGAAGAAAAGGCCTTTATCTAGGTCTTGTATTACATTCCTTGTAAATTGTCTTTCTTTTTTGTCTGTTTTTGTCTGTTTTGCTTCTTTCTGCCTCTGTAGCATTCCACAGTGTAACACAGTAACTCAGCTATTTTCTGCTAATATCTTCCTTGGTATAGATCTTCCTTTGTATACAAAAATACACACACACACACACACACACCCCCGCCCTGCAAACAATCCAGATTCCAAAAGAATTAAAACACTCTTAAAGTAGAATATCTAGACAAGTATTACAGCTTAGTATTTACTGAAAATTGGATTTGCTAAGTTGTATTTCTGTTTACAACCCTGACTCTGCTCTTTGTCATTGCATAGGGTCTCGATCAGTCACAAAATCAACGTCTGCTATTTCATTTAGTGCCTGCTTTGACCTCTGCAGTCAGGTCAACATACTTCGAGGTGGGCTCTGATGTTCCATACACCAAGTGAAACATTTTGATGCACAAACACTCACTGCTCCATCTGGCATTTTTTAAAGGTTTATAAATACTGTGGCTCTTCCCTAAAGAAAACCAGCTCTAGAGCATTGTTATTGCCATAAGCACTCTGGTTACAAACCCATCTGTCCATGTCTGCATTTTTGTGTGTCTGGATTCTTTCTTCCAGGCATTGTATGTACCATTACCACTTATGCTTAATAAATTATCTTTCTTTAAAACTACCAGCAAGTTTCTTGTTTGCTGCTGTTGACAAAGCATAAGAAAGAAAAAGGATATTTAAGTTCCAGCCTTATTATTGCATACACTTTATGCTTTTTATAGGATTTTTATTTTAATTTTATAAAACTGAAATAAACATCTCTTCGGATAAGAAGCAAAATCTGTAGCCTTGTTGCTCAGGGACAGTAAATAATAAGATTCTTATATAAGAGAGAAAAGGATTCAAGATTTAAAATGCCTCCAGAAACCTCTGTTCTGCTTACAAATTCAGCCCCCGCGCTGCAGTTCTCTAATGAAAAATAATAAATTTTGCAGGCGCTTCTACCTCCGACAAAAATCCCAAATGGAAAAGAAACAAATATCAACACAATCCTTCCTGCTGCCCATGTGTTTAAGTGAACACTCTTCACCTGTGGTAAGGTTCTCACAAGTCTTTAGTATTCACTGAGATAAACAACCTTTCTCCCCAAAGCTCTAAACTACTACTTTGTTAATTTCACATCCCTAGCTGAAAAGCTTAAAGCATGTGCTGGACATTGTAGCTACTTCTCTTTTACCTTACACCTGAAAGAAGTCCAGAGTTGCAACTTTTGCAGTTTCTCTCAAACAATTATGAGTTCCCAGTTTTCATTTTGATCAAGGATGTCAGGCACGATAATTGCATTTTTTTCCCCTTTCACTGCTCTTAAAAGCTTTGCATCACTGAGATGTTGGCTATGCTATGAAAAACAAAAGTGGAAAAAAGGCCAGCTCATAGTCCATATATTTGTCATTCAACAGATGAAACCTGTGAACAGCAACCATGCAGCTTTGTTGTTTTCAGACACATTCTGTATAATGACTCTTTGTACTTAGCTGCAAGTGCACCTCTTAAAGATGATTTTTAAAAAGAGACATATTTTATAGAAACCTGCAAGAACAGTAATTATATTAGAGAAAAATGAGTTCCTTTTGGAAAATTCAATCATGTATTAGTAAAAATGTTGCCAAGTGGAGAAACTTGAAGTACTGCAAGTTTAGTTTGTATGGGAATACAAATTCCAGATGCTTACTCAAAACTCATCATTCAGCAAGTCCAACGCAGTAAATAAATTCAACGTGCAATTCTAATGACACACCTTACCCTGAGTTTGAAACATAGAGCTGGAGTCCATATGCACAGATACATGAAATAGATAGAAGAGATGAAGTCAGGGTTCCACCCCTTGGACAGCTGAGCATTCAGGCTCTGAGAAAATCTGATGCAAGGCTGGATTAGTCAGTAGGTGATCTTTACAAATTCAAACAATTAATTGAACTTTTGGAGGCTCCTGCCAGGTGAGTTTTCCAATTCAGTTTCAATACTACTGACATGTATCAGTTTAGTTTAAAAAAAAAAAAAAAAAATCAGGATCTGTATGTTTCATACTGACTTTCTGCCTTTTCCCAGCCTGGAAATGTATGTTTTCTTCTTGAGGAAACCAGATCTCAAGGATGGAACCATCCATGCCGAGGACATTTTTGAATACAGGAAATTCAGCCTCGTCCTGGTGAGCCAGGAGCAGTGCAGGTCCCAAAGCTCAGACATAGCTATGGTTACTGAAATGCTATGAAAGTGCAAAAATCTCATGTTATTAGTTCACCTTCCACACAACATTGCCTGTCTTTCCTCCTCTCTTTCCCTGTACTCCTCCTCTGCCCTCAACCCAACCATTTTTGTGTTTCTATTCAACAGAACTTGTAACTCTGGCACATAGGTTAGACAATTATTTTGTCCATCTTCAATTATATTTATGAAAATTGTGTGAACAGAAAGAGAAATTAAACAACTGTTTGGAATAGACTTGTACTTTTGACAGTTAAAGGTCAACCATTTTAAAAAACACATTACATTATTTCTGTGAAAATACAGACAAGTTAAGCCTACTGACTCAGTTCCTTGGATGGTCTCATATGATTTTGGTATGGTTAAGAGAGGTGGGACTGGGAGAAATGAGAAGCTGTAAGCACTGTCTTCTCCCCCTCATCTCGTCTCATAACTTAAACCAAATCATCTGACCACCTATTGCTCACTAATAAGCCTGTATACCATATGCTCACCTCCATCCCTAAACTTTGGCATGATCTGTTTGCAGAGTATGCAAAGAAAGCAGGTAGCTCTCAACCATCCACACCACCCCAGGACTGTGTTGCGTCCAAAGGAACAGGGGGCTGCCCTGCCTGGATGTTCTGCACCTAGGACTGGAGAACAGGCCTTATTTTTGTCTTAATGGAAATAAATGTTAATGTCTAAAGTGCAAATATATTCAAGGACATAAATTTTACAATGTTATATGCGTACATAGGAGACATCAGTAGATATTACTTTTTTCTTTTTTTTTCTTTTTTTTTTTTTTTTACTGTGTTGAACTTGGAACTTCTGTAGCAAGCTCTACCACTTGTTTGCTGTTCCCATGTTCTCATCTGTCTCTGAATGAGATGGAAGGAAGGACCTCTGTTGCTATCGTGGATACCTATTTCTTAAGGCAGCTCTGAGCATTAGTTCCACTAAAAGTAATGGAGCAAAGAAGCTTCACAGAAGATTGAGTAAGCTCCAAATTTCACCAATGTGGGCAACAGTAAAAAAAAATTTGTGAGCTTGATTCCTCACAAACAGAAGTTGTGTGAGTTTAAAAATTGAAACTTTGAACATATTCACCAAAGGTCACGTGACAAGGTACAAACTCATATAAAGAGGTGCTGGGGTTTTTTTTATAGATCCCAGGTTACATGTCTGGAATGATACCTTTCCATGACCTACAGATATACAAAAGGTGAAGTTTACAAAATATCAAATGGATTATATTCGTGTGGGACAGCAGGAAAAATACAACAAGAAGAGAAAATGAAGGAAGAAGTCTTCAACAAAATATTTTATTGGAGCTAGAAAACTTATCATTTCTTTAATTAACGCATAAATCAGGAGGGAGCTGATCTATTTTTCTTTTTCAGAGTCTATATAACATTTGCACGATACTGATAACATTATTCATGAGCCATATAAGAAGCAATAGGCTTTAAAAAACAAAAAGGCAGCAAAGCATTACCTTAAGAGAGATCATCCTTCTGCTTTCCACTCTAGTTGTCTGTACAGGAAATAACAGGTATTTTAGGAATAGGGCTGAGGCAAGTTCAGTTTGATTATAGTTCTTAATATACAAAGCATCTGGCTGTAAAACAGCTTAAAAGAACACTTTCTCAACTCAGCTAGGGATCTGACACAAGAGAAGATAGGTTGCATGAAAGAAGAAAGAAGAGTGGAAAAGGGATGAAAGAGAAGATAAGATGAAGGGAGGGAAGTTGAAGCCAAGGAGGAAAAGTCAAACAGCAACTGCTCCAATATTTGTGACTGAAAGGTGAAAAAAATAGGAAGACTATAAAGAGAACTGCACTAGAAGGATAATAAAACAAAGGTGTGCAGTGAGGGTAGCAGAGTAGGGGAGTTATCAGATAACTATCTTTTCTACATTTGAAACAAGCCACACAATAACAGTTAAGGTAAAATCTACTGAATTTTCTTTAACTGTAACATAAAATTATCATCTTTAATAATTTTTTGCCTTTTAGTGCACAGTAGTTTTGATAAAAGTTAACAAACAAAAATCCTGCCCTCTTTCTTTTGATTGTAGGAGTAGATCTTGAAGCATTTTCAGTGCTTACTTCAAAATACCCACCAGAGGCATCTTGCTATCACATCAGCACAGTCTGAGAAATTCTGTTTCCTTAATCTGTATGATCGTACTACTCACGTCTGTCCACATCACCCACCAAAATGTGGGACCTCCTTCCTTCTCACTGTTTATATAGAATAAACATACACAAGAATATAAGATACTTAGATAATTTTGAGAAGAGGTGTATGGGCACTTTTGATGAGGGAACTGTTTAATCACTAACATTAACAACTATTGACCATGTGAAAGATTTTAGCAGAAGGAAGCTGAGCCCCTTGAGAGCTTTTCCTTGCAGGGAGTTCACACTAGTAGACTTAATTCATACTATGGATGTGTGAATTACATATTTTTTTTCTGCTAGTTGGATAATATGGCAATAAAGCTTTCTGATGTGTTAATGTGTCAGATTGGAATGTGTTGAACTGGGTGATGAGGATGATTTAATAAGATATTTTCCAATAGTGAAGTTGGGCTGCCTGAAACCAATGATTTGAAAACACAGTAATGGCAATGGACCATTAATAATGATGGAATGATGTAACTGAACTGATTGAATAGGGTTTTGTGAGGGATGGTAATATAGAGATACAATTTATATAGATTAGATTGTTTGAGTTTTCAGAGAGTACTTTTATTTTTAGGAGATGTCCGCATGAATTTTTTCAGGATCTTCTTGTTTGCCATGCTTTTGTAAAACACTAAGATAGTACACACAGCAAGCTAGCAAAATATTGCTTTGCAAAACACAACATTAATTCTAGTCACAAAATGATGTTAACTATGAGTACTGATTGCTTTTGAAGTATGTCTAAATCTTTTTCTAATGACTTCATTCAGTTAGTCAAAATAACAAATATAAGTCAGGCTGCATGAACATAATCTCAGTTTAATCCTACTGTCACTTGGTCACTTAAACAATTCTTCTTTTGATCTAACAAGTTATTTTATTTTACTTCAGTTCACTGTATTACTCCAGCAATTATTTTTAACTGACAAGAACAGCACTGGCAAGTGTTAGATAGATAGATAGATAGATAGATATAAAAACCATGCACAGCAGTTGTTTTCCAACCTATTTCTTATAGCAGTTCTATTGCAAGAAAAAGAACTGTTATGCTTATAAAGGTAGGCCAAAAAAACACTTTAAATGTGCTTTTTATGATTTTACCAGCTTTTTCCCCCTGCAGTGAAACTTAGTATTTTCTAGAGAAAAAAATAGAGAGCCCTATGTACTCTTTCCTTTAGCAGTATTAGGAGACTTATGCAGAACTGTCCTGCTGAGGAAATTCAAGCTGGCTCCAGGGGAACAGCCTGAGAGCACAGGAATGGCACTGGGGAGCCAGCAGCTATTATACTTTCTATATGAAAGACAGCAATTTCCAACCTGATCCTAACCAGGTGAGGAAATGTATTGGGTTTGTGTGGCAAGGTTTTGGTAGTGGGGGGGCTGCAGGGGTGGATTCTATGAGAAGCTGCTGGAAGCTTCCCCCATGTCCAACAGAGCCAATGCCAGCCGGCTCCAAGACGGACCTGCCACTGGCCAAGGCTGAGCCCATCAGTGACGGTGGTAGTGCCTCTGGGAGAACAGATTTAAGAATTGAGGAAAAGACCTGCACAACAGCAGTTGCAGTCAGAAGAGAGGAGTGAGAACATGTGAGAGCACCAGCCCTGCAGTCCCCCAGGTCAGTGCAGAAGGAGGGGGAGGAGATGCTCCAGGCGCCGGAGCAGAGATTCCCCTGCAGCACGTAGGGAAGACCCTGGTGAGGCAGGCTGTCCCCCTGCAGCCCAGGGAGGTCCACGGGGGAGCAGATCTCCACCTGCAGCCTGGGGAGGACGCCACATCGGAACAGGGGGATGCCCGAAGGAGGCTGTGACCCCGTGGGAAGCCCGCGCTGGAGCAGGCTCCTGGCAGGAGCTGTGGCCCCGTGGAGAGAGGAGCCCACGCTGGAGCAGGTTTTCTGGCAGGACTTGTGACCCCGTGGGGGACCCACGCTGGAGCAGTCTGTGCCTGAAGGACTGCAGCCTGTGGGAGGGTCCCATGCTGGAGCAGTTCACGAAGAACTGCAGCCAGTGGGAAGGACTCATGTTGTAGAAGTTCATGGAGGACTGTCTCCTGTGGGAGGGACGCCAGCCTGGAGCAGGGGAAGAGTGTGAGAAGTCCTCCCCCTGAGGGGGAAGGAGCGACAGAGACAACGTGTGATGAACTGACCTCAACCCCCATTCCCTGTCCCCCTGCGCTGCTGGGGGGGTGTAAGTAGAGAATACAGGAGTGAAGCTATGCCCGTGGAGAAAGGAGGGGTGGGGGGAAAGTGTTTTAAGATTTCAGTTTATTTCTCATTACCCTACTCTGAGTCGCTTGGTAATGAATAAATGTAACTTCCCCAAGTCAAGTCTGTTTTGCCTGTAGGTGTAATTGCTGAGTGATCTCTCCCTGCCCTTATCTCAACCCATGAGCCTTTCATTATTTTTTCTCTCCCCTGTCCAGCTGAGGAGGGGATTGACAGAGCAGCATTGGTGGGCACGTGGCGTCCAGCCAGGGTCAACCCACCACAGGAGAGTAGAAAGGAAACAAAGCTGCCAGCAAGACAGGCACAAGCAATACAAGTCCTCAGAGAATAGGTAGATTCTGCCGCAGGAGGGAGGCATGCTTCCTGGATATTTTTTAACAGACAGAAATTTGCAGCCCAGCCTTGTTATCTCTGCCTGTTCAGCAGCATGAATATCACCATTAATGTGTAAGTCTCCTATCTTGCAGGAAATGCTAATTGTTTATACTTTTACCATCATATATACTGATGCTTTATCAAACAGATACTGATAACTAGAATAAAAAAATATTACCTACATCTAAATAAGTAATTTTAAAATAGGCTTAAAATTCTGTCTTTTAAAGGATCAAACACTCCTAGGACTTGATTAGGAATAAAGAAGGTTATTGCTGTCTTTTCATGTGACTCTTAACTAACCCTACTACAGCATAAGATGGATATTCCTGCATTTAAAAATAACCTTTGTCTCCAAGCAGAAACCAAGTAACATTCTCAGAAGCTAGAGGACGATTTCACAATGGCTAAGTCAGCCCAGAAACCTTAATGTGGTGGTTAAAACTTCCAATCTAGGTGGAAAGAGATCCAAGGACAAGATGATCTGATGGCCCAGAGACATAAACTTCAAACGTGCAGGAAGACTTTAAACATAAAAAGTTTCCTTAAGAAGGATGTAGAAGACAAGAGGTTTCACAATATAAAATCTAGAAAATAACTCCTGAAAATGAACATTGGGATAGACCTTTAGCTTTTTAAGCAATTGTGGAAAAGTGGCATTTGAAATACCAGTGGAGTGAGGAAGCTTTGCCTATGTGGAATATCTGAGGGAAGAAATGTATAGCCAATTTAGTAAATAATGCATACACTTAGAGACCTGGATTTGAGACCTTTGCATTCCAAAGACTGCTTTTCCTTGACAGCCATGAGACTGTGTTTCATAAGATCATGTCAAATGAGATAGCAAAAGCTCAACAAACAACAACATGTACCTCAATGAAAAATGATACGTTACTATTCCAGCAAAATACATACGATCTGATGCTGCTTTACAAAAGCCAGGAAAGAAAGAGGAACAACTACCTTCCCCCCTTTTCTGCATTTTTGAATACAGAAATGAAGCTTCTCATGCTTTTCCTGAGAACAATGTGAACAATAAAGAGAAGTCTATGGTTAGTCTCCAAGCCAAACTCTATTGAAAGCCATGAAAATATTGTCATTGATATAATGGCTTTAGATCAGAACCTGGAGAACGTAAGTAAGACTCTGCAGATTTGAAAGTGAAGGTGACTCACTCATGGATAAATCATAAACAAATGTTAAAAAATAACTTTGTAAAATGAGCAATCTTTTAACTTTTTCTGACTAAAAAGAGCAGACAGGATAAGCAATACCAGAAATACAAATTCCCCAGGGTATTTTGCATTGGGTATCTCAAGCTCACAAGAATTTCTGTCAGGATTTAAAGAAAGAAAGTATTTCTACTTATTTACTAGACAAATTAAACCTATTAAGACCCCTTACCTATAAGATGTTGCCTTGGGAATTAGATGATACTTTTGCATATCCAGGCATTTTGAAAGAAAACCCAGTAGAACTAAACTACTAAATCTGATAATATTAAAAAATGAGGTAACAGGAAAATTATTAAATGACACAAAAATTAAAGCATAAAAAAGAACATACCAAATTACCATGTTTAGGGATTACTTAAGCTGTGGGCTTACAAATGACATGCTATATTACAATTTGTAACAATTAGATAAAAACCATTAAACTATTAACTTCTGGGGTAATCTGAACTTGTTGAAATAAAATACTACCAAATCAACAAGGAAAGAACTACTATGAAAACAGCAAACATATTCATAATGGCAGCTGTAAGTGCAGAAATGCAAATGGAAGTGTAAATAATATAGCTAGTAAAAGATATACATGTTTATCTGAGCATCAATAATGTAGTTTATGATATACTGTTTCTATTGAGCACAAAGTGTGAAATGCTGTGGGGGAGCTGATAATATGAAATATGATTAATCAACACACAGCAAGAAAAGCATCTGCTGTATAAAAAAGTCTCCAGTAAAACATTATATAAGGTGTGGTAAAAATAAAAATAAACACAGTTGAATTCAGAATGCTAGTGTATGGGAAGTTAAATAAAGACGAAGTAAAAGAAGGTTAATAAATGTAGATCAATGCAAAATTACTGATTTATTGATGAAAATCATTTTAGCAAGAAGACCAAAACAACTATGACAATGAAAACTAATATTTAGCATAACTGACAGTTTAACACTGATTTTCTACTGCTAGGATGTAAGCCATGCACCCTACCAGAGAAAATCAATCACTCCTAAACCATGTATTTATGGCTCAGAAAAGGTGCTGCTTAAAAGAAAAATTGAGTAATCTGAATCCCTCTTACTTTATCATCTGCGCATGGCACTGCAAAAAGATTCAGATGCACAACTAATATATATAATCCCATTATAACAAGTATGACCATATGTAAGTTACATGTACATTGTGACCTATTTTAAAATACATCTACTGTTTAAAAGATTATATGTATCAGAAACTAATACCATTCTTACTTGCATGAATCGGGATACCAGTTTCTCAAGTTCTAAGGGACGCAAGTAAATAAAACCACAAATACTTGCTTTCAAACATCCCATTGATTTTAGTTAAAGAATTACTGTGCATATACTGCAGATCATATGTAAGCAATTGACAACATATTTTAAATCAAATTTAACTCAAATCACCGCTTTATAACACAGGAGTAGTCTCTTTGCTTTCAGTGGAAGGGGAAGTCTGACAGACTGACTATGCTTCCACAGCTGGAACAGCCTAAGATCGGACTTGGACAGAGTGTTGTGCAAGCCAAGTTCACCTCTGGAAACTTCAGGAGTCCCACTGACACAACAGAAATTGCTGCAATTGGGGGAACTCATCAGCGTACAGTTCATCAGTGTGCAATTATGAAGCTGCTGGATGCCATATTACGTAGTGAGGCATGACTTAGAAAGAGCTTAGAGAGTCTCTTTGGTGGGCTTACCTGACGAGCCAGAACTGCAAGCCTTTAAACCTGAATGACTGAGCGTGGACATGGAAACACCATAGGACAACGTGGTACCTAAATAGTGGTGAAAACACTTGAGTTCAGCTTCTTGCTGGGTGCAGAATTGCAAAACAAAACTTTTCCAAATGCAAGCCAAAAAAATTAAAATGTTAATGCCAACCTATCAAAACAGGGAAAATTATCGCTACTGATCACAGCCTTCTGGTGGGTTTGAAGTAAGGAGGAGTGTCAAAGGGGCTTTATAGACACAAGGGGGAAAGGATGAAAAAAGCAAATTTACTTTTAATCAGATACAGGCAGGTGGATCTCAGCTGAAAGACGGAAATCAGAGCAATTCTATAATTCATGGGGAAAAAAAAGTATGGGAGGGAAGGATCTGCCTCTAAACTCCAAGCACTTTCTGGAAAGCTGAAGAGGGAACAACAGAAGTGCTTTGTCTGTGCTCAGAAAACAGTAAGGATGGACGATGCTGCCGACTTTGATTTAAGGAAGCTTAAAAGTGTTAGCAGGGTAAGGTTCAAAACCTTAGGTTCCTTGTAACACTAGACAGTTATAGGCAACAAGTTTACATCAAGTAATTAATTTTATTCTAATATAGAAGGGATAGATCTTATATAGGTAAGATTTGTTTAGATAACTAAAGTTGGGATGACACAGGGGTATGTATAATCTATATACCAGTACACAGAAAAGGTCAAGGACACAGCTCAGTTGCTACCATGCACTTGTGTAATTTTTTAAATTGTTGACATGGTTTCTGATGCAGCTTTGCTCCACACCAGCCAGCACTCTGCCAAGCAATTCCTGGGCACAGCTGAAGGCACAGCACAGGATAGTCCCATTAGATGGTATGAACATGGGCATGTTTTGGAAGGAAATAAATTTGAATTGTATGGATGAGGCCAGTGCCACTTGTCCCTCATGGACAGAGAAAAAGTCTTGACCTATTTTATTTACTAGTACAGGTGCAGCCAGTAAATCCCACTTACAGAGAATTAATGTTCTCTAAGAGCTAGATATAATGAACCCTGCTTTCCTAAGGACAGAAGTACTGTAGCTGATTGATTTTCATGTCTAAGCAGTTGCAAAGTGCTACTGAAGTTTTACTCTTGGGTCATGCAATTATAAGGTCTGCTTTTCTCTCATTTCCAGCAGTACATGAGCTCAGCTTTCTTCACAGCTAAGGCATTTGCAGTCCATCTTTTCTTAGCTCTTTCCTATTTCTGTAAAACTTAAAAAATAGAATAACATGTGAGACCTCTATCTATCTGTAAAACTGTGGAGAATCAAAACTTATTATTGAAGAGGAGATACGGATGAATAGACAGTGGTTAATAATTACTAAGAAACCGACCCAAATATAAAAAGCAGAAATATGAAAATAGGGCAGAACATGGTATATATCATTCCTTTGACAATATAATAACAAGACAATCTCTGCTTGTCACCTCTCTGAAATTCATGCTGATAAACTTACTTCACAATAGCTGGTAATGTTTGGAAGTTATTATAGTTTCCAAATACTTCCAATCTCATTTTCAGATTCTTAAGTCATTTCAACAGCAATGTAGTCTTTCCTGAATATTTCTGAAAAATAACCACAAGGATCATTTAAAAACAACAGTGGAGATCAACACTCCAGTTAAATTCCATCTGTATGAATTTATTTGTATAAGGATATTTTAGGTACCTTCAGGCCATAACCTTTCAGTTATGCCAGTTAGTCTAAAGGATTTGAAGACTTGACTTCAATGGCCTTACATTTGGTTTACATATATATGAGAATGTGCCCTTCTGAGTTTGCAGAAAGGACAAAAAGGCTCCAAGTATATAATTTTCTTAATCTTTTTAATGCAATTATAACAGTTATGCCAGTATTTTATGTATTATTAGCCAGAACTTTTAGAATAGCATATTATTACATTCTTTGCCAGGAAACTATGATATTTTTTCTTTCCATTTTATTAAGGAGGTCATATGGTCCATATTCATTTAAGTACTTACTTCTGCAGGCTGAATGATTGTGAAGGTAGGTGCAAATAGGGTGAATAAAATTAAATATTTGTGCATTGATAGATTTTATTTGTTCACACAGGCACATTAATGACATGAAAAAATGTGGAACTTCAGAAGCAGCCTTATAGATTTTTTTCTTGCAGGTGGTCTTTCAGGCCTTCAGTTTTAAAAATCCTGTCCCTGAGACAGGATTTTTTAATCACTATCAAAATATCTTCCATGGATGTGCTCAATAATGCTCTCAGCTCGTGGGGTCCTATGTGCCTCCATGAACTCTAATGTAACAAAAAATTAAATGGAAGAGCTACCATCGCAGGTTAGGTTAACCACAGGGCAAAGAGTGTATTTGGGATAACACAGTTTGTTTTTAATCTCCACTCTGATACTATCACATTGATAGCTTTAGAAGAAGATTACTATTTGCTCAAGTGCCTTTTCACAGAATTAAATAAACAATGGGACAGGAAAACATCTTCATTTAAAAAACAAGGAATGCCCATATTTGATAACGCAATGTTTTACTAATAAACTAAACTTACAGTTACAGAAAATCTAGCTCTTGTTTTAAGACCTGAATTGTTACAGTTTCTCTCAGAGGTGCTGCAAAAAGCCAGCTTTGGTCCAAAATGTACCTGTATTTCTCCATAAGGCTGCAAAATACTATGGCAAGACTACAGGAGGAAGAACTATTACAATGAGCAGGCTTCATTACACAGGTTGATACTGCGGTCAAATGGCTGCATTTAGTGACAAATAGTTCCGTATTTTTCTCCCTGTCATGACTGCTGCAAACATAAAAACATAACTTCTTTCTTACTTGTTCTGGAAAAGACAGACTCATTAAGCCTCTTTCTTACCCCTAGAAGAAAATGGATTAGACTTACATCTTCAGAGTCAATCATAATTTAATATGTAATGCTTCCTGCATTCCTTGTATGAGATGGGATCTTTGTAGGACCTATACTACTTCTCCGCTTGTTTCTCGTTCCAGAAACATAGAGGACTTTGGATACAGACTGCAACTCTTTAAACGGAAATGTGTAGATCAAGTTCTATAGGACTAATATGGGGATTTAAGGTCTATAACATTACTGTTGACCGTACCTTTTATTTGCATGTACCACATGAATGAAACATAATGAAGACAAGCAGAATATTTACCACTGTTTGATAGTCTGTGTATTGTAAGAGGTAGCTTTGAGATAAACCTGAACTGTGACCAGGGCTGCCAAGCTGTCAACGGAGCTGTGAAAAGAAATCTTTTATTTTCTAACCTTGCACAAGAATTAGTCATTCTCTAAGGTCTTGATGTGAGTTGGCAAAGGTAGATGACATTAAATATAATATTATTTACATACAATATAAAATTTTAGAAAAGTTATCTGTGCAAGAATGTAGGTGTCTGTATGCACATAAGCATGAAGTTTAGTCTTCATATGCATTAAAAAAATTGATTCAGCAGTAAATTTACTAAATCTTTAGTATACAAACAAACACCTAGCACATTCTGGGAAGCATCTTCCAATTCTTTATAAAAGATCTATTAAAGTCAAGTCTTTTCATCATTAACATTATGAAAATTGGGTAACATGGACCATGTTGTAGGGAATAAGAGTTGAAACCGTTAGAGAAAAGAGCTTAATGTCCTCTTGTTCACTTCTGGATTCACTGTAAAACTGCCATCTCACTCTTGGCACTCCTTGTGGCTGTGGGGCCATGTGGAAGCTCAGCTGAACTGAGAAAATGATCAGATATAGTCTGGCAATCACTGCTAAATTAAATAGTATTTATCATTAATTTTCAAATGCACACTACACCACAGAGGATCTGTAACTCTTCCCTTTCTTTGCACCTCCGTTGTCTACATTCTTCAAAAAAGCAACAGCTTCTTAATTCTATGCTGAACTCTAAGTAAGAAGTATGTGTTCACCACCTCTTTTCCTAAGTGTGTTAGCCTGATTTTGGACCTATAGCACGTAACTATGAGAATGATTTATGGAGAAAGACTAAAGCTTTCTGAATTGTTTTAACTGAAATCAAAACTAGAATGATAGCAAAGAGTATTAGTAGTATTTTATCTGCATAGCTTCTTTCTCAAAGCTTTGTAATAATACTAGACTTTCAAGTATTTTTGAGTCCTAACTAGTGGTCACATTTTCTGTTACATAAAATATATTAAAAAAAGTACCAAGATCATGAATACAGCTGGAGGTACACATAAGAAAATATTTACTTTTCAATGGCAAAAAGAGGGAAGTGAAGAACATGCTAATCTTTTAATTGTAGCATTTTCTCTAATGGTTTCCTGGTTAACTTAAGAAAAGTAACTAGCAATTTTGTGAAATTATCCTCCTAAAATATAATCTCACTATAGCTGAATGCATCTTTAAAACAGGTATGTTGGTACCCAGGATCCAAAATCACCATCAGCCTTGTTCCTTTTGTTTCACCTCTTTTTCAAAAATAAGTATTTCTTATGTTTGAAAATTGAATTTTTGACATTTCACTTTTTGAAACAAAACTCACAGTACAAACATCCTCTAAAACCAGTATCTCATAAATTTATCATTTCAACCAAACAAATCCAAGAAAATTAAAATATTATTATTTTGAAGAGAAGTATCTATAGAACAAAATGTAGAAGCTTGTATGTATGTTGATAATCCTCTGATAACTTCTTACTAAGTAGTACATGCATCAAACCCCTTTGCTTTTTCCAAGTTTTGATTCTGAAGGGCTGATCTTTTAAAAAATGTATCTTGCTTTTTGTATGTCTCTGACATTTCTTTTTAGATATTTGGAAATCCAATACCTTAGGATAATACTGACAGCTTATTGCTGTTCCTATACTATTAGCTGTAATCTTCAAGTTTTTATTGACGATTCTGTTGTTCATAACCTTTTTTTTTTTTTTTTTGATCAGTGGAAGAATCTGAGGAAGAAAGATGATTAACCTTTTAGTCAATGACTTACACAGCAGGCTCATTCCAGAATTGACTTGTTTTTTATTAGTATAAATAAATTAAAAAAAAAATCTTCTGAAGACGAAAGAGTAACAATGAAGTAAAATTAACGTTTTTAGAGGAATTTGGATCTCAGGGCTTACAGTGCAGAACCAATAACCTATTACAGTAAAGCTATTATTGAATGCCTTTAAAGTAGGTAAGGATTTTGCCACCTTTCAGTCTTTATGATAGATCAGGATGTCTGCTATATAATATAAAAAATCCATTACAAAAGTACTTAGCATGTTATTGGAGTATGATGGAAAAGCTTGCAGCAGTATATATGATCTACTGGTTGTATGGACTGAGATTTTTACTCTCCAGTTTCTGAAAATAAATCCTGTAACTTCTCAAATCAGTTCCATGACATCTTGAGTGTTCAGAATCTGTTCAATTTTGCTGCCACTTTCAGGGACAAGAATCGTAGCAGTGATGACCGAAGTGCAAAATACCATAAACTGATTGTACAATTAGTGAAAAAATGGCAGTAAAATCTAATTTGTTTTGTTCCTGTGAAGAAAAACAATACAGCCTTTTTACTACGGATAATGGCATTTTTTTAATACTTACAGTTTAACTTTATGCAAACAAATGACATATTAATTTCTGCATACAACATCACACTCTACTCTGGAAAAGTTTATCACAGTCTTATTTCCCTTTCTCTTCACCACTTCACATCTACATTTATTTACCACGTAATACTAAATCTATTATCCCAGAAATTAATTTCTTTAAAGAATTTACAGTCTATCCCATTTCTTCTCAGAGGACAAGACAGCCTTTGTTTCTTTCTTTGAAATTGAAAACTATTTTACTGAGGAAATAATTTGTTGTTATTTAATAAAGAAATCAGAAGAGGAAATTGGATTAGAAACAGCGCAGTCTGAATTGACTTCAAAACAAAACTCTTTATTCTAGTTTTGGCAACAAATAAAATGGGAAGGAGAGGAAAAAACCACTAGTACAACGAAGAATTTCTTATGGTCTTCACCATAACAAACATAATTCCCTACCACAGAGCATGCTTTGAAGCGTTATATACCCCAGAGTGGGGACTTAGCCGTGCTCTGAAGCATATTTTTATAATTTAAATCTAGTTTCAACTATTCTTAGCTTCATAATTTTTTGCAGAATTATAAGTAAAACAAATTCCAGCATATACAGTAAACTCACATTCCTAGGATATCATAATACAGTTTTGTCTGACTCATTGTCAATGCTATAGAAGTTTTCTTAGCAATATGACAATTTATGTGCATTTTAGTTAAAATTTTCAATTTTTCTTTCAGTGAAATTATTCTAGAATCAAACTGTAGTTTCAAATCATTCTGTTAGAAGCATTTGGCAACTCCAACAAAATACAGACGGTGAGTTGATATTGTTTCAAATCACTGGGATAAAACTCTGAAATAGAAAATTATCTTTGGTAACTAAGCAAAAACTTACTCTCTGTAACAGTCCTCCCGAGACGTGTTGATCTTCAGCATACAGTGTTTGCCTCACTTCTTCTGCTTGACATTTGGTTGATTTATCTGGTTGTGTTAATAAATTGTTTTGTTAAAGTTCTGGTTAATAATCTGATTGAAGTTTATTGAATATCGATTCCTCTAAGGCATAATAATGAAAGCTATGATGAAAGTACTTTTAATATCAAGATGCTTATGAGGGAATTTTTAATATCGCAATTAGAGTAGCTAACTGTAATTGTAACAAGCAATCAATTATTTTCATTTTTCTTATCCTTTCTGGAAAATGGTATTACTATGGCTCCAACGTAAGAAAAGAAGTTCATCAAAACATATGCAATTTATTTCCACATGTATCTCTCAAATCCCTAAGAAATTACTGAACTGAAACATGATATTAAAGAAAGCTTAATGAAACAAAGCAAACTAAATACACTTCTAGCAACTAAGAAGTTCTTCAACTGAAACATTTTATTGTGTTTCATAGATCGTTATGACTACAAGAGATCAAAACTGACTCTTGTATAAAATCAGCCTTTGGTAATTCCTGAACTGAAATACAGTATTAGTTTTAGAAACAAAATATAAATTCAATATAGGTTCAAAAATATTCAGCTATCCACAATGCACTAAAGTTTTGGTGGACTGTTAGGATCATAGTTACTGGTGTTAAAATGCATAATTTATGCATAATTTTTTTCTAATCTATGTTCATGTGGCTTCAACATTTTGCCATTTTTAAACTTAGAAAGTGCATCATGGTCTTATGTTGAATTTTGAGACCTATGGCTATACAAATTTTAACATAAATGCTATGTGATACAGAATTTTTAAAAAATATTTTAGGATTTGGGGAAATATATATTTTGACATTTCTAAGTCAAATGTCTTTCACATATCTCTTTACATCACCAGACAAAGCTTCAACTTCATTAAAAAGCTTCAACTTCATTTTAGCAATTAGTTTGCTAAAATCTTGTCACCAAACACTTGCTTTGATTGACATTTCTTCTATAATGTGCCTTATATTCTTTATTAATTGTGTCCCAAATCAGAAGTCCAATCAAATATCACTTCTTTTGATTGAAATCATCCCTTTATCTCTTCCTGATTCAATTATTCCACAATGTTCAGCATCTCTAATTGAAATATCTCACTGCAGAGAGTGGAAATCATAGTATTGAAGTTTAATCTGTGCAGTATGTTCTGGAACATTATGTTCTTTTTAAGAACTGTTTGACAACACTTTATTTCTTCTCTGTTGAGTTAACACTTTCTGGCAATATAGGATATGAAGCATCAGGAATAGGAAAGCTGGATGTTTATTTGCAATTTATGTCAAAAATAGAGTCCCATTTTGCCCCCTTTGCTGATAGTGAGTTATGTACATCATAAATACAATCAGCTGATTGCTAAGTTGTCTATCTAGTACTCTTGCTATTTCAGGTGGACTCTTCACAGTTATTTTCAGCTGTCTGAAAATAGAGGAAACCACATTCTTGTTTTTATCACATCTTTATACTATCATATGATCAAAAGAAAAATTCAAGTAATATTGAGGATACCTGTACCATTCCAGAATTTATTTTTTAATGACAGCATAGTAGAATGACTCATATGGACTATTCTCTAAAAAATGCACTATGAACCTCTTTTATTGGCTTCAGCTCTTCTCACATAAAAAGTAAAATAAGCTGAAGACAAGATGAAACTCAAGTACTGAGCACCACATCAAACTGAGTGGAATAACAGTGGTTTGCAAAAATATTCTGCACTACTGAACAAAACCTGCCATGTTATGGCAGTCACAGATCCACTGTCTCAGGAAAACAGCAGCATACAATGATTAGGTCAAATAAAGTAGCCTATGGTTGGACTTGGACCAACGAATGTGTGCAAGAGGGACTGTTTTATTTTCAATTGGACTTGAAAAAAAAAAGGCAATTCCCAAGCACAAACTGTACCTCTAGAACCAGGATTTGTTCACTTCAGAGGCCATATTTTATTTCAATTCATTTCTCAGGAGGAGAAAGGAATTAAGGAGGAAAAATAAATTAGGTTTGAATTGCTTCAGGATCATTGCCTAGTGTTGGTGTAAGCTCCATCCCAGAATATCACTAAGAATAAATTTCTCAGAAGAATAAGCTATGGCAATTGTAACACTGTTCTGTGTCAAAACTCAAGATAATTTACAGTATGAGGTTTAAAGATTTTCTATAATCAGTGAAGAGATTGTTAACATAAGGAAGGCCAAGAAAACTGAAATTCTGTTTGTTTTAAAGTTGGTGCACTGAATCTTTCTAATTCCACAAACTGTTCACATGCAAAATGTTCACTCACCTTACAATTTGAAAGGCTGAGATCCAATATATCAGATAACAGTTTCCACTGGTGCAATCACCTACTGATAGAGACATTGAAATGATCAGTCTAATGATAACAGATTTTCATAATCTTTCATTACTTTATGTACCTTTGTGTTTTGGTGTTTGACGAGGTTTTGGTGTTTGTTTCTCAGAATATCAACAAAAAAAAAGAAAAAGATTTAATCCTTCCCCATAAAAAAGGTATTTTTCCTTCAAAGGAAGATTTTTTGGTTTTATTGTTAAAGTTCTTAAATGAAGGGCTCAAAGTGACTCAGGTTAACCATCAGATGTTTTGGTACCTTCTATTTCTTTTCATAACTTCCCTATGTAGTTGTCTGGACATTACAAACCACCACCTAAATGACAATGGTCCATCAGCAAAGGAGATAGCTCCTGGAAACAGTAGGAGGAAACAACCCTGGAAAATAAAGGAAATGAACTTACTTTCCCACCTTGAAAACTATATAGTTAAAGCTGTTGGCTCTCATCACATTATAAAACACAGAGGAATGTAACGAAGTTATCCAAAATTTGTTAATCATATTTGCTTTAGAGACTTCAGTTTGAACTAGGAACAGGTTGATAATTTGCTGGCAAACAGCTTATAAATTAATACAGATTCTTTACCTATTCACTTGTAAGTATCACCTGAACTATATCTGGTTAAAATGTCATGCATATAATTCTTACAGACTGCCCAAATTACTCATCTAAATTTAGATCAAATCATCATAAGCATTACTCTATTATTCTGCTGCCATACTGATAGAATTATTATAAATTAACCTTGGCCTAGATTACTAGCGAAAGATTTTATTCCAATAAATAACCTAAATGATTGACACAGCAATACTTCTTTTTTTCTGTAAGCTTCTTATTAGTTATGACTAACAGTCTACATACGACAGCATTAGCATATCCGTAATACATATGTCAAATAAACATGCTTAACAAGGTAGGTTTCTTAAGATCTAGTTTTATTGAAGTTTTTTTTCTCTGAAATACTGTCACCCTCAAATCTTCAGACAAAAAGTAGGTGTGTTATATTCATAAAAGGCATAGATTTCTGCCTAATCCCCAGACAATTTCTTAGAAAACTGAAGAAACCAAAGCCTTCTACTTGAATAAACAGTAGAAATAAATAACAGCAGTCCTGATACCAAAGATCACAGGCTACAAGTTCCTTGTCACAGACGAGCAGTAGAAAATTTTGTGTTATTATCAATATTCTTGCTTTAAGGAATACAATGAAAATATATTGTTACAAGCCTTTGAGTTTTCTTGTTGGTAACACAGGAAAAGTTTCCTTTGTTGGAGGGAAAAGTCCTTAAAGCATTCCCTACATCTTGGAATGGTTAATATTAAACCACCGGTTGTGTAGGTGATTAACTCTTGTCAATCAAGCATGGTATGATCTGCCAGGCTGTCAGCTGTGTCACCTTTCAAATGTAAAATTGAGGGTTATGAAGCTACTGGAAGTATTACGGTCCAGAGTGTCAAATGTCCTCTCATGGGGGTCTTAGATGTGTTAATGAGGAGAGGGGATAGATTTAATCCCTGCAGGATATTCTACATAAGGGCAGCAGAAGAAAGAGCTGCTGCTTGTCACATCACACTGTGATCAGCTTCAGAAAAGTCTGATGCAGGTGAATTACTTCACCATCCACTCTTGGCTATAGCTCATTATGAAATCCACGGCTACATTGAAATAACATATATCACCCCATTCTGTTTATACCCAGAGGGCACAAAGTGCTCTTTTTACATGTTCTTCATCTCACTCTCTGTTTGGCTGCCAGTTATAGCCAAGGAAATGTGGATCATGTAAGATTTTTGCAATCCACATAAGTTTGATCACTTTACCTGGAAAAACACTTTCTCTGTTCATTTACTGTAGTTTCCTTGATCTACTGGAAAGTTCCAGAAGGAGAAAAAAAACCAAACCCAAAACATCTGAAATACATGGATTTGTTCAAAGCAGAAGAGTGTCTACTTAACTGGGTATCTTCAGTAAAGTTCACTGGCACCCTTTGTCAACAATTATTTGAAAGAAATATTGGTTCAATATATACTCCTTTTCTCACTGTCAATAAAAGAGAAATCTCATGTCATGAGGTCTTGTGTGACTTAGGCAACAGTGACTTATTGGCTTCTTCATTAATATGTCATATTGGAGAAAGCTCTTTGCCTTCATATGTAATACACACTGGCACACACATATGCATACAGATATAGATACGTGTAAGGTGTGTGAACTCTTACTATGGTTGTCAGACCATGGGAAGGATGAACAATCTCATAAGAATATTGTGCTTAAATGAAGATGGTAACTACACATGCCTTACTCCAACCTAATGAAAAGGCATGAATACACTGCTGCTTCAAGAAAGTCATTAGGTGTCATCCACACTCCATTAAGAGCCAATCCCAGCTTGATTTTGTCTGTAAACATTTTCAGGTTTGGTAGTTATTAAAATTAGAAACCTAAGACTGGGAAGAATCCCTCTACCCAAGTCTAGTCTTATATTACAAGCAATTGTATCTCTTTTTTTTTTTTTTTTTGTCAGAAACTAATTAAATTGCATCTTAAAATGCAGTAGTCTTTTGCAGTTCTTCTTCCTTTGGAAACTATTCCAGACCCATCCTCACCGATGTTTTTTCAACCCAAATTTATTCAGAGTCATTATGTATTAATTTACTTTTATACTAACATTTCCCCCTCTGATTTAGCTTACTTTGAGAAAGAAGCATTTTAGTCTACTTATAGGAAAGAATAAATGGAATAAAAATACAGGTAGCTTTTCTATATGTTCACATGGGAAAAGGTTCCTCTATTTCAGAGACTGGTTAATAGAATTGTACTGTGCCCGATAAATGATAGAGATGGGTTAGCCTTTCCACAGGTGCTTCAGTCTTCTGTGACCAACAACTAGTATTTTTTTTTTCTCATTAGCTTGGTCCAACCAATGATCTCCACTCTGTCCTTGAAAGTATGATGATGCCTTCTGGTCACTAATTTTTGCCTCAGTACGATTATCACTTCACCAAGTTGGTGCAGATTTTCCAGTCCTTCCCCATATATTTAAGATTTCCATTTCTACTTTATCAGCAAATTTCATGAGGATGGACCTCTCTTTCTTTCTGCCACAGCATTGGTACCAACACCTATCCTTAATTATATTAAATTTCTGCAGCTTGAGAATTTGTTTTTTATTGAGGATACTATAATCACCATTTCAGGCAATGCCAATGTTCCTGAATATTTATATTAATGCTACCTTCAGTAGACTTCCTGTACCTTAAATATTATATTTTTGTAAAAGTTCACATAGATTAGATCTACATCATTTACTTTGTCTAGAAAAAGAATATCACATTAGTCTAATATGATCTAACTTTGGTAAACTCATGTCTTATAAAGTGGAATTTCATACCTGACGCAGCATGAAATGAATTCTAATGGCTTCCCTAGTGACATTAGCCAAAAGTAATTGTTAAGATAGAGATAATTTTATTTCAGTAGAAATTCATGTGAACTGGAACATCATTAATTTTTATTTTTTATTATCCATGAATTGATCCTAAAAAAAAAAAAAAAATTGTATTTCAGTGGTATTATACCAAATAATAGATTTATATAATATGTATCAGTCATATCAACTGTGGATCTAGACCCCAAATTTTTAGTGATGACAAACATAATCTGATTATACCATATGTCATATTACTTCAGAAATAAACATGGTCATATATAAAAACCAAATTAAAATTACTTTTAGCCTTCCAAGTTGAGTGACACCATTAAATTATGTTGATTTATCTTAAAATAACATATCAATTTAAATTCTAGAGCATATTTACATCAGTGCAGGAGAAGAATTCAATTTGTACTCTGCAAAAGAAGGCGATTAATTCACAGTTATTCAGGAAGTCCATGAACTGAACATGTTTGGATGTGAGAGTATTATGGGGGTGTACATGTCTGTGTCTGTCTTTTACATTCCCCTGTAGGTTTTTGTACTGGGTCTGGCTGGGACAGAGTTAATTTCCTTCACAGCAGCCCATATGGTTCTATGTTTTCAATTTGTGACTAAAAGGCTGTTGGTAACACACCAATGTTTTGGCTGTTGCTGATCAGTGCTTGCACAGTGTCGAGGCTTTCTGTTTTTCCCACTTTGTCACCCTAGCAAGTAGCCTAGAGGCATGTAGGAAGCTGGGAGGGGACACAGGTAGGACAGCTGACCTGAGCCAGCCGAAGGGATATTACATGCCGTACAGCGTCACGTTCAGCAATAAAACCTGGGGAGGTTTGGTCTTCCAAGATCTTTTAAGGCTGCCACTCAGAGATTGGCTGGGCACCCGTCCGCTTGTAAGAGGTGGTGAGTGAGTGCCTTTGCATTACTTGTTTGGTTGGTTATTTTTTTTTCCCCTCTTTCCTTATTTTTTAAATTGCTTTGTTTCATAACTGCCCCAATGCAGGAATATTCTCACTTTTGCTCTTCTTATTCTCACCCCTGTCCTGCTAGGAAAGGGAGCAGTGGGGGAGCTGCCAAGATGCTGGCTGGTGTCAACCCACCACAGTGTATCTCATTGCCATTACTGGAGAAAGGATGGTTTGGTCTCGGATAACAGCTATAATGGAACAGCTATAATATGGTGTGTTGTAGTCAGATAGCATAACCTCAGAACACAGCTCAGCATGTTGGATAGTCCAGAGCAGTCACAGTCCAACCAACGTTTCAACAGCCAAATCAAAATACATCAGTTATTATCAGCCCAGTTACAAAGATGTACGCTTACGAGTTGGACAGTTAAGCAGATGGTTCAGACAAATACATGCAAACTTTCTAATATCTACTCCTGTTTCTATAATGCTATGCTTATCCTCCCAGTGCTGCCCAGCTCCCACCTTCCTCCAGAGGATGCCTTGGGAGGGGTGGTGGTGGTGGCGACTAGGACAACTCATCAGCATCGTAAGCACATCACCAGATGCGTGCTGTTTGTGGTACAGATTTCCCCCACCTCAGTCCTGGGCCAGTCTGGGGTTATTTTGAAGTGTATTCTAATAGAGTCAGTCATCTTAATTCCTCCATCTTTGGTTCCTAGCTACTGTTTGACTTTCTTCACTTGTTGACTGTTATTGAAATTACACAATGATCTCCCAGAATTGACATAATGTTTGGTAACTAGTGACCATGTAGGTTTGCTAGAATTTTACGGTATATGGCCCACACAGAGCTAAGCTAAAACAACTTAAATAACAGTGAGCTGCCTCCTACCCCCTTTTAGTCACAACTAAAATAAAGTGAAGTCAGCTTTGGCCAACACAAGCCTGGACAACTCCTGAGACCTGCAGGGTCAGGTTAATAAAGAGGCTTTTACTAGTACTGCCAATGTCATCTGTACTGAGCCACAAGCCAGAGGAAATACAGACTTCAGTGTTCAAAGAGCTATTCTCTATCACCTTCAGGAAAAAGAAATGCTTCTGAGGCTACTTTCATCCCACTGGCTGCTGTTTGGACCACACATAGACCCGTTTCATCATGCTGAGTTAATGCAAGTCAGTGATGTATTTGTTGTCTTCACTATTAGCAAGAGAAAACACTTTCTTTATCAAATCAAGCCTCTTTTTATCTAAAATTCTGACCTCTAAGTGTTCAATAATGGAGTGCAGGGAAATTAAGTGATTAAAAAAGATTCCCCCCCCGCCAGATTATACATATTTTGTACCAGGCTGGGTAAATTCAGTTGCTCTTTACCTCAGCTGTTCAAGAATAGCATGGAGAGAAAAACTGTATTACTTTGACAGTATATCTAAAAATATATTCCACCACATGGAATACAGTAAAAAAAAATATGAAATATGTCTGTTGAAAGACAAGGATGATACAGAATGTAATTTGTGCCACACTACAATAGACTAAAGGAAAACAAGTAAAGAATGAAGGAACCAAACTGTGGCTAAATCAGCTTGGATGAAGAGAAAAGAGAATGCTATTCAGCCCTCTACTCTGTAGCTTCTAGATATGCCTAATGTTAGAAAAGCTTCCCACCACAAAGGGATGAGGGAGTGTCTTGAAGCACAACATGCAGCAAAGAAAATGCATTCTAATTCTTTCCAGATTCATGATCTTTGGGGAACAGCTACGGATTCAATTCTTTTTGTGAAGTTTATGAAAGGCTAATGGTTTAGTTTCACCCTGTCTGACCTTAGGAAATCTGTGGGTATGCAGTACAAAGGACAGAATTATAAAGTCACAGAAACTATGGATTCCTTTTGTCCAAAATCCTGAGAATACAAATTTCCTTCAATTTTTTTAAGCTTGCTTTATAAATTCCACATGTTGAGCTGCTTGTATCACTTCATAAGTTGAGACTGCTCTGCAGTGTAACAGAATGTCCAGCTAGTCATCTTTTCAAATACAGACAGACTGTTCTGTTACGCATTTTGGCCCAACTGTACCATACAAAACTATGTAAGATTTGTTTTATAGAGACTTGTCAGTGTTAGAGGAACACTTCAAATTTCTCTCATCATTACTGAATTGTACCTTTTGTTCTTAATTGAACACACACAAAACAGAACAATAAAACAAGCTACTACTATTAAAAACATAATTTCCCCCTGAATTCTATTAGGAAAAATAATGTTTAAAGTATGTATAACTATTGCAGAAAAATATCTCTTTTTAACATTAACAAAAAACCCTTTTCATAGAAAAGGAAACTTTACTAGCAATCAGAATCAGGTGACTCAGATGATCAACAATTTCTTTTTGAGCAGACCAGTTATGTACTCTTAAGTGTATGAATGAATGTAAATTAAGCCTTTTTTTCCTTGCCTGAACAAATAGGATAGGACCTATTATAGTAGTCACCTTCATGGCTTTAGGCAAAGTGTTAACAGCTTCTGCCTTTAACTTTAAAAGTCCCCTTATCTTTCCTAGTGTTTTGATCGTATTCTTTCACATAAGTATCAAGTGAAAGCTCTCTCCTAAAATATTTTCTAGGAAACATGGCACAGGAAAGGAACAGAGGATCCTGGCAAAGGATTAACAGATTTACAAAGTACTTCACTATATAGACGAGCATCTGCCAGATCTCTGTCCAGGCTCCTATTTGAGTTCCTTATCCTCCAGATTCTGATGACAGCCTATCATCTCTGCTTTTCTGCTCCTCTATTATTCACCCTTTTGTCACTCTTCTATCAATCCTTTGCTGTTACCTCTTCTTCCTCCAGACCATTATTGGGAAATTATGTTTACCATAGTATCACATCCTATTGCACTAAACAGTTGCTGAATTTTTTTATGTCAGACTACCCCTGTTCTGTGCCAAAAGGGTATCTGTTTCCTGGGAACTCTCAATCTGTCAACTTTTGTTTGTCCTGTACTTCTCTTTCAAAATTTTTAAAACTAATTGAGAGAAAATGTCAGTGACAGAAAACATCTTAGTAAGATATTAATAACATGAAAATACAAAGAGAATACTTGATGAAGATTATAAACATTTTACCTAATGGACACTGATACAGTACACTGATATTTTGCTCACCATTACTTGGCACCAATACTTGTCATTGTAAAAAGAAGCTACAAAACATTTTAAAAGCCTCTCCTGCAGCTTCTCCCATACATCATTATCCCACCATTATGATGTAACATTATTCAAATGTTTTCTTCTGAACTAATTTTAAAAACATTTTAAAAAGAGGCAACATGTAAAAATAGTTGTATTTGCTAGTGCATCTGATTTCTCCTTCCGTGCTGTTCAGCCACATTCAGAACATCTCTAAACCACTAACCCTTTCTGAGATCAAAGGCAATTTTCTCTGGTTCTTTAAGTTTCTCTAGTCTTGTCATCTTCTAGATCCTGCCTCTTCTACCCCTTTCCTCCATGAATCTTCCTTTGTTTCTCCCTTTTCTGTAATGGACTGGTTTTTAATCCCATTTTACCTTCTAGATACTCAACTGCATATATACATGATTTTCTTTATGTAAGCTGGAGAAAAAATGGTGCTGACTTGCATGAAGCTGCTTGTGCTCTTCTCAGATGTTCTGATGGTCATGAATTCTTAATTAAATTAGAAACCAGATCAAAAACACAAGTTGTTACTACTTTGCACTTACTTTCTAAAGATT
The DNA here is from genome assembly GCF_964188355.1 of Buteo buteo. Classification (NCBI taxonomy): domain Eukaryota; kingdom Metazoa; phylum Chordata; class Aves; order Accipitriformes; family Accipitridae; genus Buteo; species Buteo buteo. Next base: position 82,708,015 of record NC_134204.1, on the reverse strand, counting down.
AGGAGTCACCTGTAAAAATAAAGATTTAATATATGACATGATGTAAATTGTACAATGGTCTTCAAATGTTTTGAGATGTGCTCTGCAGCTTCACTAGTTCATATTCTTATCATAATAGAGAAAGCATAAACATAATATCTACTACACAATTCCAAACATTTGTTTTCTGTCTAATAAGGCTAACAAGCCCAGCCAAACCTTCACCTTATTTTGCCTTCTATTTTTACCAGTAACATGAATACTAAACAATAAAAAAAGTAATCCAGAATTCATCAGACAATAGGAAAACTTTGTTAGGTGTAAAATTGAGGTATTTTTAAATGTGAATCTTTCTTTGGGAACAGTATTTCTTTTGCCATACATTTTGAAATATTGTCTTCACATTTATATCAGTCAAGGACATGCATTTTTATGAATCAGTCTGAGGCACTTCCTGAATTTCATGCACGTGACATGAGTAATTACTATCAAAAAGAAAAATTCAGCTTCTAAAAAATTAAACTAATATAAAAAGGTAAACATATAGCAAGAGGTGACAGAAAGAAGCAATTCCACTTCACTTTAAGATTTCAAGACCTTGCTTTGTTCTGCCCTGGAAACTAAACTATTTGAAATGGGTTTTGAAGTTCTTCCCATGTATTTCTTTTTGTGTGATATTTAAAAATGGCATCTTCTTCATTTTGGAAGGTAGATCCTTGTTGAGCTAAAAGAACAAGATGATCAGATTACACATTTGGAAATCACATACACCCAGATTTATAAAGACCAAGATTTTTGCTCTCATCATCCCTAGACTAGAAAAAGGGAGTCTGCCACTCAAATAACTATCTTTCCACTTTCTCAAATTCCCGTCCCCTCCTCCTGCCAAAAAAAACCTAAAAATTACTGCTGGAAGCATTTTTATTTTAATGGGTTCAGAACCAGTCTAATCTTAATTTCCTGAGACAGGGGTTTTTTTCTTCATATCTGCCTAAACTTTTTCCATTATGATAAGTAGTAATTTTTTTTATTGTTTATATGTAATAGTAAGCAATAACTAAGCTATACCTTTGGATCTGTGCTTGATTTTGCTTCTGTTTTTCATATGGTTACAGTTTTTGAAATAGCAAATAGTGATATCACATGTGTAATTCCTTGTATTTAAGTTCTCAATAAAATTTTAAATCAGAAGGTTTTGTTTAATGCACTTTAATATCAAACCTTCACATAAAAAACCCCACATACATACAAATAAACCCAAAGCTCTTTGCTTTAAATAGAAATTGTACTCTGCATACTGTAGACCATAATCAAAAGCATTCATCTGCAAGACCAGCTTGAGCATTTTAGTTGTAATTTACAGGTCATTGACTTCTTCATTATAGGCAGCCCTTGGGAAAAGTAGTTTCTAATACAAAGGCACCTACAGTAGCCAAACTGCAATATGTGAACACTGCAGCAGTTCGCCTGTGACTGCAGGGTTTGAATATGCATTTAATAAACATTTGCATTCCAACTTGATCCTACTAAAGAAAATTAGTTCCTACTGGGAGAGGAAGTAAAAGAATGGACAAATAAAACCAGACAACAGTTTCAATGCATTTCAAAGAGCCATATTTTGCAACATTAAGCTTTAGTGTCACCAAAGACCCATAGTATTTTTATGATCAGAATACTTTTTTTTAACAATAAATACATGGAATGGACAAATTTTCTCAGCACCTGAATTCTGACAGACTAAGAAAAGCAGCATGTTTCATGCTCAGTAATATTATGTATATCTATGTCATTCTTTTTATAGTTTTATATCTTTCACTGTAAATTCTGGGTATTTTCAGATTTTTTTCACCTAACAAAGTCTTCAATGTAATGTGGTATAAAAATCAAAGCAAACTACTGGACATTGGAGAGTCAAAGCTTTATGCAGCTTCAAAACAACTGCACATACATGTATTCTGTTCCATAACTTCATCAGGTAACAGATGTGAAAGGCAAGTAAAACCATAGTCCTGATGAGGTTTCTTTGTGAAAGGAAGGTAATGCTTAGATCGTCAAAAAAAACCTGTACTATTCAGCATAGTCCAGAGGTGATGATACTTATGCTTCCATATCAGAGATTAAATTTTAGACAGGAACTAGAGTTTAAATATTCTTCTCTCTCATTCCTCATTCTCTATCAATTTTCCTCTTTGTGCATGTGTGTGTGAAGGCTCTGAATAGCATTTTGTTTTTTTCTAGATCACCCTGGATCAGGTATAGCAGATATTCTATCACATAAACTTTACAGAACAAGGAACAGGAGTTATATAACATACACAGAGCTCTCCAGGATATTTCATGCTTACTGGGATTCAGACATGACCACAATATCGGAGGTAAATGATAAACAAGTTTTCTATTCTTTCTTATTTCAAGATCCTTTTTAATTTATGAGTGAAATGCTAGTGTACACAAACATCTACTAACACAAAATTTTATCAAAACACTTACTACACAGACACCACCACTTAAACTTACATTTAGAAAGAAACTTAAGAATGTGATTATTATGCAATACTGAATCTATTTTATTTTTTTTTTTAGCTGAACTGTTTCCTTCTAAAATCCACTAGTTCCACTGAAATTAAAATAGGAACCAAATTGTGAGTAAGTCTTCATGAACTAATGATTAAAGCATTCAGCTCAGAAAATATTCTTGCATTCCAGACTCTGTTCCAATAAATGATAAAATAGGGTGGGGGAGTTGTTAACAATTCCTTTATCCCATGCCAAGTAGTACAGATCTAACAAGTGGATTCAAGATACCCACCTCCATCTTCACAGCCTGTAAAAAAGATTCAGATTTTGTTAAGTAAGGGCATAAAAAAACATCTTTTAAATCTTGGATATGTGTTACTGCCACTCAGGCTGTAGGAATATAAAACTGGAAAACCTGAGCCAAGGACCTTAACTATTGTTAGGTTTGGTTCTTGGCTTCACCACTCTGAGGGTTAAAGACAACCCTCTCATTTTCTACCTCAGTGTATTCAGTGCATTTCTATAAATTTTTTGCTGTGTTAACTTTGCACTTTGACTTAAAAGGTATTGTCAAGTATTTACCTGTCTTTTGTTTCTGTAAACACTGCTCCTGTCTCTACTCAGCCTTTGAACACTTCTAAAGTGCAAATAATTTACATTTTTTATTCTAACATGTATGTATTCTCGGACAGCCTTTTAAAAAAATGAACTCTTGTGAAATATGCCTCCAGGGGCAGCTGTCTGCTTCAAGGAGGTGACCACCCAAGCTTTGGCTTTCTGCACATTACATTGTCTTCTGACACTATCCTAGAAAATGCACTTGTACTGTTAAGTACCCAAACTTCCCTTTTTTCTCACCTCTGGGCATGCAGCAAATACTGTCACCATCACACCGTGAGTCACTCCTACAGCATTCATTCTTTCAGGCTCTTTGAATTAAAAAGGAAAAATAATAATCGGCAAGACCTAGGTCAAGTATTATGCAATGTAGACACTGACAGTTGATACGGACTAGTTTGAGGTAAATATTTTAGACAATTAAGACCACCTTTGCTTTGCTAGAATACACAGACAACCCATTCTCACCTTGTATTGTACAACTGGACTCCATTTCTTCAAACAACTCTGTGCCTATTTGGAGGCAAATCCAGACTAACACTTCTTGTACATGACTAATTAGAACTGCACACAGGTTGGCTCCACATGACTTTACTCCACATAACATCGTAAAAAACAGCATTAATTTTTCCTATTACAGCTGTATAATGAAAAGGAGCATGAGCAACTCCTTCTCCTCTTAATATGAGAAACCCTACAGAAATTGTATTACAAGAAAGTCCATACTAAGACTCCACAATTGAGGTAAGAAAAGTAATTTGCAGACTGGGGATACTTACAGGTACTCTAATGCCTCTTAAAACCCAGGTGCTTCTGAGCATAGCCAGAGCTTAGATTTAGGGAGCTCAGGAATTTCAGCAGTGGAAAATCATGTGATTGCTGATTCTAAGAACTACCTTGGTTAACTGACAGCTGACAGCAGACATAAAGACTTACACGTTTTACTCAGAAACCTACAACAGCAGTTAGACCATACTTCGATGCCTAAACCCTTTTGCTGCTTTTAGCCTTCAATAAGTAACTCCAGAACAGACTGAATTCTTAACTTCCTTTTCTTTAGGTTTGTATCCCAATCTGAATACTGAGTATAGATCCTTCTGGTTAATGTAGATGTATAACTCTCATTTTGCAAGATTCTGCTTTGAATGACCTCATAATCAAAATGTTACTCAGGAGGATTAATATGAGGAAAGGTCACCGATTTCACAAGCTGGAAAATTCCACCAGACAAGCAACCTGTTGAATAAAAAACCAAAAGCTTGCCAGGCTTACATTAATGCACCTTAATTAGTTGCTTCTTATAAATCTCAACCACTTTAACGGAAAAGATGTTTTCTATTTTAGTCCCTTTTCAGAGGGAGTTTAGAAGGCAAAAAGATATTCTAGCTCTAAGACTCCTAAAATGTCTAGCATGAAAGCCCCTTGTTGACCTTGATGGCCAATTTTTTTGAGGTTAACTGAAATATGTATTGCACTCTGTTTTTTATGACTCTCCAAAAGAATTAGAGCAGCAAATGGAAATCTAAAGGTGTATAGATTTAAAGAAACACAATATAACAAAGAAAGAAACAAATATAAAGAAACAAATACAAATCTTGAACCAAAAAGCAGAATCATCACTGCTTCCCATCTCTACTCCCCTCGTAACAAGAAATCTCCACACACTTTTAGGAGAAATAACACACCCATGCTACTCAAATTACACCTCCTAGATTTATGCATAATATGGCAAAAGAACAAAAAATCTCACTCAGAAAACCTGTATTTTCTATATGTTGTGCAATTTGATATACTACCTATATAGAACTTCCTCAGCATAACTTGTTTAGCATTAGTAGCTAAATTTGCTGAAGCTTTAGGCTGCAAGCTGTGAACTTTCGCCCAGAGATGCTAAACTTTTACCTAGGTAACTAAAAGAAGGCCCCAGAGCTGGTTCAAGCTGGAAGATGAAGCATGGAAGGCTGCTATGGTTGTCAGCTGACACAGCAACCTTAGAAATAAGAAAAGAAACAGCCCACACACAGACAATGAAGGGACCCAATGAAGAACAGGTAGACCCCAGACCCTAATATTACTACTGGTCAGAACTGTCACATGAGGGGTTCATTAGCCTGGGGAAAAGGAGGCTGAGGGGAGACCTCATCACTCTTTACAACTACCTGAAAGGAGGTTGTAGTGAGGCGGGGATTGGTCTCTTCTCCCAAGTAGCAAGTAATAGGACAAGAGTAAATGGCCTCAGATTGCACCAGGGGAGGTTTAGATTGGATATTAGAAAAAACTTTTTCATCAAAAAGGTTATGAAGCACTGGAACAGGCTGCCCAGGGAAGTGGTTGAGTCACCATCCCTGGAGGTGTTTAAAAGACATGTAGATATGGTGCTTAGGGACATGGTTTAGTGGTGGACTTCGCAGTGTTAGGTTTACAGTTGGACTTGACGATCTTAAAGGTCTCTTCCAACCTAAATGATTCTATGATTCTAACTATTTTAAGGATCACATGCTGGGGTGGCAAGGAGAAAATTTGAAAGATACTGTATTACCTGGAGGTTCTATACTTCTACAATACGTAGATGATTTGTTACTTGCCGGCAAGACATACAAAGATTGCTTGAAAGATACTATTTGTCTGTGTACCGCTTTAGCAGAATAAGGTCACTGTGCATCTCTTTCTAAGCTTCAGCTCTGTCAGCAGGAAGTAAAATATTTAGGATTCATATTAAAAAAAGGACAAAGATAGTAGACACAGAATGGGTCCAGACTATTGTAAAAATACCTTGACTGGTAACAAAAAAGTAATTGCGAGGATTTTTAGCCACAGTAGGATATTGCAGACCCTGGATACCAGGGCTAGGGCAAACAGCTGTCAAAGGCATCCTCCAGCCTAGTGGGTACATCTCTTGGTGCTGAATGCAGTCAGGCACCCCGGGACTTTTCTAGAACCCCAACCTAGTTCATTATCTTCTCATCCTAATGTGATTTCACAGGCTTTCCAGGGAACCCCACAAATGAAGACTGTGCCACAGGTCCCACTGTGCCCAGCTGCAAAACATGGCCCTCACAGCTGTCTGTCTTCTACTGCTGCTGCTGACTGCCCTGATCTTCTACCATCACTGCAATCCTGTTGTGCAATTAGGTATACTACTTGTATAGAACTTTCTTAGCATAACTTGTTTAGCATTGGTAGCTAAATTTGCTGAAGCGTTAGGCTGCACGCTGTGAAGTTTCACCCAGACATGCTGAACTTTTACCTAGGTAAATAAAAGAAGGCCCAGAGCTGGTTCAAGCTGGAAGAAGGTAAGGGAGGCCACTACAGTCATCAGCTGATGCAGCAACCTTAGACATATTTGAAGAAACAGCCCACCTACAGACAACAAAGGGACCCAATGGAAAACGGGAAGACCCCAGACCATAATATTACTACTGGCCAGAACTGTCGCATGAAGGGTGGTGAATTTAGATTGTAAGGGTGTAATTGCCCAGGGATTTCTTTGTTTGGGGTCCCTCTTTGGAGGCACCCAGTTCGAGCTGTGCTGCTTATCAGATAAATAAACTACTTATTTACTCAATGGATTGGCAACTCATATTTTTTGAGCAGGAGCCTTAGGACGAGCCCTGTTGATGGTGGCATAATTCCTGCAGGTGGTGTAATTCCCTCCACACTGTATTTAGAAGAAAATAAAACAGCATTTGTGAATCTCAGTTTTATTTGGCTGTTTATTACTGAACTGTTTCATGCCTGGCCTTCTAAGGGCTAAACAGATTACAATAAATTCATCTTGGTACTGCAAAAAAATTAAGACAGTTTTCTCAGAAAAGGTACCAATGGGTGCTGCTATCCAGCTATAGTTGAGACATGTTATGTGAGCTCCTGGTAACAAGCATAAATAGACATTTGAATGAAAGTCTAATTACCTGGCTTCATCATTAGTGAATTACTTGAGTCATGCATTACATAATTGGTCCTAAAGTTGGTATTCACCCCAAGAATAATGCTAATAGTACACTAGGAGACTGCCCATATTCAAGGGAAGTGTGGTAGGTTGACCCTGGCTGGATGCCAGGTGCCCACCAAAGCCGTTCTATCACTCCCCTCCTCAGCTGGACAGGGGAGAGAAAATATAGCAAAGGCCTTGTGGGTCGAGGTAAGAAAAGGGAGAGATCACTCGACCAATTACTGTCACAGGCAAAACAGACTCGATTTGGGGAAAATTAACTTAATTTCTTGCCAATCAAACAGAGAAGGGTAATGAGAAATATAACCAAATCTTAAAACAACTTCTCCCCACCCCTCCTTTCTTCATGGGCATAGCTTCACTCCCAGATTCTCTACTTACATGCCCCCAGCAGCACAGGGGAACAGGGAACAGGGATTGGGGTCATTCATCACGCGTGGTCTCTGCTGCTCCTTCCTCCTCAGGGGCAGGATGCCTTAAACCTCCCCTGCTCCAGTGTGGGGTTCCTCCCACGGGAGACAGTCCTCCATGAACTGCTCCAGTGTGGGTCCCCCACAGGGTCACAAGTCCTGCCAGAAAACCTGCTCCAGCGTGGGCTCCTCTCTCCACGGGGCCACAGCTCCTGCTAGGAGCCTGCTCCAGCACGGGCTTACCACAGGGTCACAGCCTCCTTTGGGCATCCCCCTGCTCTGGTGTGGGGTCCTCCCCGGGCTGCAGGTGGAGATCTGCTCCCCCGTGGACCTCCCTGGGCTGCAGGGGGACAGCCTGCCTCACCAGGGTCTTCACCACGGGCTGCAGGGGAATCTCTGCTCCGGCGCCTGGAGCATCTCCTCCCCTCCTTCTGCACTGACCTGGGGGGCTGCAGGGCTGGTGCTCTCACATGTTCTCACTCCTCTCTCCAGCTGCAGTTTCTGTGCCTGCTGCAACTTTTTTTCCTGCTTAAATCTGTTATCCCAGAGGTGCTACCACTATTGCTGATTGGCTCAGCCTTGGCCAGCAGTGGGTCCATCTTGGAGCTGGCTGGCGTTGGCTCCATGGGACACAGGGGAAGTTTCTAGCAGCTTCTCACAGAAGCCACCCCTGTAACCCTGCCTGCTACCAAAACCTTGCCACACAAACCCAATATGGGAAGTTTCTTCCTTGGACTCTATTGCATGGCTTCATCTGGGGATGTTTTGGAAATCACTTCAATAGCAAAAGCCACCTCCCCTTTCTATCTTCTTTTCTGAAAGTAACTGTCAATACATCAGCCTCCTCTTTCTCTGCGGTTGCTGCTCCCTGGCCAGAAACAGCCAAATCCTGGTCCGCTCAGTCCCCTTCAGCCATGAGGCCGCCACTGGAGATGCCTACCTGCACTCCCACTGCCCAACAGCCGTAGGGGGGTTAATTTCACACCATCGCCCTCCTTCAGGCACCACAAAGCTTCTCCACGCCACTGAGGCCTGCAAGGCTTCAGCTGCACTGAGAGGGAGTGGCTCCCACTAACACCCCACCTCCTGGTCCCCATTGGTCCCCCCAGTCAGCCTGCCCTCTCTCATTGGCTGTCAGTGTTGTCACTCAGGACAGCCGCAACGGCAATGCCTGAGTGGCCTCCAGCAGCTGCCTCCATCTTCAGCCATGGTGGGGTGCTTGTGGGGGCATTCCTGGTGCCCGGGGGGTTATTACGTTTAGGGCTTTTGTATGTGGCTAAGAGCCACGTGTATACTTCAAGAAGGTACAAAAATGAAACTAATTTGGGCAATTCATTCAAGTGCTACCTATACCTTTGGGATCTGTAAGGTTGAGGGGTGAGCGCATGGGCTAAGTAAGATATAAGTTCTTAATGAGACGTACACACAGATCATGATGTTCATAAATTCAGGGTCTAATTTGACAGGAAATAAAATAAAGGGACATGAATGTACAAACATGCATATTTTCTTATTGGATTCCTGTCCTGGTTTCAGCCGGGATGGAGTTAACTGTCTTCCTAGTAGCTGGTCCAGTGCTGTGTTTTGAGTTCAGTATGTGAAGAATGTTGATAACACTGATGTTTTCAGTTGTTGCTCAGTAGTGTTTAGACTATGGTCAGGGATTTTTCAGCTTCTCATGCCCAGCCAGGGCACCTGACCCAAACTGGCCAACGGTGTATTCCATACCATGGGACGTCCCATCTAGTTTAGGAACTGGGAAGGGGGGGGCAGGGATTCACCGCTGGGGGACTGGCTGGATGTCGGTCAGCGGGTGGTGAGCAATTGCCCTGCTCATCATTTGTACATTTCAATCCTTTTATTACTTACTGTTGTCATTTTATTAGTGTTATCATTATCATTATTAGTTTCTTCTTTTCTGTTCTATTAAACCGTTCTTATCTCAACCCAGGAGTTTCACTTCTTTTCCTGATTTTCTCCCCCATCCCACTGGATGGGGGGGGAGTGAGTGAGCGGCTGCGTGGTGCTTAGTTGCTGGCTGGGGTTAAACCACGACAATTCCTTAAAAATAGTTTGTGTTAAACCAGGATTTCTACTATGAACAAATAATCATACCTTTAGTCAGTGCTTTTTTAAGGATTTAGCAACTCCCAATTTCATCAGATAGGACCTATATCCCCAGGACTTCGTCTGGCGACAGGGTCTCCCAGAACCTGGATGGTTACCCATCTACAGTTTGAAGAAAATGAGAGCAAGGATGACTGACTAAAGATAAGACTCTGAGACCGTTGGCAGACATCAAAATATTGCTGTTAATTCCAGGTTGGTAGGTTACTGCTTCTGCTGGGAACAAAAGGGAAGTTCCAGAGGGCCATTATCTTGGAAATCCCTCCCAGGGCAGGATTGTCAAGCTCTTTCCAGCTCTCTCTAGGTGCTGGGAGATATCCACAGAACACTGTGTCTGGAAGGATGTTCCCATCCCATGCTCACCATAGGTATTTCAATCCCTGAACTGGCACAGGAGAGTGTCCATTTGATTCAGAAGCATTTGAGATGATTGACTGCCAATCAAGCCCATCTACTCCTCTTTATTACCAATGGTTCCTGCCCAACTCACACTTACGTATGGCTGGGCAAACCTAACTGCTTAACCCTGCAGCTTCAGATCTGACCTTCTGCTTCAGTCAACCTGGCTGTGAGTCAGTGGATTGCCCAAGGATGAACTGAGAGCTCTATGTTACAATCCCCACCATGCTGGTCAAGCATCTTCCAGGTGGTGAATGTCTCAAGCTGTACAAGTTTTAATTTGTTCAACAAGCCAACCAAAACACTGCAAGAACCATGAGTATTTGAAAAATTAGAAATGTTATTATGGAATGAAGCATGATTGAGAGCACCAGGTTAGCCAAGGGCAACTAACCAAGCAAAGACTCATGACAGCCTGCCCTGCCTGTTTTAGCAGTGGTACCAGAAATTTGTTCATTGTAGGAAACTTCCAACTTCTATCTGCTTTAACTGATCTAACTCTTGGTGTAAGCTGACATGATGGAATAAGGTTTTTAGGAAAGTGAGGCCTATATCTAATGAAATAAGTGATAAAGATTGGTAAAGTGAAGTGTACAGCTTAAGACACTGTACTGTTCAAAGGGGGTGGGGATAAAATAGGAAATTAAATCCATATAGCACTGAGATATTATAAAAACATCTATTGTGAGATAAGGAATCATTGGGGCATAAATCATAAAGGGGCATTTCATCAATATTGGAAGAATCAAACACATATGTTCTTTGATTCTTTCTTTCCAACAGCTATGTATAGAATCATAGAATTGTAGAATCATAGAATCATTTAGGTTGGAAAAGACCTTCAAGATCATTGAGTCCAACCATCATCCATGCCCACTAAACCATGTTCTGGAGTACCCCATCCATTCTTTTTGAATATCTCGAGGGATGGTGACACCACCACTTCCCTGGGCAGCCTATTCCAATGCCTGACAACCCTCTCAGTAAAGAAATTTTTCCTAATATCCAACCTAAATCTCCCTTGCCATTTCCTCTCGTCCTATCTCCAGCCACCTGACAGAAGAGACCAGCACCCACCTCACTACAGTCCCCCTTCAGGTAGTTGTAGAGGGCGATCAGGTCTCCCCTCAGCCTCCTTTTCTCCAGACTAAACAACCCCAATTCCCTCAGCCGCTCCTCATAGGACTTGTGCTTTAGGCTCCCCACTAGCTTCGTTTTCCTTCTCTGGACACGCTCCAGCACCTCCATGCTTTTCTTGTAGTGAGGGACCCAAAACTGAACACAGTATTCAAGGTGCGGCCTCACCAGTGCTGAGTACAGGAGGACTATCTCTTCCCTGCTCCTGCTGGCCACACCATTTCTGATACAGGCCAGGATGCCGTTGGCCTTCTTGGCCACCTGGGCACACTGCTGGCTCATATTCAGCCATCTGCCAACCAGCACCCCCAGGTCTTTCTCTGCCAGGCAGCTTTCCAGCCACTCTTCCCCAAGCCTGTAGCGCTGCGTGGGGTTGTTGTGACCCAAGTGCAGGACCCAGCACTTGACCTTGTTGAACCTCATACGATTGGCCTCAGCCCATCGATCCAACCTGTCCAGATCTCTCTGTAGAACCTCCCTACCCTCAAGCAGATTGACCCTCCCGCCCAACTTGGTCTCATCGCAAACTTGCTGAGGGTGCACTCAATCCCCTCATCCAGATCATTGATAAAGATATTAAACAGAACTGGCCCCAACACCGAGCCCTGGGGAACACCACTTGTCACCTGCCGCCAACTGGATTTCACCCCATTCACCACAACCCTCTGGGCTCGTCCATCCAGCCAGTTTTTCACCCAGTGAAGAGTACACTTGTCCAAGCCATGAGCCACCAGCTTCTCAAGGAGTATGCCATGAGAGACAGTGTCAAGGGCCTTGCTGAAGTCAAGGAAGATAACATCCACAGCCTTCCCCTCATCCACTAGGCGGGTTACCTGGTCATAGAAGGAGATCAGGTTGGTCAAGCAGGACCTGCCTTTCATAAACCCATGCTGACTGTGCCCGATCCCCTGCTTACCCTGGACTTGCCATGTGAGTGGTCTCCAGACAAACCGTTCCATAATCTTCCCCGGTACCGATGTCAGGCTGACAGGCCTGTAGTTCCCCAGATCCTCTCTCTGACCCTTCTCATAAATGGGAGTCACACTGGCAAGCCTCCAGTCCTCTGGGACCTCCCCTGTTGACCAGTATTGCTGATAGATGATGGAGAGTGGCTTGGCAAGGACGTCCACCAGTTCCCTCAGTACTCTTGGATGGATCCCATCGGGTCCCATAGATCTGTGAGTGTCCAGAAGGCATAGTAGGTCACTAACTGTTTCCTCCTGGATTGAGGCGGGTATGTTCTGCTCTTCATCCTTACCTTCCAGCTCAGTGGTGGAGTACCCTGAGGATAACTGGTCTCCCTATTAAAGGCTGAGGCAAAGAAGGCATTAAGCACCTCAGCCTTTTCCTCATCTCTGGTGGCTATGTACCCCTCTGTATCCATTAAAGGATAGATATTCTCCTTGGAGTTCTTTTTACTGGTAACATATTTGTAAAAACATTTTTTGTTGTCCCTTACCATAGTGGCCAGTTTTAGTTCTAGCTGAGCTTTTGCCTTTCTAATTTTCTCTCTGTATGATCTAACAAGATCCCTGTACTCTTCCCAAGCTGCCCGCCCTTTCTTCCAGAGATGATAAATTCTGCTTTTTTTCTTGACTCCTAGCAAAAGCTCCCCGTTCAGCCAGGCCGGTTGTTTTCCTCAGCAGTTCAACTTGTGGCACATGGGAATAGCCTGGTCCTGAGCCATTAAGATTTCCTTCTTGAAGAATGTCCATCCCTCCTGGACCCCTTTGCCTTTCAGACCCTCCCTAACATTAAATGACAGTTTCCCAGAGTTTTTCAAACAGATAACTGACATATCTTTACTGCACGTCTCCTCTGTTCAGTGGAATGAGCCAGTCAGGGTGACTTTTCGGATTCAAATTAAATTTTTTGTAAAATAAGTAGTGAATTACTGACATTGCAATAACTTGGCAATCCTCACTTATGAGAAGACCAGACCCTGTTAGAGAGGAATGCAAAGAAGGGAGAGCCCTTTCGCTTTTCACATCCCATTAAAGGTACTGAGGAAGGCCCCACTGGCAGTTACTTCGCATTATGTGAACAAGAGATACATATACATATATGTAGCTTATCTCTAGGAAATAAAACTGTGCTGGACCCTGATTCTCCTCACCTGGCCTGATCCTGACCCCCACATGTGGCCTGACATCCCCCTGGCCTTGGCCTGGCCCCATCACTGGTGCCATGACAATGTCACCCCAAACTTTGTCTCTACTGTCTCTGCATGGTTTTAAGAAGTCACCCTTGTGTATATGTAGGAAGGGCAACAGGCTTCTGAAGTAATCTTGGCAATCTTCCATTTTTTCTATCAGTTCAGGATTTTCTGTACATTCCTGTGCTTTGAACTTTAAGAAAAACAAACAAACAAAACAAACAGATTTTTGGGCAAAGATTACATTTTCAGGGATGATCTTCTTCAGCTGATTCAGGAGTAAACCTGAACTGGCTGAACAGCTACACAAGCTTCTAGGTTACAGCTAATACTTTGAAGAACATTTCCGTCAACATAAATAGGGCTGTCCCTCAGCTAACTGCACACTGAACCTAAAGTCATGTAACTGAACATTAATGTTTATTTTTTTCTGTAACTACCAGTCTAACTTAGTCATACCAGAGATTCCACCAAAATTCACAGTCTGCAGTCATTCTTACTTCCCATAGTTTATAGTTTCTGTGCTACCAAGATGAAAATGGTACGTTTAAATCAACAGTATTCACTAACAACAGGATTCTTAACTGATTAGAGCTCCAAAACTACTCACAGACTTTCTGGAAGCTTCAGAAACTGAAGTATTTGTAGATTAAATGATTAAGTCTGGACCAGATACACTGCATTTCTTATGTAAGTGGATTTATGCAAGTTTGAAAATTAATATGAATAGATATAAAATATGGCAGTGGAATGTCATCCTTGTTACATAGACAGATGTTTGGCAGAGCATGGATGTGCTGAGCACACAGGAGAATCATTCAGGAAAAACTTAGACTTTGCCCTTGTGCAGCCCTTGGGACTGTGAGTCAAGGGTAGGGGACAGCCGTCCTCTGCCAGGGGACGTGTGCCATTCAATGGCAGCAGCACGGCTGCAACTCAGCTGGCAGCTACAGCTGTGTAGCGCCTGAGCAGTGCTGTGAGCATTTGTGGACACTTAACAGCCAAATTCTATAAGCCTAACAAGTAACCATGGGAATAGCAAAAGAATCATGCAGCAGGAGGGGGACATAGCCCTGCCAAATTTCAAGAAAGATGAAAACATTTTAACTTTTCAGCTAAGTTTTTGTCTATAGCCCATTCTCTACTACTTTTTCTATATATTTGGGTACGCAACTGAAAGGATTGTCATTGAGAGTTACCTAGACTTACCTATACAGCTTTGTTTCTAATGAAATTATGTATTGTAATGTATTGAGTTTGCATGGCAAAGTTTCAGTAACAGGGGGTCTACGGGGATGGCTTCTGTGAGAAGCTGCTAGAAGCTTCCCCCATGTCTGACAGAGCAAATGTCAGCCAGCTCCAAGATGGGCCCGCTGCTGGCCAAGGCTGAGCCCATCAGCAATAGTGGTAGCACCTCTGGGATAACAGATTTGAGGGGGAAAAAGAACTGCACAACAGAAACTGCAGCTGGAGAGAGGAGTGAGAACATGTGAGACCACCAGGCCTGCAGCCCCCCAGGTCAGTGCAGAAGGAGGGGGAGGAGATGCTCCAGGCGCCAGAGCAAAGATTCCCCTGCAGCCCGTGGTGAAGACCCTGGTGAGGCAGGCTGTCCCCCTGCAGCCCAGGGAGGTCCACGGGGGAGCAGATCTCCACCTGCAGCCTGGGGAGGACGCCATGCCGGAGCAGGGGGATGCTCAAAGGAAACTGTGACCCCGTGGGAAGCCCATGCTGGAGCAGGTTTTCTGGCAGGACTTGTGACCCCGTGGGGGACGCATGCTGGAGCAGTCTGTGCCTGAAGGACTGCAGCCCATGGGAAGGACCCACGCTGGAGCTGTTCATGGAGGACTGTCTTCCATGGGAGGGACGCCACGCTGGAGCAGGGGAGGTTTAAGGAGTCCTGCCCCTGAAGAGGAAGGAGAGGCAGAGACCACGTGTGATGAATGACCCCAATCCCTGTTCCCTGTTCCCCTGCACTGCGGGGGGGGGAGGAGGTGGAGAAAAGTGGGAGTAAAGTTAAGGCTGGGAAGGAGGGAGGGGTGGAGGGAAGGTTTTTTAAGGTTTGATTTTATTTCTCATTATCCTACTGTGATTGGATGGGTAATAAATGAAACTAATTTTCCCAAGTCAAGTCTGTTTTGCCCATGAGGGTAATTGGTGAGCGATCTCTCCAGGCCCTTACCTCGACCCACGAGCCCTTCATTATATTTTCTCCTCCCCTGTCCAGCTGAGGAGGGGATTGATAGAGCAGTTTTGGTGGGCACCTGGCATCCAGCCAGGGTCAACCTACCACATATACCTTCACAGTTTGCTTTGTCAGCCTTTCCTGATTTGGTTGGTTTGTTTGTTTATTATTATTATTATTATTATTATTATTATTATTATTATTATTATTATTTAAACTAATGAAGTTTCAAGCAAGTCCATTCATCACAGATGCTGTTCACCTTCCATACAGTATGGCTTTAAAAACTCTCAAGTAGTGATCTGTTAGATTATGGCAATTTAACTTCAAGGTTCTGGTTTAAATAAATAGACTATTACTGATGAAGACTGGAGAACATAAAAAAAATCTAAGTACAGAACTGACAACCACTTTCATAGTTGGAATGGTACAGATAATAAACAACAAGTCATAGATCAAATACAAGTCTTAGTACATTATATGATTGAAAATAATGTTTTACGGCAGTGAGGCAGCACACAAAATAAATCTACTCTAATTTTGGGGAAATATAAAAAAGTTGTTCTACTTCCATTATAGATTATAGGTGGATGTATGACACAAGAAATATTACATTGGAAACAGCTTTGATTTTATAGCATAAAAAACTACTAAAACAAAACAAAGTGAATCAGAAGTCCAGTTGAGGCCTATTGGTGTAGAGAAACACCAGTCGGATGTGAACTTATATAACTATTCTGCAAAGACCTATTCTTCTCATAGTATAATAAAGAAACTCACATTAAGACCATATTAATTTTAATTCATGCAGTTTTTTAAAAAAATATCTGTAATGTCTGAGGTCTTCCATCAAAAACAGCAAACAAAAAAGTTAGGAAACTTTTGGTCTACTTCAATAGAAGTTTAGTTCAATACAATTATTCCCAAGCTCAAATAGTCTAGTATATATTTAATTGAAGTATTGCAAATCTTTTGATGTGTTCAGCTTGCACCTCAACCTAAGGCTTTTGTTTGAATTTAATGGCTTCAACAGTTTTTAAAACACAGGATATGAAAACAGAAATCACAAAGAATTAATGAGAAATATCAAAAAACCTGCTGAGGACATAATCTTCAGTGACAAGGAAGGCTAAGAACAGTCACACTCAGTTATAACAGGACTGAACTCAGCCACAACACCCTGTATCTTTCAGAGATGACTGAAATCAAAGTTGTCATTGTCATATGGATGCAAGAGGGAGATAAATATTTTCTTTAGTAGGTAATATGAACACTTACAGAAAATATATTCCAAACTTCACTGATAATGTTGTAGGTGAAATCTTCCACATTTGTTTGGGGAATTAAAAACCGGTTGTGTCTCACAAAAACAGCTTCCAAATATACTGAGCTAGTATATTTAGAACAAGAACATGATGATGGAATGGAAAACGGTGACTTACAAACTGACATGTAGTCCTGTGAGGCACATTTATTTTCACCCTGGAACTGCATATCATGGTACTATTAGATGACACATTAAGAAAACTTTGAGACTGTATTGGAATGATACATATTTTCTATGTAAAATTTGGAATCCTATTGTGGACCACACTAGTGTTCATACTTTAGTCTTTGGGGCTTAATAAATTTCAGGACTGGCGTAAATATTTCTCAAAATGTCTATGCAGCCCCCTCAGTCACAGTGAAGTTCTTATGGTTCCACGATATTGGGCCTATATTGGTATTGTGGACATACATAACTGTGCATTAAAGAGGGAAAGAAGTACATGAAAACACCTGACAGGAACAGACATGTAAAGGTACAGGTATGATTTTGGATTGATTCTTTTCACTGATAGGAATATGAACACAGTTAAAAAGTGTAGCACTGTGCAATATATAAATAGATACACCCTGATATATACAAATATTAGGAGATAATCAGCAACACCAGAAACTTTTGATTTGTGGTATCCTTTCACATTTTACTTACTAGTTTTCTGTAACTCAGATTATGACACATTACTCACAGTCCCTGTGACTTACTGTGTGCAGTAAGATCACTGGAAGAAGTGATGAAGCCTAAATGTACTAGCTAAAATAGATATATCCAGTTTAAATTTCAAGGCAACAAACTTTTTTTCTTAGCTATCAAATCTGGGAAACAGTTTGCTGCTACAAGAGAATTCATCATATTAAAAAATCATTAGTAGTAAAACTAAGAAAATTGGAGGTAACACAACTGATATAAGATGATCTTCATCTTACCATGATGATGGCTTATGTGGTCCCTGATTACACACATAGGTTACTAGATCCATACAGATTATGATCAAAAAACAACAGTTAGGAAATGTGCTGTAAAAGACCAGAGTGTACAAAACCTGAGATGACTTATAATTGACCAAATTAGAGCATATTGTTCACAGAGATAACAGACTGCTTCCCAGCACAAAGGCAA